>NW_027469102.1:0-301445 GCF_051020765.1 Lasioglossum baleicum | reverse complement strand
CGGGTAAAAACACGTGCGAGAGGATGCATCCCGCAGGCTAGTCGAGTAAAAACACGTGCGAGGTTTTGTGGGATGCGCATGCGCAGGTTTTGTGGGATGCGCATGCGCAGGTATTGTGGGATGCGCATGCGCAGGTTTTTTGGGATGCGCATGGCTAGTCGAGCAAAAACACGTGCGAGAGGATGCATCCCGCAGGCTAGTCGAGTAAAAACACGTGCGAGAGGATGCATCCTGCAGGCTAGACGAGTAAAAACACGTGCGAGGTTTTGTGGGATGCGCATGCGCAGGTTTTGTGGGATGCGCGTGCGCAGGTTTTTTGGGATGCGCATGGCTAGTCGAGCAAAAACACGTGCGAGAGGATGCATCCCGCAGGGTAGTCGAGAAAAACACGTGCGAGAGGATGCATCCCGCAGGCTAGTCGAGCAAAAACACGTGCGAGAGGATGCATCCCGCAGGGTAGTCGAGAAAAACACGTGCGAGAGGATGCATCCCGCAGGCTAGTCGAGTAAAAACACGTGCGAGAGTATGCATCCCGCAGGCTAGTCGAGTAAAAACACGTGCGAGAGGATGCATCCCGCAGGCTAGTCGAGTAAAAACACGTGCGAGGTTTTGTGGGATGCGCATGCGCAGGTTTTGTGGGATGCGCATGCGCAGGTTTTTTGGGATGCGCATGGCTAGTCGAGCAAAAACACGTGCGAGAGGATGCATCCCGCAGGGTAGTCGAGTAAAAACACGTGCGAGAGGATGCATCCCGCAGGCTAGTCGAGCAAAAACACGTGCGAGAGGATGCATCCCGCAGGCTAGTCGAGTAAAAACACGTGCGAAAGGATGCATCCCGCAGGCTAGACGAGCACAAACACGTGCGAGGTTTTGTGGGATGCGCAGGCGCAGGTTTTGTGGGATGCGCATGCGCAGGTTTTTTGGGATGCTCATGCACAGGTTTTTTGGGATGCGCATGGCTAGTCGAGCAAAAACACGTGCGAGAGGACGCATCCCGCAGGGTAGTCGAGTAAAAACACGTGCAAGAGGATGCATCCCGCAGGCTAGTCGAGCACAAACACGTGCGAGAGGATGCATCCCGCAGGCTAGTCGAGCAAAAACACGTGCGAGAGGATGCATCCCGCAGGCTGGTCGAGCAAAAACACGTGCGAGAGAATGCATCCCG
The DNA here is from genome assembly GCF_051020765.1 of Lasioglossum baleicum. Taxonomy (NCBI): domain Eukaryota; kingdom Metazoa; phylum Arthropoda; class Insecta; order Hymenoptera; family Halictidae; genus Lasioglossum; species Lasioglossum baleicum. Next base: position 300,280 of record NW_027469102.1, on the reverse strand, counting down.
CAGGCTAGTCGAGTAAAAACACGTGCGAGAGGATGCATCCCGCAGGGTAGTCGAGTAAAAACACGTGCGAGAGGATGCATCCCGCAGGCTAGTCGAGTAAAAACACGTGCGAGGTTTTGTGGGATGCGCATAAGCAGGTTTTGTGGGATGCGCATGCGCAGGTTTTTTGGGATGCGCATGCGCAGGTTTTTTGGGATGCGCATGGCTAGTCGAGCAAAAACACGTGCGAGAGGATGCATCCCGCAGGCTAGTCGAGTAAAAACACGTGCGAGAGGATGAATCCCGAAGGCTAGTCGAGTAAAAACACGTGCGAGAGGATGCATCCCGCAGGCTAGTCGAGCAAAAACACGTGCGTGAGGATGCATCCCGCAGGCTGGTCGAGCAAAAACACGTGCGAGAGGATGCATCCTGCAGGCTAGTCGAGTAAAAACACGTGCGAGAGGATGCATCCCGCAGGCTAGTCGAGTAAAAACACGTGCGAGAGGATGCATCCCGCAGGCTAGTCGGGTAAAAACACGTGCGAGAGGATGCATCCCGCAGGGTAGTCGAGAAAAACACGTGCGAGAGGATGCATCCCGCAGGCTAGTCGAGCAAAAACACGTGCGAGAGGATGCATCCCGCAGGGTAGTCGAGTAAAAACAAGTGCGAGGTTTTGTGGGATGCGCATGCGCAGGTTTTGTGGGATGCGCATGCGCAGGTTTTTTGGGATGCGCATGCGCAGGTTTTTTGGGATGCGCATGGCTAGTCGAGCAAAAACGCGTGCGAGAGGATGCATCCCGCAGGCTAGTCGAGTAAAAACACGTGCGAGGTTTTGTGGGATGCGCATGCGCAGGTTTTGTGGGATGCGCATGCGCAGGTTTTTTGGGATGCGCATGCGCAGGTTTTTTGGGATGCGCATGGCTAGTCGAGCAAAAACACGTGCGAGAGGATGCATCCCGCAGGCTAGTCGAGTAAAAACACGTGCGAGAGGATGCATCCCGCAGGGTAGTCGAGTAAAAACACGTGCGAGAGGATGCATCCCGCAGGCTAGTCGAGCAAAAACACGTGCGAGAGGATGCATCCCGCAGGCAAGTCGAGTAAAAAAACGTGCGAGAGGATGCATCCCGCAGGCTAGTCGAGTAAAAACACGTGCGAGGTTTTGTGGGATGCGCATGCGCAGGTTTTGTGGGATGCGCATGCGCAGGTTTTTTGGGATGCGCATGCGCAGGTTTTTTGGGATGCGCATGGCTAGTCGAGCAAAAACACGTGCAAGAGGATGCATCCCGCAGGCTAGTCGAGCACAAACACGTGCGAGAGGATGCATCCCGAAGGCTAGTCGAGTAAAAACACGTGCGAGAGGATGCATCCCGCAGGCTAGTCGAGCAAAAACACGTGCGAGAGGATGCATCCCGCAGGCTGGTCGAGCAAAAACACGTGCGAGAGGATGCATCCCGCAGGCTAGACGAGTAAAAACACGTGCGAGAGGATGCATCCCGCAGGCTAGTCGAGCACAAACACGTGCGAGAGGATGCATCCCGCAGGCTAGTCGAGCAAAAACACGTGCGAGAGGATGCATCCCGCAGGCTGGTCGAGCAAAAACACGTGCGAGAGGATGCATCCCGCAGGCTAGTCGAGTAAAAACACGTGCGAGGTTTTGTGGGATGCGCATGCGCAGGTTTTGTGGGATGCGCATGCGCAGGTTTTGTGGGATGCGCATGCGCAGGTTTTGTGGGATGCGCATGCGCAGGTTTTTTGGGATGCGCATGGCTAGTCGAGCAAAAACACGTGCGAGCATCCCGCAGGTGTTACGTCGTCCGATGTACGACGTTGGCCTTGTACATACATTATGTATACAAGGTCTGATCTGCATAAGATCCATACACCGTCCCCTTGTCACGTCCGTCACTGTGTTTTTGTTACAGGTACCAGGAGAGAGAAAAGAGAACAGTGACAGACGGACGGTTGAGATATTATGATTAAAATGAGGAGTGGTCTTTCGTGCCGAGACAGCCGCGGGCTGTCATATGCACTAGGACAACCGATATTGCTATGGATGCAGTCAAGAAAAGAACGTCCGACGCGGTTACAAGGAGTGTCCCGACAAGAATCGCGCGCGAGAGGATGCAACGAGAACGGTGAGTTTACAGGATTCAATAATTATACAAGATATTATACGACTCACCGCAATGTTGTATTAACGCCTAATAATATTGTTGCAGCAGGAACTGGCGGTACTGACAGTAGGTGTCGTACATCGGATCTTCTATACAGATGTCCTCGAGGTGGGGAAGATCTGGCAGAGTTGCTGCTGCTCGGTTCGGGACGACGTTAGTGGCCTTGGATGCTGGCCGCAAGACGACACGTTGATGAGCTGGCAGAGGAACGTCACGGATGATTCGGCAACGGACCCTGGGAACGATGATCGTGTCTCGGCTGTCGTCGTCGTCGGCTATGTCGATCACCTCTGGACAATCGACCGGATGTAGAACTGGCGTCGGAGCTCGCGAGAGGTCCGCGTGGTTGACCTCTTTAGGAGGGTTGCAAGGGCAACCGTATACAGAAACGTAATCGGACGCGTCACACGGAATGTGCTCGGTGGTTCCCAGAAGTTCTGTCCACTCGGTAGTGGCAATGATTTGATCGAGCACCGCTTTATTTCTCAACGCGCGTCTCAATTTAGCAAGTTGATACTTGCGTCCCGCTCGACGTGGGCGTCGCATGGGTAAGGAATAGTAATGATGGAATATTAATAATATAATGAAAATGAACTTCCACTTGTTAGTAACCTTTTTGGTAGTTAACTCGCTTCACGTCTATAGTGGCGGCTCAGCGTTTCCACTGCGCACTTTAGACCAATTCTAGACGTGGCACGAGAACTTCTCTATGACTCGCTTCAAATTCCTTATTGGCGGCTCAGCGTTTCCACTGCGCACTTTAGACCAAGTCCGGATATGTCACGAGTTTAATATATTTGATGCAAGAACTGAATTGGAAGATGGTGTTGAACTAACACAAGAATAACAAGATCGAAGCACTGGTATAACAACGATATATTAAATAAGAACTGGTAAGTACACTGGTATACAATATGTAAGTAGTATTATAATAGGAGTAGTAATTGGATTAATGAATAATGGATATTGTAATATGTTATAGGAATAATGTATGAGAATTAGGACTTGAGTTGAGTTGAGTTAGAGTTGGAATTGGAATTGGAATTAGGAGTGAAGGATCGACACACTTCACTTTCGCGGAGCTAGACTGAACACGTCTGCTCTTGAAGCCGGACTGGCGGCTGAGGCCAGGTAGGCACGTCTGTGCGAGTCGCTGGCTGAAGGCGGACTGCTCGAGTCGCGAGATGGAGGCGGACTGATGCAAGCGTCCGCTCTGCCTTGCCTCCTTCGTTCGGAGTGGGGATAGCTGACGCTGCAGTCTCTTTGTTCTTCAGTCGTCGGGGTGGGAGAACCGCTGACGCAGCAGCGTCTTCGCTCCCGGGGACTGCACGTGCATTTCTGCTGACGCTGCAGTCTCGTGGCTGTCCTATTGCCCTCTACGAGCGTGGGACTGCTGATGCAGCAGTCTTTGGACTTCTCGACGTTTCTAGAAGCTTCTAGATGCTTCCAGAGTGATGCAATACTTTATTGCATTATGTGTCGTGGTGATGGGTTGAAACTGAGGTAAGGTGTTGATCAAGGTGAAGTTATGGTGATGGGTAAAGACGGAGATAAGGATTAGAACAATAGAATAATGAGATCTTAATATTATGCTCTTATGTCTAGGGGACGGTGTGTGGATCTTATGCAGATCAGACCTTGTATACATAGTGTGTGTACAAGGCCAACGTCGTACATCGGACGACGTAACACTTGCATAGCCTCAACTCTCTTCCATTCCTCCCATCCCCATATTTCTACTCCATATGCTATTACTGGCCATATCAATGCATCGAAGAACCACATCCTTCTCTTGAAATTGTCTTTGAAGTATCTCTTTCCTATTCCCCACACAGTCCGCATTACTCCCCCTCCCTTTTTCGTTCTTTCATCTATTTGTCTTTCCTGTCCTCCGTTCTTCTTAAATATGTAGCCTAGATATTTTATTTCCTCTACCTCTTCCACTTCTCCATCTCCCCATCTCCACGTCTTTTTTTCCTGCTTTCTTCTCTCGAATCTCACCACTTTCGTCTTTTCTCTATTTACTTCCAGCCCTTTCTCTCTTATATAGCTTCTAAATTCTTCAATCATTAGTTTCATTCCGCTCTCATCCTTTGCTAGTAGCACCATGTCATCTGCATACTGCAGCGTGTATATCTTTTTTCCTCTTATCTCGACCCCCCTTTGCCTCTCTTCTTCATCCTCTCTTCTAGGTCCGCCATGAACAGAATAAATAGCTTCGCACTTAGCGGGCATCCTTGCCTTACTCCTCTTCCTACCCAGAACTTCTCTCCTGTTTCTCCTCCTACTCTTACTCTGGCTGTCGTTTCTCTATACACTTCCTTTATTCTTTCCCTTAGTCCTTCGCTGACTCCTCTTTCCTCTAATGCTTCCCATAGTTTTCCTCTGTTCACGCTGTCGAACGCTGCCTTTAAATCTATAAAGCATCCTATCATTTTTCCTTTCTTTTTTGCGTGCTCCCTGTTTATCACGTAATTTAAAACATATATATTGTCTACTGTCCCCTTCTCTTTCCTGAATCCCGTCTGATTCTCCGGCACCATTTCTTTCATTTCTACCTCTTTTTCCAGTCTCTCCTCTAATATCACCGTGTAGATCTTGTACAGCGTGTTTAACAACATCACCCCTCTGTAACAGTCCACTTTCTTTCCATCTCCTTTCTTCTTTATAGGAATTATTATCCCCGTTTTCCATTCCTCTGGCCATCCTCCTCCGTTCCATATCTCATTGCATATTTTCCAAGCTTCTTTCTTCACACTCTCTCCTCCATATTTCCATATCTCGTTTTCTATCCCATCTTCTCCTGCTGCTTTTCCTCCTTTTAATTTTCTGATTACTCTCTCTAACTCCTCCATTTTTATCTCTTCTTCACCCTCTTCTCTCTTCTTCCTTTTGCCACCTTCTACCACTTTTGTTTCAACCCCACCTAGCAATCCCATAAAGTAATCCTTCCATTCTTCTTTTTCTATTTCGCTCTCTGTGCCTTTTCCCTTCCCTCCTCTCATGTCACGTCCGTCACTGTGTTTTTGTTACAGGTACCAAGAGAGAGAAAAGGATGGCACTCAAGAACAGTGACAGACGGACGGTGGAGATATGAAGAGTAATTGAAGAGTGGTCTTTCGTGCCGAGACAGCCGCGGGCTGTCATATGCACTAGGACAACCGATATTGCTATGGATGCAGTCAAGAAGAGAACGTCCGACGCGGTTACAAGAAGTGTCCCGACAAGAATCACGCGCGAGATGATGCAACGGAAACGGTGAGTTTACAGGATTCAGCAATTATACAAGACATTATACGACTCACCGCAATGCTGTATTAACGCCTAATAATATTGTTGCAGCAGGAACTGGCGGTACTGACAGTAGGTGTGGTACATCGGGTCTTCTATACAGATGTCCTCGAGGTGGGGAAGATCTGGCAGAGTTGCTGCTGCTCGGTTCGGGACGACATTAGTGGCCTTGGATGCTGGCCGCAAGACGACACGTTGATGAGTTGGCAGAGGGACGTCACTGATGATTCGGCAACGGACCCTGGGAACGATGATCGTGTCTCGGCTGTCGTCGTCGTCGGCTATGTCGATCACCTCTGGACAATCGACCGGATGCAGAACTGGCGTCGGAGCTCGCGAGAGGTCCGCGTGGTTGACCTCTTTAGGAGGGTTGCAAGGGCAACCGTATACAGAAACGTAATCGGACGCGTCACACGGAATGTGCTCGGTGGTTCCCAGAAGTTCGGTCCACTCGGTAGTGGCAATGATTTGATCGAGCACCGCTTTATTTCTCAACGCGCGTCTCAATTTAGCAAGTTGATACTTGCGTCCCGCTCGACGTGGGCGTCGCATGGGTAAGGAATAGTAATGATGGAATATTAATAATATAATGAAAATGAACTTCCACTTGTTATTAACCTTTTTGGTAGTTAACTCGCTTCACGTCTATAGTGGCGGCTCAGCGTTTCCACTGCGCTCTTTAGACCAATTCTAGACGTGGCACGAGAACTTCTCTATGACTCGCTTCAAATTCCTTATTGGCGGCTCAGCGTTTCCACTGCGCACTTTAGACCAAGTCCGGATATGTCACGAGTTTAATATATTCGATGCAAGAACTGAATTGGAAGATGGTGTTGAACTAACACGAGAATAACAAGATCGAAGCACTGGTATAACAACGATATATTAAATAAGAACTGGTAAGTACACTGGTATACAATATGTAAGTAGTATTATAATAAGAGTAGTAATTGGATTAATGAATAATGGATATAGTAATATGTTGTAGGATTAATGTATGAGAATTAGGACTTGAGTTGAGTTGAGTTAGAGTTGGAATTGGAATTGGAATTAGGAGTGAAGGATCGACACACTTCACTTTCGCGGAGCTAGACTGAACACGTCTGCTCTTGAAGTCGGAAGAAGCCGGACTGGCACGTCCGTGCGAGTCGCTCGCTTGGAGCGGACCGTTCGAGTCGCTGTCTGAAGGCGGACTGATACAAGCGTCCGCTCTGCCTTGCCTCCTTCGGTCGGAGTGGGGATAGCTGACGCTGCAGTCTCTTTGTTCTTCAGTCGTCGGAGTGGGAGAACCGCTGACGCAGCAGCGTCTTCGCTCCCGGGGACTGCACGTGCATTTCTGCTGACGCTGCAGTCTCGTGGCTGTCCTATTGCCCTCTACGAGCGTGGGACTGCTGATGCAGCAGTCCTTGGACTTCTCGACGTTTCTAGAAGCTTCTAGATGCTTCCAGAGTGATGCAATACTTTATTGCATTATGTGTCGTGGTGATGGGTTGAAACTGAGGTAAGGTGTTGATCAAGGTGAAGTTATGGTGATGGGTAAAGACGGAGATAAGGATTAGAACAATACAATAATGAGATCTTAATATTATGCTCTTATGTCTAGGGGACGGTGTGTGGATCTTATGCAGATCAGACCTTGTATACATAGTGTGTGTACAAGGCCAACGTCGTACATCGGACGACGTAACACCTCCCAACGCGGAAAAGAAATTTCTTACAAGGAAGAAATTTCTCGCTCAACACTCTATCACACACTCATTCATGCGACGCATCGTCCGGAGGTACTCCGCGCAGGGAGCACAGTTCTCGGCGAGTATTTCCTATATTTGTACGAAACACTGGTCGCACTGAAATGTTGTCGGTGTCGGCACGTGGGGCTGGGGCTGGTTTTGTAATGTCCGACAAGTCGTATTCGCAATGTTCATTTTTCGACTGTCTTTTCTCGGGGTTTAGGGTGGGTGGGGAATCACTTTGTTCACTAACACTTTCACTTGCACTTTTGTCTTTTCTTATCTGCGTCCAGATGAGTGTCACGTTTCGCTGACGCGGGGTTTGCGTTGGATTATTGGGCGCACGCTTGAGTTTGTTTGCGTGTACAATCTTAAAATGGTTCCCTACTTTAATTTTTACATTGTTTGAATCTAAGATGTCGCAAATTTCGTGAGGACCCGTATATTGCGCATCGAATTTGCCCTTGCAGGGTTCTTTGAGTAGGAATACTTGTTCTCCCACCTTGAATTCTACCGGGTTAATTCTTCTATCGTAGTATGATTTTGATTTTCTTTTCGCGGAGACTAAGTTTCCGCGCGCGCGAATCTGGGTTTCGGTTATCTTTCTTTGCAATTGGGAGAGGTAGTGGGTATAGGAGTCGTTTTCGCATTCGTAGGAGTAGGAATCGGCGGATGGGACTCGTGCCAAAGAGCCGAATACTAACTCGTGCGGCGTGAAATCTGTGCCCTCGTGGACACTTGTATTGTAACTAAACATTGCTAAATCGACCCATTTGTCCCAGTTGTTTTTGTGGACGTATTGCTTCAGGTATTCTGCTAAGACGTGGTGGGATCTCTCGATTGACCCGTTGCTTTGAGGGTGGAAGGCTGTTGTTTGCAGCCGAGTTATTCTGAATCGTTTTGCGATGGCCTTCATCAGGGAACTTGTGAAATTGGCTCCTTGATCCGTTAGGATGGCTTTAGGTGTTCCGAAACGGCAGATAAAATTGTTTATAAATGCGTCCGCAGTGCTGATGGCATCGGCGGATTTAAGAGGGATTGCGGTTGAGTGTTTCGTTAATAGATCCTGTATGGTTAAGATGTATGTGTTTCCGTCGTTGGTTGTTGGAAGGGGCCCTACAATGTCCATGGACACCTTATCGAACGCCCTACCGGGTGTATCCGTTATTCTCATCGGCAGGCGCGTTTTTACCCTGGTCAGTTTATTACGTTGGCAACTGAGGCAGTTATTAACGTAGTTCGTTATCTGGATCTTCATACCGCTCCACCAATATCTTTCGCGGATTCTCTTCAGGGTTTTTGTAATTCCTTTGTGCCCTGCGTACGCAGAGACGTGATTTTCTGCGATAATATCATTCCATCTATCTTCGGCCGGTATCTGGATTTCGTTTGCGCAGAAGAATATGTGTACGGGGGTGTCTTCAAATGTCGCGGTGAGGAGGTTCGAGACGTACTCCATGGAATTGTCGTCTATATAGGTTTTAGAGATTGAAAATGTTCGCAGTCTGAGTTCGTTGGCTACATCAAGTAATGTCCGGAAACATTCTTTTAGGTCGTCAGTTGAAACCTCGTGAGTCAGGGATGGTTTGATGGGTATCTGTATCAGCTTGTTGCTACCGAAATTACTTATCTTTGCTTTGAATAAGGTCAGGTCTCGACCGTCGGACAATTTCCTTTGTCTATGGAGGTCTACGGCTCCTGGGTCTATAGGTTGACCATCCAGGGTTGTGAAACATACTAAATTATCTTTCCTCATAATTAGTCGGTCGCGGAGGTACGTTACTCTCCCTTGTCGTCTTGGCTCCTCATCTTCTTCCTCGTCCTCGGAGGGTAAGGTTTCTTCCTCTTCATCGTGCCAGTTCGGTCCCATTGGTTGGGGAATTAGGCTGGGGACGGTGGTTAAGATGTCCTCTAGTCCTGTAATGGGTGACTCCTCTTGACTGGAGGCGGGTACTAGGGGTGGTGATACCAAAAGGCTGTCGTCATCTGAACTCGCCCTAGGGCGTGGTGGCGTTTTCGATGGTGGTTCAGATGTTGAGTTTGACGATGATTTCCTCTTCCTCGGGGGAATTGACTGAGGCGGTGGCATAAGATGCGAGTCGGCCCATCTCCTTCGGCGGTTATCGAAGAGAGGGGTTCCTGGATTTGATAACGGTGCTCTTGGCGGCGATGTGCCTCCAGGGGTGCTCCATGAGAGGGGCAACGTAACTGGGTTTCGGGAGAGGGCATCAGCGTTAGAATTCGCTTTTCCAGGTTTGTAGACGACTTTATATTCAAACTCGGCCAGTTTTAGGCGCCATCTGAGGAGGCGCGACGTAGGGTCTTTTACTGACGTCATCCAGACCAGCGGTTTATGGTCTGTGATTAGTGTAAATTTTCGGCCGTAAATATATGGTCTAAAATACTGTACTGCGAATATTATTGCTAAGCACTCCTTCTCTATTGTAGAGTAGTTCACTTCAGCGCCCTGCAGGATCCTTGAGGCATAGGCAACGGGACGATCCTTGCCTACTTCGCCTTGGCTTAGTACGGCGCCGATGGCATATCCAGATGCATCGCAGGTGACGTTAAACGGCTTATCGAAATCCGGGTATTGAAGGACCGGTTCGTCACACAGAGCTTGTCGTAGGTCTTCGAAGGCCTTTTCTTGTTTTGGACCCCATTCGAAATTGTGCTCTTTGGCGAGGAGTTGGGTTAGGGGTTTGGAGATTTTAGCGAAGTCGTTAATAAATTTGCGGTAGTACCCTGCAAGGCCTAAAAATTCGCGCACGTTTTTCGCGTTCTTAGGTCGTGGGAAATTTTGTACGGCATTAATTTTCTTTGGACATGGTCTGACGCCGTCTTGGCTAATCTGATGTCCCAGGTATGCCACTTCCTTATGAAGGAAGCCGCATTTCGAGGGCTGTAATTTGAGGTTGGCTCCGCGCAGTCGGCGGGCTAGTTTATTGAATTTGGCATAATGTTCTTCTAATGAACGCGCGTAGATCACGATATCATCGAGGTACACGAAGAGTTCGTTGCCTTGTAGGCCGCAGAGGACTGTGTCCATTAATCTTTGGAAGGTAGCCGGAGCATTACGGAGACCGAATGGCATTCTGTTGAATTCGTAGTGGCCGAAAGGCGTGGAGAAGGCGGTCTTCGCGGCATCCTCCTTCTCCATTCCTATCTGATGGAATCCGCTGGCTAAGTCAAACACACTGAAGTATGCGGCGCTGCCTAACTGATCTAGGATTTCGTTAATGCTAGGCAGCGGGTACGCGTCGGCCACCGACTTCTCGTTTAATGCGCGGTAATCGATTACCATGCGCCATTTTTTGTTACCCTCGGCGTCCGCTTTCTTAGGAACAATCCACAAGGGGGAATTATAAGGTGAGTTAGATGGAACGACTATGTCATTCCGTAAGAGTTCGGACATTTGTTTGTTGATTTCGTCCTTGTGGATTGGTGGGTAGCGATACTGTTTAACATGGATTGGAATATCATCCGTCGTGATGATTCTGTGAGTCACCGCATTTGTTTTTCCCAAACGATCCCCTTGGAGATGGAAAAGATCATTGTGCTTTTCTAACAAAGATTTAACATGGTGCATTTCGTCGTCGCTGAGATGATCCATGGGGATAGTTTCTAATAGCTCTTTCACGCGAGCTTCGTGGGAATTTGCGATGGAATAGGTCATTCTGACCTTGGTTTTATCGGGCTGGTTACCGGAGTTAGTATAATGATCGGGCTGGTTACCGGAGTTAGTATAAGGATCGGGCTGGTTACCGGAGTTAGTATGAGAATCGGGCTGGTTACCGGAGTTAGTATAAGAATCGGGCTGGTTACCGGAGTTAGTAAGGTCGGGATGGTTACCGAATGCGTCGAGATGATACCCGGAATTAGAAAGGTCGGGATGGTTACCGAATGCGTCGGGATGGTTCCCGGAATTAGAAAGGTCGGGATGGTTACCGAATACGTCGGGATGATTCCCGGAATTAGAAAGGTCGGGTGTCACGTCCGTCACTGTGTTTTTGTTACAGGTACCAGGAGAGAGAAAAGAGAACAGTGACAGACGGACGGTTGAGATATTATGATTAAAATGAGGAGTGGTCTTTCGTGCCGAGACAGCCGCGGGCTGTCATATGCACTAGGACAACCGATATTGCTATGGATGCAGTCAAGAAGAGAACGTCCGACGCGGTTACAAGAAGTGTCCCGACAAGAATCACGCGCGAGATGATGCAACGAAAAACGGTGAGTTTACAGGATTCAGCAATTATACAAGACATTATACGACTCACCGCAATGCTGTATTAACGCCTAATAATATTGTTGCAGCAGGAACTGGCGGTACTGGCAGTAGGTGTGGTACATCGGGTCTTCTATACAGATGTCCTCGAGGTGGGGAAGATCTGGCAGAGTTGCTGCTGCTCGGTTCGGGACGACATTAGTGGCCTTGGATGCTGGCCGCAAGACGACACGTTGATGAGTTGGCAGAGGGACGTCACTGATGATTCGGCAACGGACCCTGGGAACGATGATCGTGTCTCGGCTGTCGTCGTCGTCGGCTATGTCGATCACCTCTGGACAATCGACCGGATGTAGAACTGGCGTCGGAGCTCGCGAGAGGTCCGCGTGGTTGACCTCTTTAGGAGGGTTGCAAGGGCAACCGTATACAGAAACGTAATCGGACGCGTCACACGGAATGTGCTCGGTGGTTCCCAGAAGTTCGGTCCACTCGGTAGTGGCAATGATTTGATCGAGCACCGCTTTATTTCTCAACGCGCGTCTCAATTTAGCAAGTTGATACTTGCGTCCCGCTCGACGTGGGCGTCGCATGGGTAAGGAATAGTAATGATGGAATAATAATAATAATATAATGAAATGAACTTCCACTTGTTATTAACCTTTTTGGTAGTTAACTCGCTTCACGTCTATAGTGGCGGCTCAGCGTTTCCACTGCGCACTTTAGACCAATTCTAGACGTGGCACGAGAACTTCTCTACGACTCGCTTCAAATTCCTTATTGGCGGCTCAGCGTTTCCACTGCGCACTTTAGACCAAGTCCGGATATGTCACGAGTTTAATATATTCGATGCAAGAACTGAATTGGAAGATGGTGTTGAACTAACACAAGAATAACAAGATCGAAGCACTGGTATAACAACGATATATTAAATAAGAACTGGTAAGTACACTGGTATACAATATGTAAGTAGTATTATAATAAGAGTAGTAATTGGATTAATGAATAATGGATATAGTAATATGTTGTAGGATTAATGTATGAGAATTAGGACTTGAGTTGAGTTGAGTTAGAGTTGGAATTGGAATTGGAATTAGGAGTGAAGGATCGACACACTTCACTATCGCGGAGCTAGACTGAACACGTCTGCTCTTAAAGTCGGAAGAAGCCGGACTGGCGGCTGAGGCCAGGTTGGCACGACTGCTCGAGTCGCCGGTCGGAGGCGGACTGATGCAAGCGTCCGCTCTGCCCCGCCTCCCTCGGTCGGAGTGGGGATAGCTGACGCTGCAGTCTCTTTGTTCTTCAGTCGTCGGAGTGGGAGAACCGCTGACGCAGCAGCGTCTTCGCTCCCGGGGACTGCACGTGCATTTCTGCTGACGCTGCAGTCTCGTGGCTGTCCTATTGCCCTCTACGAGCGTGGGACTGCTGATGCAGCAGTCTTTGGATTTCTCGACGTTTCTAGAAGCTTCTAGATGCTTCCAGAGTGATGCAATACTTTATTGCATTATGTGTCGTGGTGATGGGTTGAAACTGAGGTAAGGTGTTGATCAAGGTGAAGTTATGGTGATGGGTAGAGACGGAGGTAAGGATTAGAACAATAGAATAATGAGATCTTAATACTATGCTCTTATGTCTAGGGGACGGTGTGTGGATCTTATGTAGATCAGACCTTGTATACATAGTGTGTGTACAAGGCCAACGTCGTACATCGGACGACGTAACACCTCCCAACGCGGAAAAGAAATTTCTGACAAGGAAGAAATTTCTCGCTCAACACTCGCTTTCACATTCATTCATGCGACGCATCGTCCGGGGGTACTCCGCGCAGGGAGCACAGTTCTCGGCGAGTATTTCCTATATTTGTACGAAACACTGGTCGCACTGAAATGTTGTCGGTGTCGGCACGTGGGGCTGGGGCTGATTTTATGCAATTTATTTCGCTTTGTTCATTTTGCATAATTGGGTTTTGGGTGGGTGGGGAATCACTGGTGTCACTGTCACTTTTGTCTTTTCTTATCTTCTTCCAGATGAGTGTCACGTTTCGCTGACGCGGGGTTTGCGTTAGATTATTCGGCGCACGCTTGAGTTTGTTTGCATGTACAATCTTAAAATGGTTCCCTACTTTAATTTTTACATTGTTTGAGTCTAGGATGTCGCAAATTTCGTGAGGACCCGTATATTGCGCATCGAATTTGCCCTTGCAGGGTTCTTTGAGTAGGAATACTTGTTCTATATCTTCCGGTGGTCGAAGGAGATTTTGCCGATGCTGGGCTTCGAATTTCGCTCGCTTATTCCCATAGGGGTATCCTTTATCGCGAGGGTACTCGGATTTATATTTCTTTCTTCCTGACGCGTATTTCGCTGTAGCGCAGAGATTAATTTTATCGTATTTGTTTCGCTTCGCATGGCAACGTGCAGATGGAAGTTGAAAGGAATCGAGTTTCTGTGGATCATCAAAGATATGATTTCGAAGTAAGTTATGAAGTTCTTTTACTTTGGAGACTTTGATATCCTTCTCTGGTTTAGAACTGTCACTGGATTTATCGTGCAGTATAGAACAGACCTGCTTACATATGGGTCTTGAAGATCTTTGATTGTCGTAGGAATGGAGTTGGTCTTGGAATTGATCGGGCTGGTTACCGGAGTTAGAATAAGGATCGGGCTGGTTACCGGAGTTAGTATGAGAATCGGGCTGGTTACCGGAGTTAGTATAAGAATCGGGCTGGTTACCGGAGTTAGTATAAGAATCGGGCTGGTTACCGGAGTTAGTAATGTCGGGATGGTTACCGGAGTTAGTATTGTCGGGATGGTTACCGAATGCGTCGGGATGATACCCGGAATTAGAAAGGTCGGGATGGTTACCGAATGCGTCGGGATATTTCCCGGAATTAGAAAGGTCGGGATGGTTACCGAATACGTCGGGATGATACCCGGAATTAGAAAGGTCGGGATGGTTACCGAATGCGTCGGGATGATACCCGGAATTAGAAAGGTCGGGATGGTTACCGAATGCGTCGGGATGATACCCGGAATTGGAAAGGTCGGGATGGTTACCGAATGCGTCGGGATGATACCCGGAAGTAGTATAAGAATCGGAAGAGTACGACTCGATTTCTTCCATCTCCAATGGGGGCAATCGAAATGAAACTCTTTCCGACGAGGTGTTAAAACACCGGAGGCTCGCTTTGCCTTTACGATTGGTGACGACGCAGTCACCCAGGAATACATCCGGCGCTACATTAACACGGCGGATATATCCCTGTTTGGGTCCTTCGACGTCGACCGCTATGCACGCAACGGTACGAGGTTCGAGGACGAATTCTTCGGCTTTCGGAGGAGTCTTTGTTCGGACTCGATCCTCACGCTCCACGATCCGACTTCTCGCAGTGTACTCCGATATCTCTCGAGTCTCCTTCGATTCCGGCCGGCTTTTCACGGCGTTTTTCTCTAGGGAGTACTCGATCGAATCCCGAGGAGGCATTGAAATAACCTCCGTCACCGGAGCTCTGCAAGGTCTGACCGCGGGTGCACGAGGATTTGAGGAAAACACTCGAACGTTCCTTGCCGAATGTTCCTCACGCTCGGCGGCTGAAGTTTTAACGAGATCATTGGTCATAGACGAAGGCATTGAAATAACCTCTGCTGCCAATTTATCGCGAGGCTCAGCCGTGGGCGCGCAAGGGTTCGAGAAGGGAACCCGAATGTTTCCTATCATAATGTATTCATTCGCAAAGGAGATCTCGGCTCCTGTTCTGAAGAAGGGAGAACCGAGGATTCCGTCGATGTTAATTGGGAAGTTTTCTTCCAAGACATGAAATTCAATAGGGTTTTGACCCTGTAAGTGTATTTTAATTTGACCGAGAGTTGGAATGGATCCCTCGGTTATTCCTTGGACTTCTATAGTGTTCGTATGATCTATAGGTAGATTTGGTTCTAGACTTGACGCACGAATTAAATTGATCTCCGAACCCGTGTCCAACAAAAATTCACACTTCTTTTGTAATTGAGGGGCGGAGATTTTTACGCGCGGAATTGGTGAGTCTGCAGCAAGATTTACTGCTGAGACGAATCGTCGGACTGGTCGTTCGTCCGGATAGCTGTTTGGGTGCGGGCTGTAGTTTGGGTTGAAGATGCGGCCTCCCGCCTGGGGTTGGCTTCGGTCGGGAGGCCGGACTCGTTTCCCGACCTCCTATTATTATTAAAAGCGCGCTTACGGCACTCGTGAATATCGTGCCCGGGGACTTTGCAGTAGTTGCAAAATTTGTTAGGGCTTGAGGGGCGATCTGTGCGACCATCGCGGTACGTGTTTTGGTCGCGAGGATTATTTTCCCATCGCCGTTGCGGCGTCGGGGAGCGATAAGAGTCCCGGTTTGAGTTTCTTGAGGACTGCTGAGACGAGTACGGTCTGTTATCGCGGCGTTCTTGAGTTCGTTCTGGGATATCACGAGCGGATTCATTCGTGGAACGCGGGCGATACGGCCGGTTATCAGAGAAGCTGACTCGTTTTTCTTCGCGGATCAGTTCTCGTCGACGAGTCTGGTCTGACTCATACTGCCTGTAAGCAGAGATGGCTGCTTCGAAAACAGTGGCAGGATTTCGCGAAGGGCAATGAAGCACTTCGGCACGCAGCTGGGGAAGGAGACCTCGTAGAAAACAATCTACTACGAAGCGATCTAGTTCTTCGTAATCAAGGCCAATGTCTGTGGCATCTTGAATCGCGGTTCGAAGGTCTTTAACGCGATTGATGAAGTCTAGGATGTGCTCGTTTGGAGCTTGGAGTACACTCGCGAGATCGCCACGGTACTGGTCCACGAATTTGTATGGGCCCAGTACTGTTCGTAATTTCTCGCATAGTGCAGAAATTGTGAATATGTGCTGGCCTTCTATAGCGGCATAAGCACGATCGTGGAGTTTATTGCAGAGCAATTTTGTGAGGGCACGCTCTGCAGTGGCCGGTACGGTGTCACGCGCGCGTTTGCATGCACGTATGAATTGTAGGACGGAAGACGAAGTTCCGTCGAATCTAGGGACAAGCTCGGCAGCTTGTTTTAGAGCGAAATTACCAGTAGGTTCATACTGTGGGATTTCGCGTGGCTCTGGCGGTGAAGGTTCCCGCATATTAGAGACGTTACTAGGGCCTGGTGTAGGCGTTTGTTGACGTAGGGTTTGACTCGTGATTTGGATGTTGCGAAGCTCTTTTCGTATTTCGTCGAGCATATTCTTTTGGTTTTGTGCGTCTTCTTCATATTTGAGACGCAATTTGGCAATGAAATCTGTTTCCTCTTTGAGATATTGCTCTCTACGGGCGAGGTCTTGCGCATAAAGGAGTAACTCTTCCTCGGTCATTGGGGGAAGGTCTGCGTTAGGATCTGCTTGGAGATCCCTTTGAGATCGCGTGATTGGGCGAGACATTTTGAAAGATATGAATGGGATTTAGAAATGTGAATTTCGCATTGACACGCGTCGGGTCTTATTAATGCAAATATCGGCGACCACTTCGATGTCCTACCGACTGCGCCAAATTTGTCACGTCCGTCACTGTGTTTTTGTTACAGGTACCAGGAGAGAGAAAAGAGAACAGTGACAGACGGACGGTTGAGATATTATGATTAAAATGAGGAGTGGTCTTTCGTGCCGAGACAGCCGCGGGCTGTCATATGCACTAGGACAACCGATATTGCTATGGATGCAGTCAAGAAGAGAACGTCCGACGCGGTTACAAGAAGTGTCCCGACAAGAATCACGCGCGAGATGATGCAACGAAAAACGGTGAGTTTACAGGATTCAGCAATTATACAAGACATTATACGACTCACCGCAATGCTGTATTAACGCCTAATAATATTGTTGCAGCAGGAACTGGCGGTACTGGCAGTAGGTGTGGTACATCGGGTCTTCTATACAGATGTCCTCGAGGTGGGGAAGATCTGGCAGAGTTGCTGCTGCTCGGTTCGGGACGACATTAGTGGCCTTGGATGCTGGCCGCAAGACGACACGTTGATGAGTTGGCAGAGGGACGTCACTGATGATTCGGCAACGGACCCTGGGAACGATGATCGTGTCTCGGCTGTCGTCGTCGTCGGCTATGTCGATCACCTCTGGACAATCGACCGGATGTAGAACTGGCGTCGGAGCTCGCGAGAGGTCCGCGTGGTTGACCTCTTTAGGAGGGTTGCAAGGGCAACCGTATACAGAAACGTAATCGGACGCGTCACACGGAATGTGCTCGGTGGTTCCCAGAAGTTCGGTCCACTCGGTAGTGGCAATGATTTGATCGAGCACCGCTTTATTTCTCAACGCGCGTCTCAATTTAGCAAGTTGATACTTGCGTCCCGCTCGACGTGGGCGTCGCATGGGTAAGGAATAGTAATGATGGAATAATAATAATAATATAATGAAATGAACTTCCACTTGTTATTAACCTTTTTGGTAGTTAACTCGCTTCACGTCTATAGTGGCGGCTCAGCGTTTCCACTGCGCACTTTAGACCAATTCTAGACGTGGCACGAGAACTTCTCTACGACTCGCTTCAAATTCCTTATTGGCGGCTCAGCGTTTCCACTGCGCACTTTAGACCAAGTCCGGATATGTCACGAGTTTAATATATTCGATGCAAGAACTGAATTGGAAGATGGTGTTGAACTAACACAAGAATAACAAGATCGAAGCACTGGTATAACAACGATATATTAAATAAGAACTGGTAAGTACACTGGTATACAATATGTAAGTAGTATTATAATAAGAGTAGTAATTGGATTAATGAATAATGGATATAGTAATATGTTGTAGGATTAATGTATGAGAATTAGGACTTGAGTTGAGTTGAGTTAGAGTTGGAATTGGAATTGGAATTAGGAGTGAAGGATCGACACACTTCACTATCGCGGAGCTAGACTGAACACGTCTGCTCTTAAAGTCGGAAGAAGCCGGACTGGCGGCTGAGGCCAGGTTGGCACGACTGCTCGAGTCGCCGGTCGGAGGCGGACTGATGCAAGCGTCCGCTCTGCCCCGCCTCCCTCGGTCGGAGTGGGGATAGCTGACGCTGCAGTCTCTTTGTTCTTCAGTCGTCGGAGTGGGAGAACCGCTGACGCAGCAGCGTCTTCGCTCCCGGGGACTGCACGTGCATTTCTGCTGACGCTGCAGTCTCGTGGCTGTCCTATTGCCCTCTACGAGCGTGGGACTGCTGATGCAGCAGTCTTTGGATTTCTCGACGTTTCTAGAAGCTTCTAGATGCTTCCAGAGTGATGCAATACTTTATTGCATTATGTGTCGTGGTGATGGGTTGAAACTGAGGTAAGGTGTTGATCAAGGTGAAGTTATGGTGATGGGTAGAGACGGAGGTAAGGATTAGAACAATAGAATAATGAGATCTTAATACTATGCTCTTATGTCTAGGGGACGGTGTGTGGATCTTATGTAGATCAGACCTTGTATACATAGTGTGTGTACAAGGCCAACGTCGTACATCGGACGACGTAACACGGGATGGTTACCGAATACGTCGGGATGATACCCGGAATTAGAAAGGTCGGGATGGTTACCGAATACGTCGGGATGATACCCGGAATTAGAAAGGTCGGGATGGTTACCGAATACGTCGGGATGGTTCCCGGAATTAGAAAGGTCGGGATGGTTACCGAATGCGTCGGGATGATACACGGAATGAGAAAGGTCGGAAGAGTACGACTCGATTTCTTCCATCTCCAATGGGGGCAATCGAAATGAAACTCTTTCCGACGAGGTGTTAAAACACCGGAGGCTCGCTTTGCCTTTACGATTGGTGACAACGCAGTCACCCAGGAATACATCCGGCGCTACGTTAACACGGCGGATATATCCCTGTTTAGGTCCTTCGACGTCGACCGCTATGCACGCAACGGTACGAGGTTCGAGGACGAATTCTTCGGATTTCAGAGGAGTCTTTGTTCGGACTCGATCCTCACGCTCCACGATCTGACTTCTCGCAGTGTACTCCGATATCTCTCGAGTCTCCTTCGATTCCGGCCGGCTTTTCACGGCGTTTTTCTCTAGGGAGTACTCGATCGAATCCCGAGGAGGCATTGAAATAACCTCCGTCACCGGAGCTCTGCAAGGTCTGACCGCGGGTGCACGAGGATTTGAGGAAGACACTCGAACGTTCCTTGCCGAATGTTCCTTACGCTCGACGGCTGGAGTTTTAACGAGATCGTTGGTCATAGACGAAGGCATTGAAATAACCTCTGCTGCCAATTTATCGCGAGGCTCAGCCGTGGGCGCGCAAGGGTTCGAGAAGGGAACCCGAATGTTTCCTATCGTAATGTATTCATTCGCAAAGGAGATCTCGGCTCCTGTTCTGAAGAAGGGAGAACCGAGGATTCCGTCGATGTTAATTGGGAAGTTTTCTTCCAAGACATGAAATTCAATAGGGTTTTGACCCTGTAAGTGTATTTTAATTTGACCGAGAGTTGGAATGGATCCCTCGGTTATTCCTTGGACTTCTATAGTGTTCGTATGATCTATAGGTAGATTTGGTTCTAGACTTGACGCACGAATTAAATTGATCTCCGAACCCGTGTCTAACAAAAATTCACACTTCTTTTGTAATTGAGGGGCGGAGATTTTTACGCGCGGAATTGGTGAGTCTGCAGCAAGATTTACTGCTGAGACGAATCGTCGGACTGGTCGTTCGTCCGGATAGCTGTTTGGGTGCGGGCTGTAGTTTGGGTTGAAGATGCGGCCTCCCGCCTTGGGTTGGCTTCGGTCGGGAGGCCGGACTCGTTTCCCGACCTCCTATTATTATTAAAAGCGCGCTTACGGCACTCGTGAATATCGTGCCCGGGGACTTTGCAGTAGTTGCAAAATTTGTTAGAGCTTGAAGGGCGATCTGTGCGACCATCGCGGTACGTGTTTTGGTCGCGAGGATTATTTTCCCATCGCCGTTGCGGCGTCGGGGAGCGATAAGAGTCCCGGTTTGAGTTTCTCGAGGACTGCTGAGACGAGTCCGGTCTGTTATCGCGGCGTTCTTGAGTTCGCTCTGGAATGTCACGAGCGGACTCGTACGTGGAACGCTGGCGATACGGCCGGTTATCAGAGAAGCTGACTCGTTTTTCTTCGCGGATCAGTTCTCGTCGACGAGTCTGGTCTGACTCATACTGCCTGTAAGCAGAGATGGCTGCTTCGAAAACAGTGGCAGGATTTCGCGAAGGGCAATGAAGCACTTCGGCACGCAGCTGAGGAAGGAGACCTCGTAGAAAACAATCTACTACGAAGCGATCTAGTTCTTCGTAATCAAGGCCAATATCTGTGGCATCTTGAATCGCGGTTCGAAGGTCTTTAACGCGATTGATGAAGTCTAAGATGTGCTCGTTTGGAGCTTGGAGTACACTTGCGAGATCGCCACGGTACTGGTCCACGAATTTGTACGGGCCCAGTACTGTACGTAACTTTTCGCATAGTGCAGAAATTGTGACTATGTGTTCGCCTTCTATAGCGGCATAAGCACGATCGTGGAGTTTATTGCAGAGCAATTTCGTGAGGGCACGCTCTGCAGTGGCCGGTACGGTGTCACGCGCGCGTTTGCATGCACGTATGAATTGTAGGACGGAAGACGAAGTTCCGTCGAATCTAGGGACAAGCTCGGCGGCTTGCTTTAGAGCAAAATTGCCAGTAGGTTCATACTGTGGGATTTCGCGTGGCTCTGGCGGTGAAGGTTCCCGCATATTAGAGACGTTACTAGGGCCTGGTGTAGGCGATTGTTGACGTAGGGTTTGACTCGTGATTTGGATGTTATGAAGCTCTTTTCGTATTTCGTCGAGCATATTCTTTTGGTTTTGTGCGTCTTCTTCATATTTGAGACGCAATTTGGCAATAAAATCAGTTTCCTCTTTGAGATATTGCTCTCTACGGGCGAGGTTTTGCGCATAAAGGAGTAGCTCTTCCTCGGTCATTGGAGGAAGGTCTGCGTTAGGATCTGCTCGGAGATCCTTTTGAGATCGCGTGATTGGGCGAGACATTTTGAAAGATATAAATGGGATTTAAGAAATGTGAACTTCGCACTGACACGCGTCGGGGCTTATTAATGCAAATATCGGCGACCACTTCGATGTCCTACCGACTGCGCCAAATTTGTCACGTCCGTCACTGTGTTTTTGTTACAGGTACCAAGAGAGAGAAAAGGATGGCACTCAAGAACAGTGACAGACGGACGGTGGAGATATGAAGAGTAATTGAAGAGTGGTCTTTCGTGCCGAGACAGCCGCGGGCTGTCATATGCACTAGGACAACCGATATTGCTATGGATGCAGTCAAGAAGAGAACGTCCGACGCGGTTACAAGAAGTGTCCCGACAAGAATCACGCGCGAGATGATGCAACGGAAACGGTGAGTTTACAGGATTCAGCAATTATACAAGACATTATACGACTCACCGCAATGCTGTATTAACGCCTAATAATATTGTTGCAGCAGGAACTGGCGGTACTGACAGTAGGTGTGGTACATCGGGTCTTCTATACAGATGTCCTCGAGGTGGGGAAGATCTGGCAGAGTTGCTGCTGCTCGGTTCGGGACGACATTAGTGGCCTTGGATGCTGGCCGCAAGACGACACGTTGATGAGTTGGCAGAGGGACGTCACTGATGATTCGGCAACGGACCCTGGGAACGATGATCGTGTCTCGGCTGTCGTCGTCGTCGGCTATGTCGATCACCTCTGGACAATCGACCGGATGCAGAACTGGCGTCGGAGCTCGCGAGAGGTCCGCGTGGTTGACCTCTTTAGGAGGGTTGCAAGGGCAACCGTATACAGAAACGTAATCGGACGCGTCACACGGAATGTGCTCGGTGGTTCCCAGAAGTTCGGTCCACTCGGTAGTGGCAATGATTTGATCGAGCACCGCTTTATTTCTCAACGCGCGTCTCAATTTAGCAAGTTGATACTTGCGTCCCGCTCGACGTGGGCGTCGCATGGGTAAGGAATAGTAATGATGGAATATTAATAATATAATGAAAATGAACTTCCACTTGTTATTAACCTTTTTGGTAGTTAACTCGCTTCACGTCTATAGTGGCGGCTCAGCGTTTCCACTGCGCTCTTTAGACCAATTCTAGACGTGGCACGAGAACTTCTCTATGACTCGCTTCAAATTCCTTATTGGCGGCTCAGCGTTTCCACTGCGCACTTTAGACCAAGTCCGGATATGTCACGAGTTTAATATATTCGATGCAAGAACTGAATTGGAAGATGGTGTTGAACTAACACGAGAATAACAAGATCGAAGCACTGGTATAACAACGATATATTAAATAAGAACTGGTAAGTACACTGGTATACAATATGTAAGTAGTATTATAATAAGAGTAGTAATTGGATTAATGAATAATGGATATAGTAATATGTTGTAGGATTAATGTATGAGAATTAGGACTTGAGTTGAGTTGAGTTAGAGTTGGAATTGGAATTGGAATTAGGAGTGAAGGATCGACACACTTCACTTTCGCGGAGCTAGACTGAACACGTCTGCTCTTGAAGTCGGAAGAAGCCGGACTGGCACGTCCGTGCGAGTCGCTCGCTTGGAGCGGACCGTTCGAGTCGCTGTCTGAAGGCGGACTGATACAAGCGTCCGCTCTGCCTTGCCTCCTTCGGTCGGAGTGGGGATAGCTGACGCTGCAGTCTCTTTGTTCTTCAGTCGTCGGAGTGGGAGAACCGCTGACGCAGCAGCGTCTTCGCTCCCGGGGACTGCACGTGCATTTCTGCTGACGCTGCAGTCTCGTGGCTGTCCTATTGCCCTCTACGAGCGTGGGACTGCTGATGCAGCAGTCCTTGGACTTCTCGACGTTTCTAGAAGCTTCTAGATGCTTCCAGAGTGATGCAATACTTTATTGCATTATGTGTCGTGGTGATGGGTTGAAACTGAGGTAAGGTGTTGATCAAGGTGAAGTTATGGTGATGGGTAAAGACGGAGATAAGGATTAGAACAATACAATAATGAGATCTTAATATTATGCTCTTATGTCTAGGGGACGGTGTGTGGATCTTATGCAGATCAGACCTTGTATACATAGTGTGTGTACAAGGCCAACGTCGTACATCGGACGACGTAACACTCACTTTCCTTAGAAAATCCCATACTCTTCCTTCTGTGTTCGCTTTCCCTGCTTCCTGCAATATCTTCTCTCTTTCTTGCTCCTTTTTCTCTTCGCATAGATTCTTGTACTCTCTCTTCGTCCTTCTATATACTTCCCCTTCTTCTTCCTCTCTTTTCCATGACCTTAGTACCTTTCTTAATTCTTTCTTTCTCTCTATGCACTCATTGTCCCACCAACCTTTCCTTTTCTTCTCTTTCTTGCCCTCTTCGCTTCTTATCTCTTTCTTAATTTCGTTGCACTTCCTTTCCAACTCCTTTAGTCTTTCCCCTATACTTTCCCCTGTTACTTCTATTCCCTCTGATCTATTTCTAAATTTTTCTTTTACTTCCCTCTTCCATTCTACTTTTGGTACGCCGTTCTTTTGCTTTTTTCTTTCTTCTCCGTCCGCTCCTTTTCTTCCTTCCTTCATTGTTATTACTATTGGCAGGTGGTCTGAATCTACCCTTTCTTCTATCACCATTCTTTCTATACCTTCCCTCGTTCTTTCGTCTCCTATCACATAATCTACTAC
This sequence comes from Lasioglossum baleicum, assembly GCF_051020765.1. NCBI lineage: Eukaryota > Metazoa > Arthropoda > Insecta > Hymenoptera > Halictidae > Lasioglossum > Lasioglossum baleicum. Next base: position 276,243 of record NW_027469102.1, on the reverse strand, counting down.
CGTTCTTCCCCTCTGCCCTACGAATGTATACTCTCCTCTTTGTTACGTCCCACGTCCTAGGCAAAGAAGATGACCCCAGGAGGCGGCACGTGGAAGGAAGAGGAAACGGTCTTTTACGCCAAGACAGCCAGACGGGCAGTCATATGCGTTAGGACACCGATAGTCATTTGAGACCGACACCCGCTAGCAGTCAACGCGGATGGCGATACTTCTACGCAGACGCAACGAACGCGGTGAGTTGACATGAAACAAAAGGGGTTACAAAAGATACGAATTCTCACCGGTTAGTTGTTGTATCTTAGTAGTACTGTTGAAGGAGCTGAGCTCGTCGGTCAGCATGGGTCTGGTATAACGGGTCGTCCAGACAGATCTCATCGAGATGTGGAAGGTTTGGCAGCTGTCTCGCTGGGGTATGCACGACAATGCGTCTGTTGGACGGTAGGTACTCGTCCTTGATGATCCTACAGCGAACGTGCGGCAAGATTATGGTGCTCCTGCTGTCATCGTCATCAGAGATGGTGACGAGATCAATGACCTCGTAACGAACGGCAGGCGGGTTGTTGTTGTCACTTGACAGGTTTATGGTATTCCTGACGTCGTCGTCGTCGTCAGAGATGTCAATGAGGTCGGCTATCTCGTAGCGACCAGCAGACGGTTTGGTGACGGGTGAAGAACGCGAGAGGTCCGCGTGGTCGACCTCTGTGTTCGGAATCGGGCGGCACGGACAACCGTATACCGATACGTAATCTGACGCGTCACACTCGATATTCTCGGTCGTTCCGAGAAGTTCAGTCCAATCAGTCGAACTTAAGACGCGGTTCAAGATGGCTGTTTGATTTAATGCCCGTTTGAACTTGGCCAGTTGATACTTTCGGCCTGCACGACGTGTACGACGCATAAGGGATGGGTATGGAAGGAACTGTTTCGGAAGAGTTAATACTCTGAAAATCCTTTTGTCGGATTTTGTCTAAGTCCCAAACGTGAAAGAAAAATTGGCCAGGGGTTCCCCGTAGGCGCTGGCCAGAGGTAATTTACCTGACTCGAAAATGTCCACTCGTTAATCGGCACTACCCAGTGTGACGTCGGTCGCACCTCCGACGTTAGCTTTAAGACTACATGTAAAATTAGATACATAAGAGCGAGCGTTCCCCTTTAAAGATTCCAAAACTCCTAAAAATCCTCCATAACAATGAATCCTTAACACCACGTACATCTGATCGAAATCCATCAACATAACCTAAAATCCAAAATCTGTCAAAATCCTAAAATAGCCAAAAATGGCCCAAACTCGAAGATTGAAATATCATTGGACTCGTGAGCGAAAATCATGAAACTAACCTAAAAATTTGTAGGTTATGTTCTCAATTCGCGTTTGTTTACACTTTACCAAAATTTCGATTTTTGGTAATTTTCAAAAGTACTTAGAATATTTTCAAACATATGATCGGTCGACAAATGATGTCAACTAATCATATGACGTATAAAATTTACATCGAAACGCCTTGCAAGAGCAAGCGCTCGAAAATATTCTAAGTCCCAATTTATTTAAATAAATAAATAGGTACGCCAATGGTTACCACTTAATTTTCGAGTCCTGCACCACTGGGAACGAAAACTGCTGACTCTAGTGCGGCGGCCATCGCGCTGTTTACGACGAAGACCGGCACAAAGAGGACACGGTCCCCTTTTGCGAAGTCAGCATTTTTCGGACGAACGTTATTCGTCGACGAACGTTCGATTTTCCACAGTCCTCTCCGGGGACCCGAGTGGGTCAGTCGAGTTTTCGTCAATCTTCCAAATCCAGATTGTTTAGACACAATCTTTCCAAATCCATACTGTTTAGACACAGTCCCTAATACCATTCAATAATATCGTATTCTTATTCGTTTAATTCAAACATTACTTCGTTTATTCAATTAAACATTTTTATTGCGTTTCATATTTCGTACTTAGTACGTATTTCGATTTCGTTAATAATAAGCATCTTTACCGTTGTATTCTTTTACGTTTATAATATACTTTGTTTTACCAGAGTCAATCTAAATCCCAATTATTATTTCCTTGCTCCTAACTTCGTAGTTTGAAGTGACACGTTGTTAGTTAGAGATAGAGTTCTCACTGGAAAGTTCGCGAATAGTATTCCTTATTCAATTTCCTGTTTCAACGTGTTCGCGTACGTGCGTGATAGTGATAGACTTGCTCGCATAGCAAGCTCCGCAGCATCCACGTCCGTTTTCTCGAATCAAAATATCGTCAACCTCGCGGACGATATTCGCGAGATAAATTCACGGGATCGCACAGCGTCCACGCCCGTTTTCGCTAGTTAAAATATCGTCAATCACGCGGACGATATTCGTGAGTTAGATTCACGGTATCGTACAGCGTCCACGCCCGTTTCCTCAACGAGCGCATCCGTCTACAATACCGTAGCCGCCAGCTGTCAACCATTGGAGGTCGTTCCTGCCAAATATTGACGTGACAGAATTTGGCGCAGTCGTCAATCCTTGAAGGTCGTTTCCAGCCATTTGGATCAACGCCTGTCAAGCAGAGCGGACCGAATTCAAGGCCATCAGCGCAACCGTAGCTGTTCATCCGTTGCGAACTCATTTCTCGTGTCAATCGACAAACAAGCGAAGCATAAAAGTAAGTGGAACATATTATCGCGTATGTTTCAGGGTCGCGTGCATCATTCATCTGTGTAAGACTGCATGCAGGTGTCGGCATCGGGTCCTAGTCTGTTGATAAAAAGACCAACACTTTTATTAAATGTCAGTCAGTGGAAGAGCAGAGTAGCCGGGCCGCGGTATTCTCTTCTCTTGCTATTATAGCCCCGCCAGGACGTGACAAATTTGGCGCAGTCGGTAGGACACTCGTTGGTCACCGATGTTAGAGACACCGTCAACACTTTTGTAGGATACGTCATGTGTCCTACCTCTGCCAAAATTTGTTGTGACAAATTTGGCGCAGTCGGTAGGACACTCGTTGGTCACCGATGTTAGAAGCACGGCATCAAGGAATAAAAATAGAATCAGTGTTAGCACGCGAACCCCTGCGCGTTCCATCATTGTTTGATAATTTAACGCAGTAGACTTAGAGTCCGTGAAAGCATAGTGTCAGTTAAAAGTGCGACGGGCAGTGAAGGAAATGCCCTTTCGCCCACGTTACATACTCAAATTATTTTTCGCGATGTTCGTACTCAGTACTAATTCATCGAGAGTTTTAGTGAACGTTAAAGTGCGACGGGCGGTTTAGAAAACGCCCCTTCGCCCACGTTATATAGTCGGATTATTTTTCGCGAATTTCATACTTAGAAATTTTCAAGCGACGCAATCATGGATACGCGTAGCGAGGCTAGAAAGAAGGTTCCTCCTACGGAAGAGGAATTAATTGAATTCCAGAAAGATTTAGCTCGTAGAGAAGCAGCTCTCATTAATCAAACCGCCGCGTTGACTCAACTCAAATTGCAATACGAAACAGAAACGCGTGAGCAGAGAGTAACGTACGAGGATATACGCCGCGAGATAGTAGAAATCCGATCGGCCAGAGATTCTCAATCAATTCCAGCTAGCCCAGTCGTTGCGCCCCGCGAACCCATAATGCACGATTCTTCGAATTTCACCGTTAAACAAGCGGTTGAACTTGTGCCTACCTTTGACGGCACCTCCATAACCGTGCTACAATTCGTTCGCGCGTGCAAGCGAGCCTTGGAAGCTGTTCCAGCCACAGCTGAGCGTACCCTCACTAGATTAGTATGCAATAAGCTTAGAGGACAGGCATACGCCGCGATTGAAGACGTAAATATTAACACAATCTCTGAATTGTGCAACCGCCTGAAAGATGTACTAGGCCCATATAAATTCATCGATCAGTATCGCGGAGAATTAGCTTCGATACACCAGGGACAGTCCGAGCACGTGTTGAATTATATTACGCGAGTAAAGGACCTTAGAACGGCGATCATAGATTCAGGCCGCGGGGTCCCCAATCTAGACGAGATTGATAAATTCACAGTTGATTGTTTCATGCGTGGTCTTATCCCAGCGCTTCGAGCCGAGGTCAGGCTCTGCGCGTCACTCGAATTACAGAAAATATTCGACGAAGCCGTAACCGCGTACAAACAGTACGAGCTTGACCGTGTTCGTTATCGTGACGACGGACGCCGCGTTGCATTCTCCGACTCTCGTAATCGCACACCAGAGCGATCAAGCAACTCTTCTTATGATAGGAATGCGCCAGAGCAGCGCAACAGATCTTCGGAAAGGAAAGATCAACGACCTTCCTTTTCACCTCGTGAATCCTGGCGAGACAGGAAACCCGATAACAGAGATGCGTATCGCTCTCCTCCTCCGCGACGTCACGAACCGTCGCAATCAAATCAGCGCGAAACGTATAAACGCGAAGATCGCGCTTCCCAGTCCCCAGGTCGCGATCGCTTTCCTACGGAGAATCAGAAGTATTGTAAATATTGTAAGCGCACGGGACATGACATACACGAATGTCGCCGCCGCGAATATTACAGTAGAAATGAGTCGGGAAACGAATCAAGCCTCCCGACAAACGCGACCAAAGGACGGGAGGCATCCCAAGAGAATCGCCAAAAGGCAACACAGCTGGCCGTCATCAGCGACGACCAGCAGTAGATGAAATTCGAGTAGATAGGAGAGATAACCCGGACGGTCAGCAGAATGAACGACCATCCGCGAAATTAGTCTCGGCAATAAATCTCGCGCCGGACTCCCCTATCCCTCGAATAAAAGCAAAATCGTCACTCTTCTCAAAAGAGTGTGAGTTCCTCTTGGACACCGGGTCCGAGGTCAACTTAATCCGAGCGTCTGGTATCAAATCTGACGTTCATCTAAAAACTGACAGTGTCATACACGTCCATGGCGTGACAGAAGGAGAAATAGCGACCCTCGGTTATATCAATGCGGAGCTAGCAGATTCCATTAAAGTCACGCTACACGTTCTGCCTGACAGTTTTCCAATTAATATAGATGGTATCTTAGGCTCCCCCTTCTTCAGAGAGGGAGCAGAGATATCATTTGCGAAGGAATGCGTAGAGTATAAAAACCTACGTATTCCCTTTTCGAATCCTCGGGAATATTCCATCGAAAGCCGTACCGCCGCCTGCATAGCCGTCAACGTAAAGGGCCCAAGCGAAGGGTATGTGCGAAAAGTAGATGTAAAACCCGATGTGTTCGTAGGTGATTGTTTAGTCACCAACCGTAACGGAAAGGCATACCTGCGATGCTTTAACGCATCGTCCGAAGTGGCGTCCTTCTCCCTGCCTACATTGGAGGTGGAAGAGATCGAGGTTCCCTTTTCGAATATTCAAGCCGAAGTCAATTCGGACTTATTCAATGCTCGTGCGTGCCGCGCGCACGAGACGATCGTTAACGATCAACTCGCGTCTTCTAATAATTCCGGTAACCATCCCGACGATTCCGGTAGCCATCCCGATACTTTAAAGAATTCCGGTAACCATCCCGACGATTTATATTCAAAGTCCTGTGTGGAAAGAAACATCAACGCCTTCGCCTCAGATGAACTCTTAGAATGTTCATATGAGAACAATTTAGAAAACATTTCTATTCCTAAAGTTAAATCAAAAGGAGTTTATGTTTTGCCGCAAACTCCTATCTTCAAATCCTCGCCGGAACAACACCTCTTGCAGCTTCAACGATCAGGTATCCGTGCGACCGAAAACAAAGTCCATGCGTCTGGCAAATACAATTCCGCGAGATTCGCGTCAGCAAGAAAAAGAAATAAAGCCGATACATTATACTCGCCCGAGACAACTAAGTCTGATTATAAGCTTTCGTTATGTATCTTGCGAAACGAATTCAATCTTCCTAGCGTTAACAGAGTCTCCAATATCGTTACGCCAACGATAAACTATCGCAGCGACCCAAGAGCGAAATTTAAAACCTCTGGTCAGCATCACCCCACTCCACAGCAGGAAGACGATATCCCTGCGACGCAACGAGATCTTCAAGGAGAAACCGTCATCCCTGAAGATCATCAGTCTCTCGACAACGCTATAACAGCAACCATGCAGCCGATACAAGCAGCTATCTTGCTCTCTATTGCCACGCAAGCCTCAACACTCATTGGATATGACTGTGGAGGTTCAACCTTGAATATTACCACGTATTCAACTATTGACACTCTTAACTGCGAGCCAGAAGACATCGTGTCACGTCCGTCACTGTGTTTTTGTTACAGGTACCAGGAGAGAGAAAAGAGAACAGTGACAGACGGACGGTTGAGATATATGACAAGTAATTGAGGAGTGGTCTTTCGTGCCGAGACAGCCGCGGGCTGTCATATGCACTAGGACAACCGATATTGCTATGGATGCAGTCAAGAAGAGAACGTCCGACGCGGTTACAAGAAGTGTCCCGACAAGAATCGCGCGCGAGAGGATGCAACGAGAACGGTGAGTTTACAGGATTCAACAATTATACAAGATATTATACGACTCACCGCAATGTTGTATTAACGCCTAATAATATTGTTGCAGCAGGAACTGGCGGTACTGACAGTAGGTGTCGTACATCGGATCTTCTATACAGATGTCCTCGAGGTGGGGAAGATCCGGCAGAGTTGCTGCTGCTCGGTTCGGGACGACGTTAGTGGCCTTGGATGCTGGCCGCAAGACGACACGTTGATGAGCTGGCAGAGGAACGTCACGGATGATTCGGCAACGGACCCTGGGAACGATGATCGTGTCTCGGCTGTCGTCGTCGTCGGCTATGTCGATCACCTCTGGACAATCAACCGGATGTAGAACTGGCGTCGGAGCTCGCGAGAGGTCCGCGTGGTTGACCTCTTTAGGAGGGTTGCAAGGGCAACCGTATACAGAAACGTAATCGGACGCGTCACACGGAATGTGCTCGGTGGTTCCCAGAAGTTCTGTCCACTCGGTAGTGGCAATGATTAGATCGAGCACCGCTTTATTTCTCAACGCGCGTCTCAATTTAGCAAGTTGATACTTGCGTCCCGCTCGACGTGGGCGTCGCATGGGTAAGGAATAGTAATGATGGAATATTAATAATATAATGAAAATGAACTTCCACTTGTTATTAACCTTTTTGGTAGTTAACTCGCTTCACGTCTATAGTGGCGGCTCAGCGTTTCCACTGCGCACTTTAGACCAATTCTAGACGTGGCACGAGAACTTCTCTATGACTCGCTTCAAATTCCTTATTGGCGGCTCAGCGTTTCCACTGCGCACTTTAGACCAAGTCCGGATATGTCACGAGTTTAATATATTTGATGCAAGAACTGAATTGGAAGATGGTGTTGAACTAACACAAGAATAACAAGATCGAAGCACTGGTATAACAACGATATATTGAATAAGAACTGGTAAGTACACTGGTATACAATATGTAAGTAGTATTATAATAGGAGTAGTAATTGGATTAATGAATAATGGATATTGTAATATGTTATAGGATTAATGTATGAGAATTAGGACTTGAGTTGAGTTGAGTTAGAGTTGGAATTGGAATTGGAATTAGGAGTGAAGGATCGACACACTTCACTATCGCGGAGCTAGACTGAACACGTCTGTTCTTGAAGTCGGAAGAAGCCGGACTGGCACGTCCGTGCGAGTCGCTCGCTTGGAGCGGACCGTTCGAGTCGCTGTCTGGAGGCGGACTGATGCAAGCGTCCGCTCTGCCTTGCCTCCTTCGGTCGGAGTGGGGATAGCTGACGCTGCAGTCTCTTTGTTCTTCAGTTGTCGGAGTGGGAGAACCGCTGACGCAGCAGCGTCTTCGCTCCCGGGGACTGCACGTGCATTTCTGCTGACGCTGCAGTCTCGTGGCTGTCCTATTGCCCTCTACGAGCGTGGGACTGCTGATGCAGCAGTCTTTGGACTTCTCGACGTTTCTAGAAGCTTCTAGATGCTTCCAGAGTGATGCAATACTTTATTGCATTATGTGTCGTGGTGATGGGTTGAAACTGAGGTAAGGTGTTGATCAAGGAGAAGTTATGGTGATGGGTAGAGACGGAGATAAGGATTAGAACAATAGAATAATGAAATCTTAATACTATGCTCTTATGTCTAGGGGACGGTGTATGGATCTTATGCAGATCAGACCTTGTATACATAGTGTGTGTACAAGGCCAACGTCGTACATCGGACGACGTAACACCTCCCAACGCGGAAAAGAAATTTCTTACAAGGAAGAAATTTCTCGCTCAACACTCGATCACACACTCATTCATGCGACGCATCGTCCGGAGGTACTCCGTGCAGGGAGCACAGTTCTCGGCGAGTATTTGTACGAAACACTGGTCGCACTGAAATGTTGTCGGTGTCGGCACGTGGGGCTGGGGCTGGTTTTGTAATGTCCGACAAGTCGTATTCGCAATGTTCATTTTTCGACTGTCTTTTCTCGGGGTTTAGGGTGGGTGGGGAATCACTTTGTTCACTAACACTTTCACTTTTGTCTTTTCTTATCTGCGTCCAGATGAGTGTCACGTTTCGCTGACGCGGGGTTTGCGTTGGATTATTCGGCGCACGCTTGAGTTTGTTTGCATGTACAATCTTAAAATGGTTCCCTACTTTAATTTTTACATTGTTTGAGTCTAGGATGTCGCAAATTTCGTGAGGACCCGTATATTGCGCATCGAATTTGCCCTTGCAGGGTTCTTTGAGTAGGAATACCTGTTCTATATCTTCCGGTGGTCGAAGGAGATTTTGCCGACGCTGGGCTTCGAATTTCGCTCGCTTATTCTCATAGGGGTATCCGTTATCGCGAGGGTACATGGATTTATATTTCATTCTTGCTGACGCGTATTTCGCTGTAGCGCAGAGATTAATTTTATCGTATTCGTTTCGCTTCGCATGGCAACGTGCAGATGGAAGTTGAAAGGAATCGAGTTTCTGTGGATCATCAAAGATATGATTGTGAAGTAAGTTATGAAGTTCTTTTACTTTGGAGGCTTTGATATCCTTCTCTGGTTTAGAACTGTCCCTGGATTTATCGTGCAGTATAGAACAGACCTGCTTACATATGGGTCTTGAAGATCTTTGATTGTCGTAGGAATGGAGTTGGTCTTGGAATTGATCGGGCTGGTTACCGGAGTTAGAATAATAATCGGGCTGGTTACCGGAGTTAGAATAAGAATCGGGCTGGTTACCGGAGTTAGTATAAGAATCGGGCTGGTTACCGGAGTTAGTATGAGAATCGGGCTGGTTACCGGAGTTAGAAAGGTCGGGATGGTTACCGAATGCGTCGGGATGGTACCCGGAATTAGTAAGGTCGGGATGGTTACCGAATGCGTCGGGATAGTTCCCGGAATTAGAAAGGTCGGGATGGTTACCGAATACGTCGGGATGGTTCCCGGAATTAGAAAGGTCGGGATGGTTACCGAATGCGTCGGGATGATACCCGGAAGTAGAAAGGTCGGGATGGTTACCGAATGCGTCGGGATAGTTCCCGGAAGTAGAAAGGTCGGGATGGTTACCGAATGCGTCGGGATGGTTCCCGGAATTAGTAAGGTCGGGATGGTTACCGAATGCGTCGGGATAGTACCCGGAATTAGAAAGGTCGGAAGAGTACGACTCGATTTCTTCCATCTCCAATGGGGGCAATCGAAATGAAACTCTTTCCGACGAGGTGTTAAAACACCGGAGGCTCGCTTTGCCTTTACGATTGGTGACGACGCAGTCACCCAGGAATACATCCGGCGCTACATTAACACGGCGGATATATCCCTGTTTGGGTCCTTCGACGTCGACTGCTATACACGCAACGGTACGAGGTTCGAGGACGAATTCTTCGGATTTCGGAGGAGTCTTTGTTCGGACTCGATCCTCACGCTCCACGATCCGACTTCTCGCAGTGTACTCCGATATCTCTCGAGTCTCCTTCGATTCCGGCCGGCTTTTCACGGCGTTTTTCTCTAGGGAGCACTCGATCGAATCCCGAGGAGGCATTGAAATAACCTCCGTCACCGGGGCTCTGCAAGGTCTGACCGCGGGTGCACGAGGATTTGAGGAAGACACTCGAACGTTCCTTGCCGAATGTTCCTCACGCTTGGCGGCTGGAGTTTTAACGAGATCGTTGGTCATAGACGAAGGCATTGAAATAACCTCTGCTGCCAATTTATCGCGAGGCTCAGCCGTGGGCGCGCAAGGGTTCGAGAAGGGAACCCGAAAGTTTCCTATTGTTATGGATTGATTCGCAAAGGAGATCTCGGTGTCACGTCCGTCACTGTGTTTTTGTTACAGGTACCAGGAGAGAGAAAAGAGAACAGTGACAGACGGACGGTTGAGATATTATGATTAAAATGAGGAGTGGTCTTTCGTGCCGAGACAGCCGCGGGCTGTCATATGCACTAGGACAACCGATATTGCTATGGATGCAGTCAAGAAAAGAACGTCCGACGCGGTTACAAGAAGTGTCCCGACAAGAATCGCGCGCGAGAGGATGCAACGAGAACGGTGAGTTTACAGGATTCAACAATTATACAAGATATTATACGACTCACCGCAATGTTGTATTAACGCCTAATAATATTGTTGCAGCAGGAACTGGCGGTACTGACAGTAGGTGTCGTACATCGGATCTTCTATACAGATGTCCTCGAGGTGGGGAAGATCCGGCAGAGTTGCTGCTGCTCGGTTCGGGACGACGTTAGTGGCCTTGGATGCTGGCCGCAAGACGACACGTTGATGAGCTGGCAGAGGAACGTCACGGATGATTCGGCAACGGACCCTGGGAACGATGATCGTGTCTCGGCTGTCGTCGTCGTCGGCTATGTCGATCACCTCTGGACAATCGACCGGATGTAGAACTGGCGTCGGAGCTCGCGAGAGGTCCGCGTGGTTGACCTCTTTAGGAGGGTTGCAAGGGCAACCGTATACAGAAACGTAATCGGACGCGTCACACGGAATGTGCTCGGTGGTTCCCAGAAGTTCTGTCCACTCGGTAGTGGCAATGATTTGATCGAGCACCGCTTTATTTCTCAACGCGCGTCTCAATTTAGCAAGTTGATACTTGCGTCCCGCTCGACGTGGGCGTCGCATGGGTAAGGAATAGTAATGATGGAATAATAATAATATAATGAAAATGAACTTCCACTTGTTATTAACCTTTTTGGTAGTTAACTCGCTTCATGTCTATAGTGGCGGCTCAGCGTTTCCACTGCGCTCTTTAGACCAATTCTAGACGTGGCACGAGAACTTCTCTATGACTCGCTTCAAATTCCTTATTGGCGGCTCAGCGTTTCCACTGCGCACTTTAGACCAAGTCCGGATATGTCACGAGTTTAATATATTCTATGCAAGAACTGAATTGGAAGATGGTGTTGAACTAACACAAGAATAACAAGATCGAAGCACTGGTATAACAACGATATATTAAATAAGAACTGGTAAGTACACTGGTATACAATATGTAAGTAATATTATAATAGGAGTAGTAATTGGATTAATGAATAATGGATATTGTAATATGTTATAGGAATAACGTATGAGAATTAGGACTTGAGTTGAGTTGAGTTAGAGTTGGAATTGGAATTGGAATTAGGAGTGAAGGATCGACACACTTCACTTTCGCGGAGCTAGACTGAACACGTCTGCTCTTGAAGTCGGAAGAAGCCGGACTGGCAGCTGAGGCCAGGTTGGCACGACTGCTCGAGTCGCCGGTCGGAGGCGGACTGCTCGAGTCGCGAGATGGAGGCGGACTGATGCAAGCGTCCGCTCTGCCTTGCCTCCTTCGTTCGGAGTGGGGATAGCTGACGCTGCAGTCTCTTTGTTCTTCAGTCGTCGGAGTGGGAGAACCGCTGACGCAGCAGCGTCTTCGCTCCCGGGGACTGCACGTGCATTTCTGCTGACGCTGCAGTCTCGTGGCTGTCCTATTGCCCTCTACGAGCGTGGGACTGCTGATGCAGCAGTCTTTGGACTTCTCGACGTTTCTAGAAGCTTCTAGATGCTTCCAGAGTGATGCAATACTTTATTGCATTATGTGTCGTGGTGATGGGTTGAAACTGAGGTAAGGTGTTGATCAAGGAGAAGTTATGGTGATGGATAGAGACGGAGATAAGGAGTAGAACAATAGAATATATGAGATCTTAATATTATGTTCTTATGTCTAGGGGACGGTGTATGGATCTTATGCAGATCAGACCTTGTATACATAGTGTGTGTACAAGGCCAACGTCGTACATCGGACGACGTAACACCTCCCAACGCGGAAAAGAAATTTCTTACAAGGAAGAAATTTCTCGCTCAACACTCGATCACACACTCATTCATGCGACGCATCGTCCGGAGGTACTCCGCGCAGGGAGCACAGTTCTCGGCGAGTATTTCCTATATTTGTACGAAACACTGGTCGCACTGAAATGTTGTCGGTGTCGGCACGTGGGGCTGGGGCTGGTTTTATGCAATATATTTCGCTTTGTTCATTTTGCATAGTTGGGTTTTGGGTGGGTGGGGAATCACTTTGTTCACTAACACTTTCACTTTTGTCTTTTCTTATCTTCTTCCAGATGAGTGTCACGTTTCGCTGACGCGGGGTTTGCGTTAGATTATTCGGCGCACGCTTGAGTTTGTTTGCATGTACAATCTTAAAATGGTTCCCTACTTTAATTTTTACATTGTTTGAGTCTAGGATGTCGCAAATTTCGTGAGGACCCGTATATTGTGCATCGAATTTGCCCTTGCAGGGTTCTTTGAGTAGGAATACCTGTTCTATATCTTCCGGTGGTCGAAGGAGATTTTGCTGACCAGAGGTTTCGTATTTCGCTCGTTTAATCTGGTAGGGGTATCTGTTATCGCGAGGGTACTCGGATTTATATCTCTTTCTTGCTGACGCGTATTTCGCTGTAGCGCAGAGATTAATTTTATCGTATTTGTTTCGCTTCGCATGGCAACGTGCAGATGGAAGTTGAAAGGAATCGAGTTTCTGTGGATCATCAAAGATATGATTTCGAAGTAAGTTATGAAGTTCTTTTACTTTGGAGGCTTTGATATCCTTCTCTGGTTTAGAACTGTCACTGGGTTTATTGTGCAATATAGAACAGACCTGCTTACATATGGGTCTTGAAGATCTTTGATTGTCGTAGGAATGGAGTTGGTCTTGGAATTGATCGGGCTGGTTACCGGAGTTAGAATAAGGATCGGGCTGGTTACCGGAGTTAGTATAAGAATCGGGCTGGTTACCGGAGTTAGTATAATGATCGGGCTGGTTACCGGAGTTAGTATGAGAATCGGGCTGGTTACCGGAGTTAGTATGAGAATCGGGCTGGTTACCGGAGTTAGTATAAGAATCGGGCTGGTTACCGGAGTTAGTATAATGATCGGGCTGGTTACCGGAGTTAGTATTGTCGGGATGGTTACCGAATGCGTCGGGATGATACCCGGAATTAGAAAGGTCGGGATGGTTACCGAATACGTCGGGATGATACCCGGAATTAGAAAGGTCGGGATGGTTACCGAATACGTCGGGATGATACCCGGAATTAGAAAGGTCGGGATGGTTACCGAATACGTCGGGATGATACCCGGAAGTAGAAAGGTCGGAAGAGTACGACTCGATTTCTTCCATCTCCAATGGGGGCAATCGAAATGAAACTCTTTCCGACGAGGTGTTAAAACACCGGAGGCTCGCTTTGCCTTTACGATTGGTGACGACGCAGTCACCCAGGAATACATCCGGCGCTACATTAACACGGCGGATATATCCCTGTTTGGGTCCTTCGACGTCGACCGCTATGCACGCAACGGTACGAGGTTCGAGGACGAATTCTTCGGAGTTCGGAGGAGTCTTTGTTCGGACTCGATCCTCACGCTCCACGACCCGACTTCTCGCAGTGTACTCCGATATCTCTCGAGTCTCCTTCGATTCCGGCCGGCTTTTCACGGCGTTTTTCTCTAGGGAGCACTCGATCGAATCCCGAGGAGGCATTGAAATAACCTCCGTCACCGGAGCTCTGCAAGGTCTGACCGCGGGTGCACGAGGATTTGAGGAAGACACTCGAACGTTCCTTGCCGAATGTTCCTCACGCTTGGCGGCTGGAGTTTTAACGAGATCGTTGGTCATAGACGAAGGCATTGAAATAACCTCTGCTGCCAATTTATCGCGAGGCTCAGCCGTGGGCGCGCAAGGGTTCGAGAAGGGAACCCGAATGTTTCCTATCGTTATGGATCGATTCGCAAAGGAGATTTCGGCTCCTGTTCTGAAGAAGGGAGAACCGAGGATTCCGTCGATGTTAATTGGGAAGTTTTCTTCCAAGACATGAAATTCGATAGGGTTTTGACCCTGTAAGTGTATTTTAATTTGACCGAGAGTTGGAATGGATCCCTCGGTTATTCCTTGGACTTCTATAGTGTTCGTATAATCTATAGGTAGATTTGGTTCTAGACTTGACGCACGAATTAAATTGATCTCCGAACCCGTGTCCAACAAAAATTCACACTTCTTTTGTAATTGAGGGGCGGAGATTTTTACGCGCGGGATTGGTGAGTCTGCAGCAAGATTTACTGCTGAGACGAATCGTCGGACTGGTCGTTCGTCCGGATAGCTGTTTGGGTGCGGGCTGTAGTTTGAGTTGAAGATGCGGCCTCCCGCCTTGGGTTGGCTTCGGTCGGGAGGCCGGACTCGTTTCCCGACCTCCTATTATTATTAAAAGCGCGCTTACGGCACTCGTGAATATCGTGCCCGGGGACTTTGCAGTAGTTGCAAAATTTGTTAGGGCTTGAGGGGCGATCTGTGCGACCATCGCGGTATGTGTTTTGGTCGCGAGGATTATTTTCCCATCGCCGTTGCGGCGTCGGGGAGCGATAAGAGTCCCGGTTTAAGTTTCTCGAGGACTGCTGAGACGAGTCCGGTCTGTTATCGCGGCGTTCTTGAGTTCGCTCTGGAATGTCACGAGGGGACTCGTACGTGGAACGCGGGCGATACGGCCGGTTATCAGAGAAGCTGACTCGTTTTTCTTCGCGGATCAGTTCTCGTCGACGAGTCTGGTCTGACTCATACTGCCTGTAAGCAGAGATGGCTGCTTCGAAAACAGTGGCAGGATTTCGCGAAGGGCAATGAAGCACTTCGGCACGCAGCTGGGGAAGGAGACCTCGTAGAAAACAATCTACTACGAAGCGATCTAGTTCTTCGTAATCAAGGCCAATATCTGTGGCA
This sequence comes from Lasioglossum baleicum, assembly GCF_051020765.1. NCBI lineage: Eukaryota > Metazoa > Arthropoda > Insecta > Hymenoptera > Halictidae > Lasioglossum > Lasioglossum baleicum. The sequence continues at coordinate 261,088 of NW_027469102.1, read as the reverse complement.
TCTTGAATCGCGGTTCGAAGGTCTTTAACGTGATTGATGAAGTCTAAGATGTGCTCGTTTGGAGCTTGGAGTACACTCGCGAGATCGCCACGGTACTGGTCAACGAATTTGTATGGGCCCAGTACTGTTCGTAATTTCTCGCATAGTGCAGAAATTGTGAATATGTGCTGGCCTTCTATAGCGGCATAAGCACGATCGTGGAGTTTATTGCAGAGCAATTTCGTGAGGGCACGCTCTGCAGTGGCCGGTACGGTGTCACGCGCGCGTTTGCATGCACGTATGAATTGTAGGACGGAAGACGAAGTACCGTCGAATCTAGGGACAAGCTCGGCGGCTTGTTTTAGAGCGAAATTGCCAGTAGGTTCATACTGTGGGATTTCGCGTGGCTCTGGCGGTGAAGGTTCCCGCATATTAGAGACGTTACTAGGGCCTGGTGTAGGCGATTGTTGACGTAGGCTTTGACTCGTGATTTGGATGTTATGAAGCTCTTTTCGTATTTCGTCGAGCATATTCTTTTGGTTTTGTGCGTCTTCTTCATATTTGAGACGCAATTTCGCAATAAAATCAGTTTCCTCTTTGAGATATTGCTCTCTACGGGCGAGGTCTTGCGCATAAAGGAGTAACTCTTCCTCGGTCATTGGAGGAAGGTCTGCGTTAGGATCTGCTCGGAGATCCTTTTGAGATCGCGTGATTGGGCGAGACATTTTGAAAGATATAAATGGGATTTAAGAAATGTGAACTTCGCACTGACACGCGTCGGAGCTTATCAATGCAAATATCGGCGACCACTTCGTGTCCTACCGACTGCGCCAAATTTGTCACGTCCGTCACTGTGTTTTTGTTACAGGTACCAGGAGAGAGAAAAGAGAACAGTGACAGACGGACGGTTGAGATATTATGATTAAAATGAGGAGTGGTCTTTCGTGCCGAGACAGCCGCGGGCTGTCATATGCACTAGGACAACCGATATTGCTATGGATGCAGTCAAGAAAAGAACGTCCGACGCGGTTACAAGAAGTGTCCCGACAAGAATCGCGCGCGAGAGGATGCAACGAGAACGGTGAGTTTACAGGATTCAACAATTATACAAGATATTATACGACTCACCGCAATGTTGTATTAACGCCTAATAATATTGTTGCAGCAGGAACTGGCGGTACTGACAGTAGGTGTCGTACATCGGATCTTCTATACAGATGTCCTCGAGGTGGGGAAGATCCGGCAGAGTTGCTGCTGCTCGGTTCGGGACGACGTTAGTGGCCTTGGATGCTGGCCGCAAGACGACACGTTGATGAGCTGGCAGAGGAACGTCACGGATGATTCGGCAACGGACCCTGGGAACGATGATCGTGTCTCGGCTGTCGTCGTCGTCGGCTATGTCGATCACCTCTGGACAATCGACCGGATGTAGAACTGGCGTCGGAGCTCGCGAGAGGTCCGCGTGGTTGACCTCTTTAGGAGGGTTGCAAGGGCAACCGTATACAGAAACGTAATCGGACGCGTCACACGGAATGTGCTCGGTGGTTCCCAGAAGTTCTGTCCACTCGGTAGTGGCAATGATTTGATCGAGCACCGCTTTATTTCTCAACGCGCGTCTCAATTTAGCAAGTTGATACTTGCGTCCCGCTCGACGTGGGCGTCGCATGGGTAAGGAATAGTAATGATGGAATAATAATAATATAATGAAAATGAACTTCCACTTGTTATTAACCTTTTTGGTAGTTAACTCGCTTCATGTCTATAGTGGCGGCTCAGCGTTTCCACTGCGCTCTTTAGACCAATTCTAGACGTGGCACGAGAACTTCTCTATGACTCGCTTCAAATTCCTTATTGGCGGCTCAGCGTTTCCACTGCGCACTTTAGACCAAGTCCGGATATGTCACGAGTTTAATATATTCTATGCAAGAACTGAATTGGAAGATGGTGTTGAACTAACACAAGAATAACAAGATCGAAGCACTGGTATAACAACGATATATTAAATAAGAACTGGTAAGTACACTGGTATACAATATGTAAGTAATATTATAATAGGAGTAGTAATTGGATTAATGAATAATGGATATTGTAATATGTTATAGGAATAACGTATGAGAATTAGGACTTGAGTTGAGTTGAGTTAGAGTTGGAATTGGAATTGGAATTAGGAGTGAAGGATCGACACACTTCACTTTCGCGGAGCTAGACTGAACACGTCTGCTCTTGAAGTCGGAAGAAGCCGGACTGGCAGCTGAGGCCAGGTTGGCACGACTGCTCGAGTCGCCGGTCGGAGGCGGACTGCTCGAGTCGCGAGATGGAGGCGGACTGATGCAAGCGTCCGCTCTGCCTTGCCTCCTTCGTTCGGAGTGGGGATAGCTGACGCTGCAGTCTCTTTGTTCTTCAGTCGTCGGAGTGGGAGAACCGCTGACGCAGCAGCGTCTTCGCTCCCGGGGACTGCACGTGCATTTCTGCTGACGCTGCAGTCTCGTGGCTGTCCTATTGCCCTCTACGAGCGTGGGACTGCTGATGCAGCAGTCTTTGGACTTCTCGACGTTTCTAGAAGCTTCTAGATGCTTCCAGAGTGATGCAATACTTTATTGCATTATGTGTCGTGGTGATGGGTTGAAACTGAGGTAAGGTGTTGATCAAGGAGAAGTTATGGTGATGGATAGAGACGGAGATAAGGAGTAGAACAATAGAATATATGAGATCTTAATATTATGTTCTTATGTCTAGGGGACGGTGTATGGATCTTATGCAGATCAGACCTTGTATACATAGTGTGTGTACAAGGCCAACGTCGTACATCGGACGACGTAACATCGGCTCCTGTTCTGAAGAAGGGAGAACCGAGGATTCCGTCGATGTTAATTGGGAAGTTTTCTTCCAAGACATGAAATTCGACAGGGTTTTGACCCTGTAAGTGTATTTTGATTTGACCGAGAGTTGGAATGGATCCCTCGGTTATTCCTTGGACTTCTATAGTGTTTGTATGATCTATAGGTAGATTTGGTTCTAGACTTGACGCACGAATTAAATTGATCTCCGAACCCGTGTCCAACAAAAATTCACACTTCTTTTGTAATTGAGGGGCGGAGATTTTTACGCGAGGGATTGGTGAGTCTGCAGCAAGATTTACTGCTGAGACGAATCGTCGGACTGGTCGTTCGTCCGGATAGCCGTTTGGGTGCGGGTTGTAGTTTGGGTTGAAGATGCGGCCTCCCGCCTGGGGTTGGCTTCGGCCGGGAGGCCGGACTCGTTTCCCGACCTCCTATTATTATTAAAAGCGCGCTTACGGCACTCGTGAATATCGTGCCCGGGGACTTTGCAGTAGTTGCAAAATTTGTTAGAGCTTGAGGGGCGATCTGTGCGACCATCGCGGTACGTGTTTTGGTCGCGAGGATTATTTTCCCATCGCCGTTGCGGCGTCGGGGAGCGATAAGAGTCCCGGTTTGAGTTTCTTGAGGACTGCTGAGACGAGTCCGGTCTGTTATCGCGGCGTTCTTGAGTTCGCTCTGGAATGTCACGAGGGGACTCGTACGTGGAACGCGGGCGATACGGCCGGTTATCAGAGAAGCTGACTCGTTTTTCTTCGCGGATCAGTTCTCGTCGACGAGTCTGGTCTGACTCATACTGCCTGTAAGCAGAGATGGCTGCTTCGAAAACAGTGGCAGGATTTCGCGAAGGGCAATGAAGCACTTCGGCACGCAGCTGGGGAAGGAGACCTCGTAGGAAGCAATCTACTACGAAGCGATCTAATTCTTCGTAATCAAGGCCAATATCTGTGGCATCTTGAATCGCGGTTCGAAGGTCTTTAACGCGATTGATGAAGTCTAGGATGTGCTCGTTTGGAGCTTGGAGTACACTCGCGAGATCGCCACGGTACTGGTCAACGAATTTGTATGGGCCCAGTACTGTTCGTAATTTCTCGCATAGTGCAGAAATTGTGAATATGTGCTGGCCTTCTATAGCGGCATAAGCACGATCGTGGAGTTTATTGCAGAGCAATTTTGTGAGGGCACGCTCTGCAGTGGCCGGTACGGTGTCACGCGCGCGTTTGCATGCGCGTATGAATTGTAGGACGGAAGACGAAGTTCCGTCGAATCTAGGGACAAGCTCGGCGGCTTGTTTTAGAGCGAAATTGCCAGTAGGTTCATACTGTGGGATTTCGCGTGGCTCTGGCGGTGAAGGTTCCCGCATATTAGAGACGTTACTAGGGCCTGGTGTAGGCGATTGTTGACGTAGGGTTTGACTCGTGATTTGGATGTTATGAAGCTCTTTTCGTATTTCGTCGAGCATATTCTTTTGGTTTTGTGCGTCTTCTTCATATTTGAGACGCAATTTGGCAATAAAATCAGTTTCTTCTTTGAGATATTGCTCTCTACGGGCGAGGTCTTGTGCGTATAGGAGTAGCTCTTCCTCGGTCATTGGAGGAAGGTCTGCGTTAGGATCTGCTCGGAGATCCTTTTGAGATCGCGTGATTGGGCGAGACATTTTGAAAGATATAAATGGGATTTAAGAAATGTGAACTTCGCACTGACACGCGTCGGGGCTTGTTAATGCAAATATCGGCGACCACTTCGTTGTCCTACCGACTGCGCCAAATTTGTCACGTCCGTCACTGTGTTTTTGTTACAGGTACCAGGAGAGAGAAAAGAGAACAGTGACAGACGGACGGTTGAGATATATGACAAGTAATTGAGGAGTGGTCTTTCGTGCCGAGACAGCCGCGGGCTGTCATATGCACTAGGACAACCGATATTGCTATGGATGCAGTCAAGAAGAGAACGTCCGACGCGGTTACAAGAAGTGTCCCGACAAGAATCGCGCGCGAGAGGATGCAACGAGAACGGTGAGTTTACAGGATTCAACAATTATACAAGATATTATACGACTCACCGCAATGTTGTATTAACGCCTAATAATATTGTTGCAGCAGGAACTGGCGGTACTGACAGTAGGTGTCGTACATCGGATCTTCTATACAGATGTCCTCGAGGTGGGGAAGATCCGGCAGAGTTGCTGCTGCTCGGTTCGGGACGACGTTAGTGGCCTTGGATGCTGGCCGCAAGACGACACGTTGATGAGCTGGCAGAGGAACGTCACGGATGATTCGGCAACGGACCCTGGGAACGATGATCGTGTCTCGGCTGTCGTCGTCGTCGGCTATGTCGATCACCTCTGGACAATCAACCGGATGTAGAACTGGCGTCGGAGCTCGCGAGAGGTCCGCGTGGTTGACCTCTTTAGGAGGGTTGCAAGGGCAACCGTATACAGAAACGTAATCGGACGCGTCACACGGAATGTGCTCGGTGGTTCCCAGAAGTTCTGTCCACTCGGTAGTGGCAATGATTAGATCGAGCACCGCTTTATTTCTCAACGCGCGTCTCAATTTAGCAAGTTGATACTTGCGTCCCGCTCGACGTGGGCGTCGCATGGGTAAGGAATAGTAATGATGGAATATTAATAATATAATGAAAATGAACTTCCACTTGTTATTAACCTTTTTGGTAGTTAACTCGCTTCACGTCTATAGTGGCGGCTCAGCGTTTCCACTGCGCACTTTAGACCAATTCTAGACGTGGCACGAGAACTTCTCTATGACTCGCTTCAAATTCCTTATTGGCGGCTCAGCGTTTCCACTGCGCACTTTAGACCAAGTCCGGATATGTCACGAGTTTAATATATTTGATGCAAGAACTGAATTGGAAGATGGTGTTGAACTAACACAAGAATAACAAGATCGAAGCACTGGTATAACAACGATATATTGAATAAGAACTGGTAAGTACACTGGTATACAATATGTAAGTAGTATTATAATAGGAGTAGTAATTGGATTAATGAATAATGGATATTGTAATATGTTATAGGATTAATGTATGAGAATTAGGACTTGAGTTGAGTTGAGTTAGAGTTGGAATTGGAATTGGAATTAGGAGTGAAGGATCGACACACTTCACTATCGCGGAGCTAGACTGAACACGTCTGCTCTTGAAGTCGGAAGAAGCCGGACTGGCACGTCCGTGCGAGTCGCTCGCTTGGAGCGGACCGTTCGAGTCGCTGTCTGGAGGCGGACTGATGCAAGCGTCCGCTCTGCCTTGCCTCCTTCGGTCGGAGTGGGGATAGCTGACGCTGCAGTCTCTTTGTTCTTCAGTTGTCGGAGTGGGAGAACCGCTGACGCAGCAGCGTCTTCGCTCCCGGGGACTGCACGTGCATTTCTGCTGACGCTGCAGTCTCGTGGCTGTCCTATTGCCCTCTACGAGCGTGGGACTGCTGATGCAGCAGTCTTTGGACTTCTCGACGTTTCTAGAAGCTTCTAGATGCTTCCAGAGTGATGCAATACTTTATTGCATTATGTGTCGTGGTGATGGGTTGAAACTGAGGTAAGGTGTTGATCAAGGAGAAGTTATGGTGATGGGTAGAGACGGAGATAAGGATTAGAACAATAGAATAATGAAATCTTAATACTATGCTCTTATGTCTAGGGGACGGTGTATGGATCTTATGCAGATCAGACCTTGTATACATAGTGTGTGTACAAGGCCAACGTCGTACATCGGACGACGTAACACCTCCCAACGCGGAAAAGAAATTTCTTACAAGGAAGAAATTTCTCGCTCAACACTCGATCACACACTCATTCATGCGACGCATCGTCCGGAGGTACTCCGTGCAGGGAGCACAGTTCTCGGCGAGTATTTGTACGAAACACTGGTCGCACTGAAATGTTGTCGGTGTCGGCACGTGGGGCTGGGGCTGGTTTTGTAATGTCCGACAAGTCGTATTCGCAATGTTCATTTTTCGACTGTCTTTTCTCGGGGTTTAGGGTGGGTGGGGAATCACTTTGTTCACTAACACTTTCACTTTTGTCTTTTCTTATCTGCGTCCAGATGAGTGTCACGTTTCGCTGACGCGGGGTTTGCGTTGGATTATTCGGCGCACGCTTGAGTTTGTTTGCATGTACAATCTTAAAATGGTTCCCTACTTTAATTTTTACATTGTTTGAGTCTAGGATGTCGCAAATTTCGTGAGGACCCGTATATTGCGCATCGAATTTGCCCTTGCAGGGTTCTTTGAGTAGGAATACCTGTTCTATATCTTCCGGTGGTCGAAGGAGATTTTGCCGACGCTGGGCTTCGAATTTCGCTCGCTTATTCTCATAGGGGTATCCGTTATCGCGAGGGTACATGGATTTATATTTCATTCTTGCTGACGCGTATTTCGCTGTAGCGCAGAGATTAATTTTATCGTATTCGTTTCGCTTCGCATGGCAACGTGCAGATGGAAGTTGAAAGGAATCGAGTTTCTGTGGATCATCAAAGATATGATTGTGAAGTAAGTTATGAAGTTCTTTTACTTTGGAGGCTTTGATATCCTTCTCTGGTTTAGAACTGTCCCTGGATTTATCGTGCAGTATAGAACAGACCTGCTTACATATGGGTCTTGAAGATCTTTGATTGTCGTAGGAATGGAGTTGGTCTTGGAATTGATCGGGCTGGTTACCGGAGTTAGAATAATAATCGGGCTGGTTACCGGAGTTAGAATAAGAATCGGGCTGGTTACCGGAGTTAGTATAAGAATCGGGCTGGTTACCGGAGTTAGTATGAGAATCGGGCTGGTTACCGGAGTTAGAAAGGTCGGGATGGTTACCGAATGCGTCGGGATGGTACCCGGAATTAGTAAGGTCGGGATGGTTACCGAATGCGTCGGGATAGTTCCCGGAATTAGAAAGGTCGGGATGGTTACCGAATACGTCGGGATGGTTCCCGGAATTAGAAAGGTCGGGATGGTTACCGAATGCGTCGGGATGATACCCGGAAGTAGAAAGGTCGGGATGGTTACCGAATGCGTCGGGATAGTTCCCGGAAGTAGAAAGGTCGGGATGGTTACCGAATGCGTCGGGATGGTTCCCGGAATTAGTAAGGTCGGGATGGTTACCGAATGCGTCGGGATAGTACCCGGAATTAGAAAGGTCGGAAGAGTACGACTCGATTTCTTCCATCTCCAATGGGGGCAATCGAAATGAAACTCTTTCCGACGAGGTGTTAAAACACCGGAGGCTCGCTTTGCCTTTACGATTGGTGACGACGCAGTCACCCAGGAATACATCCGGCGCTACATTAACACGGCGGATATATCCCTGTTTGGGTCCTTCGACGTCGACTGCTATACACGCAACGGTACGAGGTTCGAGGACGAATTCTTCGGATTTCGGAGGAGTCTTTGTTCGGACTCGATCCTCACGCTCCACGATCCGACTTCTCGCAGTGTACTCCGATATCTCTCGAGTCTCCTTCGATTCCGGCCGGCTTTTCACGGCGTTTTTCTCTAGGGAGCACTCGATCGAATCCCGAGGAGGCATTGAAATAACCTCCGTCACCGGGGCTCTGCAAGGTCTGACCGCGGGTGCACGAGGATTTGAGGAAGACACTCGAACGTTCCTTGCCGAATGTTCCTCACGCTTGGCGGCTGGAGTTTTAACGAGATCGTTGGTCATAGACGAAGGCATTGAAATAACCTCTGCTGCCAATTTATCGCGAGGCTCAGCCGTGGGCGCGCAAGGGTTCGAGAAGGGAACCCGAAAGTTTCCTATTGTTATGGATTGATTCGCAAAGGAGATCTCGGCTCCTGTTCTGAAGAAGGGAGAACCGAGGATTCCGTCGATGTTAATTGGGAAGTTTTCTTCCAAGACATGAAATTCGACAGGGTTTTGACCCTGTAAGTGTATTTTGATTTGACCGAGAGTTGGAATGGATCCCTCGGTTATTCCTTGGACTTCTATAGTGTTTGTATGATCTATAGGTAGATTTGGTTCTAGACTTGACGCACGAATTAAATTGATCTCCGAACCCGTGTCCAACAAAAATTCACACTTCTTTTGTAATTGAGGGGCGGAGATTTTTACGCGAGGGATTGGTGAGTCTGCAGCAAGATTTACTGCTGAGACGAATCGTCGGACTGGTCGTTCGTCCGGATAGCCGTTTGGGTGCGGGTTGTAGTTTGGGTTGAAGATGCGGCCTCCCGCCTGGGGTTGGCTTCGGTCGGGAGGCCGGACTCGTTTCCCGACCTCCTATTATTATTAAAAGCGCGCTTACGGCACTCGTGAATATCGTGACCGGGGACTTTGCAGTAGTTGCAAAATTTGTTAGAGCTTGAGGGGCGATCTGTGCGACCATCGCGGTACGTGTTTTGGTCGCGAGGATTATTTTCCCATCGCCGTTGCGGCGTCGGGGAGCGATAAGAGTCCCGGTTTGAGTTTCTTGAGGACTGCTGAGACGAGTCCGGTCTGTTATCGCGGCGTTCTTGAGTTCGCTCTGGAATGTCACGAGGGGACTCGTACGTGGAACGCGGGCGATACGGCCGGTTATCAGAGAAGCTGACTCGTTTTTCTTCGCGGATCAGTTCTCGTCGACGAGTCTGGTCTGACTCATACTGCCTGTAAGCAGAGATGGCTGCTTCGAAAACAGTGGCAGGATTTCGCGAAGGGCAATGAAGCACTTCGGCACGCAGCTGGGGAAGGAGACCTCGTAGGAAGCAATCTACTACGAAGCGATCTAATTCTTCGTAATCAAGGCCAATATCTGTGGCATCTTGAATCGCGGTTCGAAGGTCTTTAACGCGATTGATGAAGTCTAGGATGTGCTCGTTTGGAGCTTGGAGTACACTCGCGAGATCGCCACGGTACTGGTCAACGAATTTGTATGGGCCCAGTACTGTTCGTAATTTCTCGCATAGTGCAGAAATTGTGAATATGTGCTGGCCTTCTATAGCGGCATAAGCACGATCGTGGAGTTTATTGCAGAGCAATTTTGTGAGGGCACGCTCTGCAGTGGCCGGTACGGTGTCACGCGCGCGTTTGCATGCGCGTATGAATTGTAGGACGGAAGACGAAGTTCCGTCGAATCTAGGGACAAGCTCGGCGGCTTGTTTTAGAGCGAAATTGCCAGTAGGTTCATACTGTGGGATTTCGCGTGGCTCTGGCGGTGAAGGTTCCCGCATATTAGAGACGTTACTAGGGCCTGGTGTAGGCGATTGTTGACGTAGGGTTTGACTCGTGATTTGGATGTTATGAAGCTCTTTTCGTATTTCGTCGAGCATATTCTTTTGGTTTTGAGCGTCTTCTTCATATTTGAGACGCAATTTGGCAATAAAATCAGTTTCTTCTTTGAGATATTGCTCTCTACGGGCGAGGTCTTGTGCGTATAGGAGTAGCTCTTCCTCGGTCATTGGAGGAAGGTCTGCGTTAGGATCTGCTCGGAGATCCTTTTGAGATCGCGTGATTGGGCGAGACATTTTGAAAGATATAAATGGGATTTAAGAAATGTGAACTTCGCACTGACACGCGTCGGGGCTTGTTAATGCAAATATCGGCGACCACTTCGTTGTCCTACCGACTGCGCCAAATTTGTCACGTCCGTCACTGTGTTTTTGTTACAGGTACCAGGAGAGAGAAAAGAGAACAGTGACAGACGGACGGTTGAGATATATGACAAGTAATTGAGGAGTGGTCTTTCGTGCCGAGACAGCCGCGGGCTGTCATATGCACTAGGACAACCGATATTGCTATGGATGCAGTCAAGAAGAGAACGTCCGACGCGGTTACAAGAAGTGTCCCGACAAGAATCGCGCGCGAGAGGATGCAACGAGAACGGTGAGTTTACAGGATTCAACAATTATACAAGATATTATACGACTCACCGCAATGTTGTATTAACGCCTAATAATATTGTTGCAGCAGGAACTGGCGGTACTGACAGTAGGTGTCGTACATCGGATCTTCTATACAGATGTCCTCGAGGTGGGGAAGATCCGGCAGAGTTGCTGCTGCTCGGTTCGGGACGACGTTAGTGGCCTTGGATGCTGGCCGCAAGACGACACGTTGATGAGCTGGCAGAGGAACGTCACGGATGATTCGGCAACGGACCCTGGGAACGATGATCGTGTCTCGGCTGTCGTCGTCGTCGGCTATGTCGATCACCTCTGGACAATCAACCGGATGTAGAACTGGCGTCGGAGCTCGCGAGAGGTCCGCGTGGTTGACCTCTTTAGGAGGGTTGCAAGGGCAACCGTATACAGAAACGTAATCGGACGCGTCACACGGAATGTGCTCGGTGGTTCCCAGAAGTTCTGTCCACTCGGTAGTGGCAATGATTAGATCGAGCACCGCTTTATTTCTCAACGCGCGTCTCAATTTAGCAAGTTGATACTTGCGTCCCGCTCGACGTGGGCGTCGCATGGGTAAGGAATAGTAATGATGGAATATTAATAATATAATGAAAATGAACTTCCACTTGTTATTAACCTTTTTGGTAGTTAACTCGCTTCACGTCTATAGTGGCGGCTCAGCGTTTCCACTGCGCACTTTAGACCAATTCTAGACGTGGCACGAGAACTTCTCTATGACTCGCTTCAAATTCCTTATTGGCGGCTCAGCGTTTCCACTGCGCACTTTAGACCAAGTCCGGATATGTCACGAGTTTAATATATTTGATGCAAGAACTGAATTGGAAGATGGTGTTGAACTAACACAAGAATAACAAGATCGAAGCACTGGTATAACAACGATATATTGAATAAGAACTGGTAAGTACACTGGTATACAATATGTAAGTAGTATTATAATAGGAGTAGTAATTGGATTAATGAATAATGGATATTGTAATATGTTATAGGATTAATGTATGAGAATTAGGACTTGAGTTGAGTTGAGTTAGAGTTGGAATTGGAATTGGAATTAGGAGTGAAGGATCGACACACTTCACTATCGCGGAGCTAGACTGAACACGTCTGCTCTTGAAGTCGGAAGAAGCCGGACTGGCACGTCCGTGCGAGTCGCTCGCTTGGAGCGGACCGTTCGAGTCGCTGTCTGGAGGCGGACTGATGCAAGCGTCCGCTCTGCCTTGCCTCCTTCGGTCGGAGTGGGGATAGCTGACGCTGCAGTCTCTTTGTTCTTCAGTTGTCGGAGTGGGAGAACCGCTGACGCAGCAGCGTCTTCGCTCCCGGGGACTGCACGTGCATTTCTGCTGACGCTGCAGTCTCGTGGCTGTCCTATTGCCCTCTACGAGCGTGGGACTGCTGATGCAGCAGTCTTTGGACTTCTCGACGTTTCTAGAAGCTTCTAGATGCTTCCAGAGTGATGCAATACTTTATTGCATTATGTGTCGTGGTGATGGGTTGAAACTGAGGTAAGGTGTTGATCAAGGAGAAGTTATGGTGATGGGTAGAGACGGAGATAAGGATTAGAACAATAGAATAATGAAATCTTAATACTATGCTCTTATGTCTAGGGGACGGTGTATGGATCTTATGCAGATCAGACCTTGTATACATAGTGTGTGTACAAGGCCAACGTCGTACATCGGACGACGTAACAATCGCACCAGCTGAAAATTTAGAAAGAATTCAGCTCCTGCAGCTAGCTGAATTCTCGCAAGCTCGTGTCTTGCAATGCCATATCGGAATAGACAGAACCATATACTATTGTGGCATGCATTCACATAATTCGGTAGTATCCAATGGTCGACAAGACTATATATTACCGATCTCCAGCGAAACCTGTTCGAGCCTGCACACGACGGGGACAATATTCATCACCCCAGCCGCCCAGATCACAGGTATTCAGCCGAACTCGACCTCCTCTCACGGCCTCACGTTAGCAGGAGTTATTCAGAACGATGGTAGCTGCGCTGGAACCACGTATAGTGATCCGTTTGGGACTGGGACCGATGTCGTGGTACAAGCTTTAGTCCGAATCACGATCCGCGACTACATCGCTCCAATCAGATTGTCAACCGGACAGATTCATCTACAAACTGGGCAAACCTGCCCCCTTCAAAAAGGAAGCTGCTTAGACGCACAAGATGGCCATACGTTCTGGGAAACCACGCCGACGGACTCGTGCAAATTCAATAATTATGATGTCTTGTACGAAGGGATAGCCACTAAACTATCCTCCAAGGTGAATCCTTCTCCAACCCTGTATACCGTAGCATCGCAGGACACGACTTTTGCACTCACGGAGACAGGCAGATCGTCAGTTTGCGGATATGTCATAATCCGAACGGAACACCCCAAGCTGTTCATTCTGGAAGTTGGAAGTTCAGGAAAATTCAAGGAGAAAACACACACCTTGGTCAACAATCTGGACATCTTCACGTATGTCAACAGCAAATTTGTTTACGTGGAGAAGCACCTCCGGAAACAATTTTCTCAACTCTACAAAGATGTAATCCGTCAGAAGTGTGAGCTAGAGCGTCAGATTCTCCAGAACGCCCTCACATTATTACATTCAGCACCCGAAGAAGTTGCCACTGCCATCATGAAGGATGTCGGATTTATCGCAGTTCCAGCAGGAGAGGTAGTGCACATAATAAAGTGCATACCAGTCACGGTCCAAGTGAGGAAAACCGAACGGTGTTATGATGAGCTACCCATCACGTATCGGAACACGTCAAAATTCCTGAAACCAAGGGACCACATCATTTCAAATACGGGGACAGAAAAGCCATGCAATGAGCTACTTCCCCCATATTACAGACTCCACGGAACATGGTATCGCCTAACACGGTCATTGATGGAGGCCGTCACTCCTTCGGAGCTCCACCCCCTCGCCAAGTCAACCTGGAAATACATAGATCCGAAGAACTTGGCAACGGGAGGCATTTATTCACAAGACGACCTGGACAAACTACAGGATCATATAATGTTTCCTGTAGAGAAGGTAGCAGTCATAAATTCAATCGCACAGGGTGCGACGGGAAGACAGTTTGCAGCAGGAAACATCAATATGTTCAACCTGCTCGATGAAAACTCCCTACAGCAGATAGCGGAGTCTACAGCACAGAAATTATGGTCCGGATTCACTACATTCGGATCAATAAGTGCTGGAATAATCGGAGTGTATGTAGCGATCCGCACGATCAAAACAATCATCAGTACGATCGTTAACGGCATCGCATTACACTCACTATACGGCTGGAGCCTGCATCTCGTTGTCGCCATCTGGAGTTCACTGACCCGGTTCTTTATATTCATGAAGCAGAGGGACAACAAGACTTCAGCGGCCATCGAGGACAAAGATAGTGATAGTGCCAGTGTCGGAGAATTCCGAACCCGTCCTCCCTTGACGAAACGAACGTTAATTTGCGATTCCCTTGACCCAGCGTTGCGAGACAGGGATGACATTTCAGTGCATCCTGTCTACCGCCACCCAGAGGCAGAGATTCCACTGCGTGAAATCTCTTCTCTAAGGGGGGAGGTGTGACGTCGGTCGCACCTCCGACGTTAGCTTTAAGACTACATGTAAAATTAGATACATAAGAGCGAGCGTTCCCCTTTAAAGATTCCAAAACTCCTAAAAATCCTTCATAACAATGAATCCTTAACACCACGTACATCTGATTGAAATCCATCAACATAACCTAAAATCCAAAATCTGTCAAAATCCTAAAATAGCCAAAAATGGCCCAAACTCGAAGATTGAAATATCATTGGACTCGTGAGCGAAAATCATGAAACTAACCTAAAAATTTGTAGGTTATGTTCTCAATTCGCGTTTGTTTAGACTTTACCAAAATTTCGATTTTTGGTAATTTTCAAAAGTACTTAGAATATTTTCAAACATATGATCGGTCGACAAATGATGTCAACTAATCATATGACATATAAAATTTACATCGAAACGCCTTGCAAAAGCAAGCGCTCGAAAATATTCTAAGTCCCAATTTATTTAAATAAATAAATAGGTACGCCAATGGTTACCACTTAATTTTCGAGTCCCGCACCACTGGGAACGAAAACTGCTGACTCTAGTGCGGCGGCCATCGCGCTGTTTACGACGAAGACCGGCACAAAGAGGACACGGTCCCCTTTTGCGAAGTCAGCATTTTTCGGACGAACGTTATTCGTCGACGAACGTTCGATTTTCCACAGTCCTCTCCGGGGACCCGAGTGGGTCAGTCGAGTTTTCGTCAATCTTCCAAGTCCAGACTATTTAGACATAGTCTTTCCAAATCCAGATTGTTTAGACACAATCTTTCCAAATCCATACTGTTTAGACACAGTCCCTAATACCATTCAGTAATATCGTATTCTTATTCGTTTAATTCAAACATTACTTCGTTTATTCAATTAAACATTTTTATTGCGTTTCATATTTCGTACTTAGTACGTATTTCGATTTCGTTAATAATAAGCATCTTTACCTTTGTATTCTTTTACGTTTATAATATACTTTGTTTTACCAGAGTCAATCTAAATCCCAATTATTATTTCCTTGCTCCTAACTTCGTAGTTTGAAGTGACACGTTGTTAGTTAGAGATAGAGTTCTCACTGGAAAGTTCGCGAATAGTATTCCTTATTCAATTTCCTGTTTCAACGTGTTCGCGTACGTGCGTGATAGTGATAGACTTGCTCGCATAGCAAGCTCCGCAGCATCCACGTCCGTTTTCTCGAATCAAAATATCGTCAACCACGCGGACGATATTCGCGAGATAAATTCACGGGATCGCACAGCGTCCACGCCCGTTTTCGCTAGTTAAAATATCGTCAATCACGCGGACGATATTCGTGAGTTAGATTCACGGTATCGTACAGCGTCCACGCCCGTTTCCTCAACGAGCTCATCCGTCTACAATACCGTAGCCGCCAGCTGTCAACCATTGGAGATCGTTCCTGTCAAATATTGATGTGACAGAATTTGGCGCAGTCGTCAATCCTTGAAGGTCGTTTCCAGCCATTTGGATCAACCCCTGCCAAGCAGAACGGACCGAATTCAAGGCCATCAGCGCAACCGTAGCCGTTCATCCTTGCGAATCCATTTCTCGTGTCAATCGACAAACAAGCGAAGCGTAAAAGTAAGTGGAACATATTATCGCGTATGTTTCAGGGTCGCGTGCATCATTCATCTGTGTAAGACTGCATGCAGGTGCCGGCATCGGGTCCTAGTCTGTTGATAAAAAGACCAACACTTTTATTAAATGTCAGTCAGTGGAAGAGCAGAGTAGCCGGGCCGCGGTATTCTCTTCTCTTGCTATTATAGCCCCGCCAGGACGTGACAAGGGACTGTGTCTAAACAGTATGGATTTGGAAAGATTGTGTCTAAACAATCTGGATTTTGGAAGATTGACGAAAACTCGACTGACCCACTCGGGTCCCCGGAGAGGACTGAGGAGAATCGAACGTTCGTCGACGAACAACGTTCGTCCGAAAAATGCTGACTTCGCAAAAGGGGACCGTGTCCTCTTTGTGCCGGTCTTCGTCGTAAACAGCGCGATGGCCGCCGCACTAGAGTCAGCAGTTTTCGTTCCCAGTGGTGCAGGACTCGAAAATTAAGTGGTAACCATTGGCGTACCTATTTACTTATTTAAATAAATTGGGACTTAGAATATTTTCGAGCGCTTGCCCTTGCAAGGTGTTTCGATGTAAATTTTATATGTCATATGTATGTATTTATTCCTGTTCCCTTTCGGGTTACAGGGAGAACCCGATCCCTCTACAATTAATTTAATTACATTTCTTTTTATCTATATTATACTCAGTCTTTTTTTTTTTTTTTTCTTTCCTTTCTTTCATTCGCACACTCATACTCTCTCTCTCACTCACTCTCTCTCTCTTCTCTTTCTCATTCTTCTTTTTGTCCATGTACTTTTCTTCTCTTTTCCTCTCTTTATTCTTCACTTCTTCCTTCCTGGATTTCTCTTCTCTCCTTATCCAATCTCTTCATCCACTCTTCTCCCCTTCCGTCCTCTGCTAATATTTCCTTCACTTTTTCTTGTAACCCTGCATCTTTGCTCTCTTCTCTTCTACATCTCTCCAGCACGTGCCCCCAAGTCTCCTCTTCGAAACCGCATCTTCTGCAGCATCTTTCCTCTTCTTCCTCCCAGTACTTTCCCCCTCTCATTTCATTTCCTAATCTGTATCTGGCGATTCTTCTCCATTTCTCTTCCTTATTTCCTTTCTCTAGATATTCTGGCGTGTCCTTCACTCCTATTTCTTTGTACCATATATTGTATCTTGATTCTCTCACACTTTTCCAGTTCTCCTCTTCCTCTATCCTCTTCTCTCTTCTTACTATCCTTTCCCATTCCTCCTCCCTCCTAACTTTATCTTCTTTATCTAGCATTTTTCTATTCCCTCTCTCATCTATGTATTTCTTTCTTCCTTCTTCCCATTTGGACAGTTTCATTCCCTTTCTGCTTCTCTCTTCCATCTCTTTCAGACATTGTCTTGCCCATTCACTTCCTCTCCCTTCTCTCAGTCTCTCTTCGAATTTCCATGCTCTCCCTGCCCCCCTCGCTCTCAATTTCTCTCTTTTTGTTTCTTCTCTCACCATGTATCCTGGCGTCACCCATTCTACTCCTAGCACCCATCTAGCATATCTTTCTTGCATAGCCTCAACTCTCTTCCATTCCTCCCATCCCCATATTTCTACTCCATATGCTATTACTGGCCATATCAATGCATCGAAGAACCACATCCTTCTCTTGAAATTGTCTTTGAAGTATCTCTTTCCTATTCCCCACACAGTCCGCATTACTCCCCCTCCCTTTTTCGTTCTTTCATCTATTTGTCTTTCCTGTCCTCCGTTCTTCTTAAATATGTAGCCTAGATATTTTATTTCCTCTACCTCTTCCACTTCTCCGTCTCCCCATCTCCACGTCTTTTTTTCCTGCTTTCTTCTCTCGAATCTCACCACTTTCGTCTTTTCTCTATTTACTTCCAGCCCTTTCTCTCTTATATAGCTTCTAAATTCTTCAATCATTAGTTTCATTCCGCTCTCATCCTTTGCTAGTAGCACCATGTCATCTGCATACTGCAGCGTGTATATCTTTTTTCCTCTTATCTCCACCCCCCCTTTGCCTCTCTTCTTCATCCTCTCTTCTAGGTCCGCCATGAACAGAATAAATAGCTTCGCACTTAGCGGGCATCCTTGCCTTACTCCTCTTCCTACCCAGAACTTCTCTCCTGTTTCTCCTCCTACTCTTACTCTGGCTGTCGTTTCTCTATACACTTCCTTTATTCTTTCCCTTAGTCCTTCGCTGACTCCTCTTTCCTCTAATGCTTCCCATAGTTTTCCTCTGTTCACGCTGTCGAACGCTGCCGTTAAATCTATAAAGCATCCTATCATTTTTCCTTTCTTTTTTGCGTGCTCCCTGTTTATCACGTAATTTAAAACATATATATTGTCTACTGTCCCCTTCTCTTTCCTGAATCCCGTCTGATTCTCCGGCACCATTTCTTTCATTTCTACCTCTTTTTCCAGTCTCTCCTCTAATATCACCGTGTAGATCTTGTACAGCGTGTTTAACAACATCACCCCTCTGTAACAGTCCACTTTCTTTCCATCTCCTTTCTTCTTTATAGGAATTATTATCCCCGTTTTCCATTCCTCTGGCCATCCTCCTCCGTTCCATATCTCATTGCATATTTTCCAAGCTTCTTTCTTCACACTCTCTCCTCCATATTTCCATATCTCGTTTTCTATCCCATCTTCTCCTGCTGCTTTTCCTCCTTTTAATTTTCTGATTACTCTCTCTAACTCCTCCATTTTTATCTCTTCTTCACCCTCTTCTCTCTTCTTCCTTTTGCCACCTTCTACCACTTTTGTTTCAACCCCACCTAGCAATCCCATAAAGTAATCCTTCCATTCTTCTTTTTCTATTTCGCTCTCTGTGCCTTTTCCCTTCCCTCCTCTCACTTTCCTTAGAAAATCCCATACTCTTCCTTCTGTGTTCGCTTTCCCTGCTTCCTGCAATATCTTCTCTCTTTCTTGCTCCTTTTTCTCTTCGCATAGATTCTTGTACTCTCTCTTCGTCCTTCTATATACTTCCCCTTCTTCTTCCTCTCTTTTCCATGACCTTAGTACCTTTCTTAATTCTTTCTTTCTCTCTATGCACTCATTGTCCCACCAACCTTTCCTTTTCTTCTCTTTCTTGCCCTCTTCGCTTCTTATCTCTTTCTTAATTTCGTTGCACTTCCTTTCCAACTCCTTTAGTCTTTCCCCTATACTTTCCCCTGTTACTTCTATTCCCTCTGATCTATTTCTAAATTTTTCTTTTACTTCCCTCTTCCATTCTACTTTTGGTACGCCGTTCTTTTGCTTTTTTCTTTCTTCTCCGTCCGCTCCTTTTCTTCCTTCCTTCATTGTTATTACTATTGGCAGGTGGTCTGAATCTACCCTTTCTTCTATCACCATTCTTTCTATACCTTCCCTCGTTCTTTCGTCTCCTATCACATAATCTATTACCGTTCTTCCCCTCTGCCCTACGAATGTATACTCTCCTCTTTCATCCCCTTCTATCCCCCCGTTCATTATTTCTAACCCCATCTCTCCTAGCGTTCTTATCAGTTTTCTCCCATCACTGTTAACATTCTTGTCTCTTGATTCCCTACTTTCTTCTCCTTCTTCCTCCTGTCTTACTTTCCCCCCTTCTACTCCTGTTCTTGCGTTAAAGTCGCCTCCAACTATTATTTTATCCTCTCTCCCTTTATCCCACCATTCTCTCAGAGCTATCATTTTTTTGTCAATGTCTTTATTTACGTACACTCCTATTATCTTCCACTCTTCCTCTTCAATCATTACTTCTCCTCCTATTATCCCCTCTATTTCTGTTGTTTCTCCACTTTCCTTCTTCTTGCACATAATTTCTTTTCTTGCTCCTAATATCATTCCTCCGCTGGCTCTTCCTGCTTTTTTGTCTCTGACTGCCCATTGTTTTTTCCAAGTGTATCCTCTTGGTAATCTTCTTTTGATTTTTTCCCACATTTTTTCTTCCACCCACGTCTCCACTAGCACCATTGCGTCCCATTGCTCTAGGTCTTTCCAAAATCCATCGTCCTTCCCTAGCATTCCTGCCACATTCCAGAATCCAATTTTTGGCTTCCTTCTTTCTTCTTCTTTTGTCTTCTTCTCTTCTGGCGTTTCTCTCTCCCCAATCCCCCCTTCTATTACTTCTCTCCCTCCCTCACTTCTTCTCTCCATTCGTTTCCCTCCACGTTTTTCAGTATTTTCTCCCTCTCATCCCATTTCCACATGATTCCATCTATCCATAGTTTCATGTATCCCATCTTAACCATTTTCCCTTTTCCTCTTTCCTTCTCCAATATCTTTTTTATTCTCCATTGTGCGCTCCTCTCTTCGAAAGTAAGGTCATCTTCTATCCGTTCTTTTCTTCCTGCTAACCTCTTCTTTTCTGTCATTACTCTTCTTTTTTGCTCTTCTGTCGCGAGTTTCACTACTGCCCAATTTCCTTTACCTCCACCCTTTCTGCCTCCTTTATTTACTTCTTCTACATCAAACTTTTCACCTATCACTTTTAATAGCTTCTTCACTTCTTCCTGTCCATCTCCTCCATCTTTTATCTCTATACCTTTTATGATTATGTTCCTTCTCCTTATCTCCCTATCTTTTTTTTCCCATTTTATCTCTACTTCTTTCAGTCTTCTTTCCATTTCTACGTTTCCACTTTCTACTTGTACCCTGCTTTTCTTCTTTTCTAACTCCTCTAGTCTTTTATCTATTCTGTCTTCCAACTTCCCTTCCAGCTCTATCTTTTTTACTCTCTCTTCTATCTCTCTCCATGTTTTTTTGTCTCTCTCTCTTTCTTTCTGCCACTCTTCTTTCAATTCTTTCATTTCCCTCATCATTCCCTTCATCTCTTTCCAATCTTCACACATTTCATTTATCATATTTATCGTTCCTTTCAGTGCCCCCTTTATTTCCTCCCTTATTACCTCCGTAATGTCGCCTTGCAGTTCTATCCTTTCTTTGCCGGCCTCTCCCTTCGCTTTCTCCGGCGATCTACCTGTCTTTCTGCTCTTTCTGAACGGATCTTTTTCTTTATCTTCCTTTCCATCATTCTCTCTCTCTTTTCTCTTCTTATCTAACCACTTTCCTAAGCCTTCTGCATTCGATAGGCTGTTGCTTCTTGTCCTTTCCTTCTCTCTTATTTTCATTAATTTTCTTGACGCTTCCCTTCGCTCTTCCTCGCTTAACTTTTTGTCCATTTCGTTTCCTTATCTGCTCGTCTGCCTTCTTTCTCTTCTTTACCTGCTTTACCTGCCTTCTAGCTACCTTCTTTTCCTGTACGATGGCGCTCTTTCCACTGCTTCTGTTACCTCTTGTCTTTTGTTTTCCTCGCCTTCTCACTCACTGTGCTTCTAACCTCACTTTCTTCTTCTTTTCACTCTCCACTCCTTTTTCACCTTCTTCTTTGTCTTTCTTATCTCCACCTACTCTTCTACGCTCCCTCCAGCCACGGAGCCTCTTTCTTAACTTTTTCTTCCTTTCACTTTATCAAAATCTCCACTTTACTATCCACTCACATAGAAGTAAAAACACGTGCGAGAGGATGCATCCCGCAGGCTAGTCGAGTAAAAACACGTGCGAGAGGATGCGTCCCGCAGGCTAGTCGAGCAAAAACACGTGCGAGAGGATGCATCCCGCAGGCTAGTCGAGCAAAAACACGTGCGAGAGGATTCATCCCGCAGGCTAGTCGAGTAAAAACACGTGCGAGAGGATGAATCCTGCAGGCTAGTCGAGCAAAAACACGTGCGAGAGGATGCATCCCGCAGGCTAGTCGAGTAAAAGCACGTGCGAGAGGATGAATCCCGCAGGCTAGTCGAGTAAAAACACGTGCGAGAGGATGCATCCCGCAGGCTAGTCGAGCAAAAACACGTGCGAGAGGATGCATCCAACAGGCTAGTCGAGTAAAAACACGTGCGAGAGGATGCATCCCGCAGGCTAGTCGAGTAAAAACACGTGCGAAGTTTTGTGGGATGCGCATGCGCAGGTTTTTTGGGATGCGCATGGCTAGTCGAGCAAAAACACGTGCGAGAGGATGCATCCCGCAGGCTAGTCGAGCAAAAACACGTGCGAGAGGATGCATCCCGCAGGCTAGTCGAGTAAAAACACGTGCGAGAGGATGCATCCCGCAGGCTAGTCGAGCAAAAACACGTGCGAGAGGATGCATCCCGCAGGCTAGTCGAGCAAAAACACGTGCGAGAGGATGCATCCCGCAGGCTAGTCAAGTAAAAACACGTGCGAGAGGATGCATCCCGCAGGCTAGTCGAGCACAAACACGTGCGAGAGGATGCATCCCGCAGGCTAGTCGAGCAAATACACGTGCGAGAGGATGCATCCCGCAGGCTAGTCGAGCAAAAACACGTGCGAGAGGATGCATCCCGCAGGCTAGTCGAGCAAAAACACGTGCGAGAGGATGCATCCCGCAGGCTAGTCGAGTAAAAACACGTGCGAGAGGATGCATCCCGCAGGGTAGTCGAGTAAAAACACGTGCGAAGTTTTGTGGGATGCGCATGCGCAGGTTTTTTGGGATGCGCATGCGCAGGTTTTTTGGGATGCGCATGGCTAGTCGAGTAAAAACACGTGCGAGAGGATGCATCCCGCAGGCTAGTCGAGCAAAAACACGTGCGAGAGGATGCATCCCGCAGGCTAGTCGAGCAAAAACACGTGCGAGAGGATGCATCCCGCAGGCTAGTCAAGTAAAAACACGTGCGAGAGGATGCATCCCGCAGTCTAGTCGAGCACAAACACGTGCGAGAGGATGCATCCCGCAGGCTAGTCGAGCAAATACACGTGCGAGATGATGCATCCCGCAGGCTAGTCGAGCAAAAACACGTGCGAGAGGATGCATCCCGCAGGCTAGTCGAGCAAAAACACGTGCGAGAGGATGCATCCCGCAGTCTAGTCGAGTAAAAACACGTGCGAGAGGATGCTTCCCGCAGGCTAGTCGAGTAAAAACACGTGCGAGAGGATGCATCCCGCAGGCTAGTCGAGTAAAAACACGTGCGAGAGGATGCATCCCGCAGGCTAGTCGAGTAAAAACACGTGCGAGAGGATGCATCCCGCAGGCTAGTCGAGTAAAAACACGTGCGAGAGGATGCATCCCGCAGGCTAGTCGAGCAAAAACACGTGCGAGAGGATTCATCCCGCAGGCTAGTCGAGTAAAAACACGTGCGAGAGGATGAATCCTGCAGGCTAGTCGAGCAAAAACACGTGCGAGAGGATGCATCCCGCAGGCTAGTCGAGTAAAAGCACGTGCGAGAGGATGAATCCCGCAGGCTAGTCGAGTAAAAACACGTGCGAGAGGATGCATCCCGCAGGCTAGTCGAGCAAAAACACGTGCGAGAGGATGCATCCCGCAGGCTAGTCGAGTAAAAACACGTGCGAGAGGATGCATCCCGCAGGCTAGTCGAGCAAAAACACGTGCGAGAGGATGCATCCCGCAGGCTAGTCGAGTAAAAACACGTTCGAAGTTTTGTGGGATGCGCATGCGCAGGTTTTTTGGGATGCGCATGGCTAGTCGAGTAAAAACACGTGCGAGAGGATGCATCCCGCTGGCTAGTCGAGCAAAAACACGTGCGAGAGGATGCATCCCGCAGGCTAGTCGAGCAAAAACACGTGCGAGAGGATGCATCCCGCAGACTAGTCGAGTAAAAACACGTGCGAGAGGATGCGTCCCGCAGGCTAGTCGAGTAAAAACACGTGCGAGAGGATGAATCCTGCAGGCTAGTCGAGCAAAAACACGTGCGAGAGGATGCATCCCGCAGGCTAGTCGAGTAAAAGCACGTGCGAGATGAATCCCGCAGGCTAGTCGAGTAAAAACACGTGCGAGAGGATGCATCCCGCAGGCTAGTCGAGCAAAAACACGTGCGAGAGGATGCATCCCGCAGGCTTGTCGAGTAAAAACACGTGCGAGAGGATGCATCCCGCAGGCTAGTCGAGCAAAAACACGTGCGAAAGGATGCATCCCGCAGGCTAGTCGAGTAAAAACATGTGCGAGAGGATGCATCCCGCAGGCTAGTCGAGCAAAAACACGTGCGAGAGGATGCATCCCGCAGGCTAGTCGAGCAAAAACACGTGCGAGAGGATGCATCCCGCAGGCTAGTCAAGTAAAAACACGTGCGAGAGGATGCATCCCGCAGGCTAGTCGAGCACAAACACGTGCGAGAGGATGCATCCCGCAGGCTAGTCGAGCAAATACACTTGCGAGAGGATGCATCCCGCAGGCTAGTCGAGCAAAAACACGTGCGAGAGGATGCATCCCGCAGGCTAGTCGAGCAAAAACACGTGCGAGAGGATGCATCCCGCAGGCTAGTCGAGTAAAAACACGTGCGAGAGGATGCATCCCGCAGGCTAGTCGAGTAAAAACACGTGCGAGAGGATGCGTCCCGCAGGCTAGTCGAGCAAAAACACGTGCGAGAGGATGCATCCCGCAGGCTAGTCGAGCAAAAACACGTGCGAGAGGATTCATCCCGCAGGCTAGTCGAGTAAAAACACGTGCGAGAGGATGAATCCTGCAGGCTAGTCGAGCAAAAACACGTGCGAGAGGATGCATCCCGCAGGCTAGTCGAGTAAAGGCACGTGCGAGAGGATGAATCCCGCAGGCTAGTCGAGTAAAAACACGTGCGAGAGGATGCATCCCGCAGGCTAGTCGAGCAAAAACACGTGCGAGAGGATGCATCCAACAGGCTAGTCGAGTAAAAACACGTGCGAGAGGATGCATCCCGCAGGCTAGTCGAGTAAAAACACGTGCGAAGTTTTGTGGGATGCGCATGCGCAGGTTTTTTGGGATGCGCATGGCTAGTCGAGCAAAAACACGTGCGAGAGGATGCATCCCGCAGGCTAGTCGAGCAAAAACACGTGCGAGAGGATGCATCCCGCAGGCTAGTCGAGCAAAAACACGTGCGAGAGGATGCATCCCGCAGGCTAGTCGAGTAAAAACACGTGCGAGAGGATGCATCCCGCAGGCTAGTCGAGTAAAAACACGTGCGAGAGGATGCGTCCCGCAGGCTAGTCGAGCAAAAACACGTGCGAGAGGATGCATCCCGCAGGCTAGTCGAGCAAAAACACGTGCGAGAGGATGCATCCCGCAGGCTAGTCGAGCAAAAACACGTGCGAGAGGATGCATCCAACAGGCTAGTCGAGTAAAAACACGTGCGAGAGGATGCATCCCGCAGGCTAGTCGAGTAAAAACACGTGCGAAGTTTTGTGGGATGCGCATGCGCAGGTTTTTTGGGATGCGCATGGCTAGTCGAGCAAAAACACGTGCGAGAGGATGCATCCCGCAGGCTAGTCGAGTAAAAACACGTGCGAGAGGATGCATCCCGCAGGCTACTCGAGTAAAAACACGTGCGAGAGGATGCATCCCAAAGGCTAGTCGAGTAAAAACACGTGCGAGGTTTTGTGGGATGCGCATGCGCAGGTTTTTTGGGATGCGCATGGCTAGTCAAGCAAAAACTCGTGCGAGAGGATGCATCCCGCAGGCTAGTCGAGCACAAACACGTGCGAGAGGATGCATCCCGCAGGCTAGTCGAGCAAATACACGTGCGAGAGGATGCATCCCGCAGGCTAGTCGAGCAAAAACACGTGCGAGAGGATGCATCCCGCAGGCTAGTCGAGTAAAAACACGTGCGAAGTTTTGTGGGATGCGCATGCGCAGGTTTTTTGGGATGCGCATGGCTAGTCGAGCAAAAACACGTGCGAGAGGATGCATCCCGCAGGCTAGTCGAGTAAAAACACGTGCGAGAGGATGCATCCCGCAGGCTACTCGAGTAAAAACACGTGCGAGAGGATGCATCCCAAAGGCTAGTCGAGTAAAAACACGTGCGAGGTTTTGTGGGATGCGCATGCGCAGGTTTTTTGGGATGCGCATGGCTAGTCAAGCAAAAACTCGTGCGAGAGGATGCATCCCGCAGGCTAGTCGAGCACAAACACGTGCGAGAGGATGCATCCCGCAGGCTAGTCGAGCAAATACACGTGCGAGAGGATGCATCCCGCAGGCTAGTCGAGCAAAAACACGTGCGAGAGGATGCATCCCGCAGGCTAGTCGAGCAAAAACACGTGCGAGAGGATGCATCCCGCAGACTAGTCGAGTAAAAACACGTGCGAGAGGATGCATCCCGCAGGCTAGTCGAGCAAAAACACGTGCGAGAGGATGCATCCCGCAGACTAGTCGAGTAAAAACACGTGCGAGAGGATGCATCCCGCAGGCTAGTCGAGTAAAAACACGTGCGAAGTTTTGTGGGATGCGCATGCGCAGGTTTTGTGGGATGCGCATGCGCAGGTTTTTTGGGATGCGCATGCACAGGTTTTTTGGGATGCGCATGGCTAGTCGAGCAAAAACACGTGCGAGAGGATGCATCCCGCAGGCTAGTCGAGCAAAAACACGTGCGAGAGGATGCATCCCGCAGGCTAGTCGAGTAAAAACACGTGCGAGAGGATGCATCCCGCAGGCTAGTCGAGTAAAAACACGTGCGAGAGGATGCGTCCCGCAGGCTAGTCGAGCAAAAACACGTGCGAGAGGATGCATCCCGCAGGCTAGTCGAGCAAAAACACGTGCGAGAGGATTCATCCCGCAGGCTAGTCGAGTAAAAACACGTGCGAGAGGATGAATCCTGCAGGCTAGTCGAGCAAAAACACGTGCGAGAGGATGCATCCCGCAGGCTAGTCGAGTAAAAACACGTGCGAAGTTTTGTGGGATGCGCATGCGCAGGTTTTTTGGGATGCGCATGGCTAGTCGAGCAAAAACACGTGCGAGAGGATGCATCCCGCAGACTAGTCGAGTAAAAACACGTGCGAGAGGATGCATCCCGCAGGCTAGTCGAGTAAAAACACGTGCGAAGTTTTGTGGGATGCGCATGCGCAGGTTTTGTGGGATGCGCATGCGCAGGTTTTTTGGGATGCGCATGCACAGGTTTTTTGGGATGCGCATGGCTAGTCGAGCAAAAACACGTGCGAGAGGATGCATCCCGCAGGCTAGTCGAGCAAAAACACGTGCGAGAGGATGCATCCCGCAGGCTAGTCGAGTAAAAACACGTGCGAGAGGATGCATCCCGCAGGCTAGTCGAGTAAAAACACGTGCGAGAGGATGCGTCCCGCAGGCTAGTCGAGCAAAAACACGTGCGAGAGGATGCATCCCGCAGGCTAGTCGAGCAAAAACACGTGCGAGAGGATGCATCCCGCAGGCTAGTCGAGCAAAAACACGTGCGAGAGGATGCATCCAACAGGCTAGTCGAGTAAAAACACGTGCGAGAGGATGCATCCCGCAGGCTAGTCGAGTAAAAACACGTGCGAAGTTTTGTGGGATGCGCATGCGCAGGTTTTTTGGGATGCGCATGGCTAGTCGAGCAAAAACACGTGCGAGAGGATGCATCCCGCAGGCTAGTCGAGTAAAAACACGTGCGAGAGGATGCATCCCGCAGGCTACTCGAGTAAAAACACGTGCGAGAGGATGCATCCCAAAGGCTAGTCGAGTAAAAACACGTGCGAGGTTTTGTGGGATGCGCATGCGCAGGTTTTTTGGGATGCGCATGGCTAGTCAAGCAAAAACTCGTGCGAGAGGATGCATCCCGCAGGCTAGTCGAGCACAAACACGTGCGAGAGGATGCATCCCGCAGGCTAGTCGAGCAAATACACGTGCGAGAGGATGCATCCCGCAGGCTAGTCGAGCAAAAACACGTGCGAGAGGATGCATCCCGCAGGCTAGTCGAGCAAAAACACGTGCGAGAGGATTGTTACGTCGTCCGATGTACGACGTTGGCCTTGTACACACACTATGTATACAAGGTCTGATCTGCATAAGATCCATACACCGTCCCCTAGACATAAGAACATAATATTAAGATCTCATTTATTCTATTGTTCTAATCCTTATCTCCGTCTCTACCCATCACCATAACTTCACCTTGATCAACACCTTACCTCAGTTTCAACCCATCACCACGACACATAATGCAATAAAGTATTGCATCACTCTGGAAGCATCTAGAAGCTTCTAGAAACGTCGAGAAGTCCAAGGACTGCTGCATCAGCAGTCCCACGCTCGTAGAGGGCAATAGGACATCCACGAGACTGCACCGTCAGCAGAAATGCACGTGCAGTCCCCGGGAGCGAAGACGCTGTTGCGTCAGCGGTTCTCCCACTCCGACGACCGAAGAACAAAGAGACTGCAGCGTCAGCTATCCCCACTCCGAACGAAGGAGGCAAGGCAGAGCGGACGCTTGCATCAGTCCGCCTTCAGCCAGCGACTCGAACGGTCCGCTCCAAGCGAGCGACTCGCACGGACGTGCCAGTCCGGCTTCTTCCGACTTCAAGAGCAGACGTGTTCAGTCTAGCTCCGCGAAAGTGAAGTGTGTCGATCCTTCACTCCTAATTCCAATTCCAATTCCAACTCTAACTCAACTCAACTCAAGTCCTAATTCTCATACGTTATTCCTATAACACATTACAATATCCATTATTCATTAATCCAATTACTACTCCTATTATAATATTACTTACATATTGTATACCAGTGTACTTACCAGTTCTTATTTAATATATCGTTGTTATACCAGTGCTTCGATCTTGTTATTCTTGTGTTAGTTCAACACCATCTTCCAATTCAGTTCTTGCATCGAATATATTAAACTCGTGACATATCCGGACTTGGTCTAAAGTGCGCAGTGGAAACGCTGAGCCGCCAATAAGGAATTTGAAGCGAGTCATAGAGAAGTTCTCGTGCCACGTCTAGAATTGGTCTAAAGAGCGCAGTGGAAACGCTGAGCCGCCACTATAGACGTGAAGCGAGTTAACTACCAAAAAGGTTAATAACAAGTGGAAGTTCATTTTCATTATATTATTAATATTCCATCATTACTATTCCTTACCCATGCGACGCCCACGTCGAGCGGGACGCAAGTATCAACTTGCTAAATTGAGACGCGCGTTGAGAAATAAAGCGGTGCTCGATCAAATCATTGCCACTACCGAGTGGACCGAACTTCTGGGAACCACCGAGCACATTCCGTGTGACGCGTCCGATTACGTTTCTGTATACGGTTGCCTTTGCAACCCTCCTAAAGAGGTCAACCACGCGGACCTCTCGCGAGCTCCGACGCCAGTTCTACATCCGGTCGATCGTCCTGAGGTAATCGACATAGCCGACGACGACGACAGCCGAGACACGATCATCGTTCCCAGGGTCCGTTGCCGAATCATCCGTGACGTTCCTCTGCCAGCTCATCAACGTGTCGTCTTGCGGCCAGCATCCAAGGCCACTAATGTCGTCCCGAACCGAGCAGCAGCAACTCTGCCAGATCTTCCCCACCTCGAGGACATCTGTATAGAAGACCCGATGTACGACACCTACTGCCAGTACCGCCAGTTCCTGCTGCAACAATATTATTAGGCGTTAATACAGCATTGCGGTGAGTCGTATAATGTCTTGTATAATTGCTGAATCCTGTAAACTCACCGTTTTCGTTGCATCATCTCGCGCGTGATTCTTGTCGGACACTTCTTGTAACCGCGTCGGACGTTCTCTTCTTGACTGCATCCATAGCAATATCGGTTGTCCTAGTGCATATGACAGCCCGCGGCTGTCTCGGCACGAAAGACCACTCCTCATTTTAATCTTCATATCTCAACCGTCCGTCTGTCACTGTTCTTGAGTGCCATCCTTTTCTCTCTCCTGGTACCTGTAACAAAAACACAGTGACGGACGTGACAAATTTGGCGCAGTCGGTAGGACATCGAAGTGGTCGCCGATATTTGCATTAATAAGCCCCGACGCGTGTCAGTACGAAGTTCACATTTCTTAAATCCCATTCATATCTTTCAAAATGTCTCGCCCAATCACGCGATCTCAAAAGGATCTCCGAGCAGATCCTAACGCAGACCTTCCTCCAATGACCGAGGAAGAGTTACTCCTTTACGCGCAAGACCTCGCCCGTAGAGAGCAATATCTCAAAGAAGAAACTGATTTTATTGCCAAATTGCGTTTCAAATATGAAGAAGACGCACAAAACCAAAAGAATATGCTCGACGAAATACGAAAAGAGCTTCATAACATCCAAATCACGAGTCAAACCCTACGTCAACAATCGCCTACACCAGGCCCTAGTAACGTCTCTAATATGCGGGAACCTTCACCGCCAGAGCCACGCGAAATCCCACAGTATGAACCTACTGGTAATTTCGCTCTAAAACAAGCCGCCGAGCTTGTCCCTAGATTCGACGGTACTTCGTCTTCCGTCCTACAATTCATACGTGCATGCAAACGCGCGCGTGACACCGTACCGGTGTTACGTCGTCCGATGTACGACGTTGGCCTTGTACATACATTATGTATTCAAGGTCTGATCTGCATAAGATCCATACACCGTCCCCTAGACATAAGAACATAATATTAAGATCTCATATATTCTATTGTTCTAATCCTTATCTCCGTCTCTATCCATCACCATAACTTCACCTTGATCAACACCTTACCTCAGTTTCAACCCATCACCACGACACATAATGCAATAAAGTATTGCATCACTCTGGAAGCATCTAGAAGCTTCTAGAAACGTCGAGAAGTCCAAAGACTGCTGCATCAGCAGTCCCACGCTCGTAGAGGGCAATAGGACAGCCACGAGACTGCAGCGTCAGCAGAAATGCACGTGCAGTCCCCGGGAGCGAAGACGCTGCTGCGTCAGCGGTTCTCCCACTCCGACGACTGAAGAACAAAGAGACTGCAGCGTCAGCTATCCCCACTCCGAACGAAGGAGGCAAGGCAGAGCAGGCGCTTGCATCAGTCCGCCTTCAGCCAGCGACTCGCACAGACGTGCCTACCTGGCCTCAGCCGCCAGTCCGGCTTCAAGAGCAGACGTGTTCAGTCTAGCTCCGCGATAGTGAAGTGTGTCGATCCTTCACTCCTAATTCCAATTCCAATTCCAACTCTAACTCAACTCAACTCAACTCCTAATTCTCATACATTATTCCTACAACATATTACTATATCCATTATTCATTAATCCAATTACTACTCCTATTATAATACTACTTACATATTGTATACCAGTGTACTTACCAGTTCTTATTTAATATATCGTTGTTATACCAGTGCTTCGATCTTGTTATTCTTGTGTTAGTTCAACACCATCTTCCAATTCAGTTCTTGCATCGAATATATTAAACTCGTGACATATCCGGACTTAGTCTAAAGTGCGCAGTGGAAACGCTGAGCCGCCAATAAGGAATTTGAAGCGAGTCATAGAGAAGTTCTCGTGCCACGTCTAGAATTGGTCTAAAGTGCGCAGTGGAAACGCTGAGCCGCCACTATAGACGTGAAGCGAGTTAACTACCTAAAAGGTTAATAACAAGTGGAAGTTCATTATATTATTAATATTCCATCATTACTATTCCTTACCCATGCGACGCCCACGTCGAGCGGGACGCAAGTATCAATTTGCTAAATTGAGACGCGCGTTAAGAAATAAAGCGGTGCTCGATCAAATCATTGCTACTACCGAGTGGATAGAACTTCTGGGAACCACCGAGCACATTCCGTGTGACGCGTCCGATTACGTTTCTGTATACGGTTGCCCTTGCAACCCTCCTAAAGAGGTCAACCACGCGGACCTCTCGCGAGCTCCGACGCCAGTTCTACATCCGGTCGATTGTCCAGAGGTGATCGACATAGCCGACGACGACGACAGCCGAGACACGATCATCGTTCCCAGGGTCCGTTGCCGAATCATCCGTGACGTTCCTCTGCCAGCTCATCAACGTGTCATCTTGCGGCCAGCATCCAAGGCCATTAATGTCGTCCCGAACCGAGCAGCAGCAACTCTGCCAGATCTCCCTCACCTCGAGGACATCTGTATAGAAGATCCGATGTACGACACCTACTGCCAGTACCGCCAGTTCCTGCTGCAACAATATTATTAGGCGTTAATACAACATTGCGGTGAGTCGTATAATAACTTGTATAATTGCTGAATCCTGTAAACTCACCGTTCTCGTTGCATCCTCTCGCGCGCGATTCTTGTCGGACACTTCTTGTAACCGCGTCGGTCGTTCTTTTCTTGACTGCATCATAGCAATATCGGTTGTCCTAGTGCATATGACAGCCCGCGGCTGTCTCGGCACGAAAGACCACTCCTCATTTTCATCATAATATCTCAACCGTCCGTCTGTCACTGTTCTCTTTTCTCTCTCCTGGTACCTGTAACAAAAACACAGTGACGGACGTGACACCGGCCACTGCAGAGCGTGCCCTCACGAAATTGCTCTGCAATAAACTCCACGATCGTGCTTATGCCGCTATAGAAGGCCAGCACATATTCACAATTTCTGCACTATGCGAGAAATTACGAACAGTACTGGGCCCATACAAATTCGTTGACCAGTACCGTGGCGATCTCGCGAGTGTACTCCAAGCTCCAAACGAGCACATCTTAGACTTCATCAATCGCGTTAAAGACCTTCGAACCGCGATTCAAGATGCCACAGATATTGGCCTTGATTACGAAGAACTAGATCGCTTCGTAGTAGATTGTTTTCTACGAGGTCTCCTTCCCCAGCTGCGTGCCGAAGTGCTTCATTGCCCTTCGCGAAATCCTGCCACTGTTTTCGAAGCAGCCATCTCTGCTTACAGGCAGTATGAGTCAGACCAGACTCGTCGACGAGAACTGATCCGCGAAGAAAACCGAGTCAGCTTCTCTGATAACCGGCCGTATCGCCAGCGTTCCACGTACGAGTCCGCTCGTGACATTCCAGAGCGAACTCAAGAACGCCGCGATAACAGACCGGACTTGTCTCAGCAGTCCTCGAGAAACTCAAACCGGGACTCTTATCGCTCCCCGACGCCGCAACGGCGATGGGAAAATAATCCTCGCGACCAAAACACGTACCGCGATGGTCGCACAAATCGCCCCTCAAGCCCTAACAAGTTTTGCAACTACTGCAAAGTCCCCGGGCACGATATTCACGAGTGCCGTAAGCGCGCTTTTAATAATAATAGGAGGTCGGGAAACGAGTCCGGCCTCCCGACCGAAGCCAACCCCAGGCGGGAGGCCGCATCTTCAACTCAAACTACAGCCCGCACCCAAACAGCTATCCGGACGAACGACCAGTCCGACGATTCGTCTCAGCAGTAAATCTTGCTGCAGACTCACCAATTCCGCGCGTAAAAATCTCCGCCCCTCAATTACAAAAGAAGTGTGAATTTTTGCTAGACACGGGTTCGGAGATCAATTTAATTCGTGCGTCAAGTCTAGAACCAAATCTACCTATAGATCATACGAACACTATAGAAGTCCAAGGAATAACCGAGGGATCCATTCCAACTCTCGGTCAAATTAAAATACACTTACAGGGTCAAAACCCTATCGAATTTCATGTCTTGGAAGAAAACTTCCCAATTAACATCGACGGAATCCTCGGTTCTCCCTTCTTCAGAACAGGAGCCGAGATCTCCTTTGCGAATGAATACATTACGATAGGAAACATTCGGGTTCCCTTCTCGAACCCTTGCGCGCCCACGGCTGAGCCTCGCGATAAATTGGCAGCAGAGGTTATTTCAATGCCTTCGTCTATGACCAATGATCTCGTTGAAACTCCAGCCGCCAAGCGTGAGGAACATTCGGCAAGGAACGTTCGAGTGTCTTCCTCAAATCCTCGTGCACCCGCGGTCAGACCTTGCAGAGCCCCGGTGACGGAGGTTATTTCAATGCCTCCTCGGGATTCGATCGAGTACTCCCTAGAGAAAAACGCCGTGAAAAGCCGGCCGGAATCGAAGGAGACTCGAGAGATATCGGAGTACACTGCGAGAAGTCAAATCGTGGAGCGTGAGGATCGAGTCCGAACAAAGACTCCTCCGAAATCCGAAGAATTCGTCCTCGAACCTCGTACCGTTGCGTGCATAGCGGTCGACGTCGAAGGACCTAAACAGGGATATATCCGCCGTGTTAACGTAGCGCCGGATGTATTCCTGGGTGACTGCGTCGTCACCAATCGTAAAGGCAAAGCGAGCCTCCGGTGTTTTAACACCTCGTCGGAAAGAGTTTCATTTCGATTGCCCCCATTGGAGATGGAAGAAATCGAGTCGTACTCTTCCGATTCTTATACTACTTCCGGGTATCATCCCGACGTATTCGGTAACCATCCCGACCATTCTACTTCCGGGTATCATCCCGACGTATTCGGTAACCATCCCGACCATTCTACTTCCGGGTATCATCCCGACGTATTCGGTAACCATCCCGACCTTTCCAATTCCGGGTATCATCCCGACGCATTCGGTAACCATCCCGACAATACTAACTCCGGTAACCAGCCCGATTCTTATACTAACTCCGGTAACCAGCCCGATCATTATTCTAACTCCGGTAACCAGCCCGAATCTCATACTAACTCCGGTAACCATCCCGACGCATTCGGTAACCATCCCGACCTTTTCAATTCCGGTAACCATCCCGACGTATTCGGTAACCATCCCGACAATTTTAATCCAGAGTCCAAAGAAGACTCCCGCGAATTCAAACCTATGAAGGTTTATTCTACAAGCTCCGGTATCAAGTCCGATTGTTTCTATTCCGAGTCTAAGTTGAAAGGAAATGTCCCCGCCTTTGATTCTCTAAAGACGACAGAACGTCTACATAAAATAAAGCATAAAACTCTACCTCGTATAGACCGAGCATACGAGTCGATCATAAAAGATCATCCCGCGATAATTTCTAAATCAGAGTCAAAGAGAGTCTATATTTCATTTCAAAAACCTACCTCTGATTTTTCGCCGGAACATGATCTCTTCCAGTCTCAACGGTCAAGTATCCGTGCACCGCAAAGCGATTTCCATCCATCTAGGAATTATACGTCTGTAAAATACGCGTCAGCAAAAAGGAGAAACAAATTTCGTATTATACTATACCTTTGCAATAACCCGCGAACAATGATTGTAGCGTCTCCTGCGATTTGCGATAAGAAACCCTCCCAGGAGATTTCATTACAGTCCTCCGCTGACGCGAAATTAGAATCCGCGATAATCACGCGTCCGGTCAACACCGATAAGCGAGCGAAATCCGAAACCCAGCGTCGACAGAATCTCCTTCCACCGCCGGAAGATACAGAACAAACGACAGCAGCACTTCGAAGAAGTTCCTACAGCCTGAATCCCAGCCTGTTCCCAGCCGCCTACCACATCGTGTCCAGTATCCACAAACACGATCAACATGTGCGGACACTTACAACCGGCGAGACCATCGGCGAACAAAGCCGGAGACTTCATCTACAGATACCAGGGAATATTCTGCTACAATGGCAGACACAGAATCTCCCTAAATGGCAGAGAACTATGCCTTGCCTGCAGCCTCACTGCGGTAGTCAGGAGGGTCATCGTATACACGCACGTTCTTACAAGGAAAAGGAAGAACGCATGCGACGCGTGTACAAAACCCATATTGAGGGAAACCCCAATATTGGAATGCATCCACTGCAGCTTCCTCCTCGCACTGGATCGGGCAGCAACAGACACTGCCAGAATAAGAAGAGAAAGAGGCGAAATTCTCACGGACGACGAAGAAGAGGACGAAAACTCAAGCACCTCTTCCTCGGACGAAGACACCAATACTCAAGCAAATTAGAGATGCAGAGTGTTTGTGCCAAAGCCGTAATCTCGTCACCTGAGACAAAAGTGACAGTGACACCAGTGATTCCCCACCCACCCAAAACCCAACTATGCAAAATGAACAAAGCGAAATAAGTTGCATAAAACCAGCCCCAGCCCCACGTGCCGACACCGACAACATTTCAGTGCGACCAGTGTTTCGTACAAATATAGGAAATACTCGCCGAGAACCGTGCTCCCTGCGCGGAGTACCCCCGGACGATGCGTCGCATGAATGAATGTGAGGTCGAGTGTTGAGCGAGAAATTTCTTCCTTGTAAGAAATTTCTTTTCCGCGTTGGGAGGTGTTACGTCGTCCGATGTACGACGTTGGCCTTGTACACACACTATGTATACAAGGTCTGATCTGCATAAGATCCATACACCGTCCCCTAGACATAAGAACATAATATTAAGATCTCATTTATTCTATTGTTCTAATCCTTATCTCCGTCTCTACCCATCACCATAACTTCACCTTGATCAACACCTTACCTCAGTTTCAACCCATCACCACGACACATAATGCAATAAAGTATTGCATCACTCTGGAAGCATCTAGAAGCTTCTAGAAACGTCGAGAAGTCCAAGGACTGCTGCATCAGCAGTCCCACGCTCGTAGAGGGCAATAGGACATCCACGAGACTGCACCGTCAGCAGAAATGCACGTGCAGTCCCCGGGAGCGAAGACGCTGTTGCGTCAGCGGTTCTCCCACTCCGACGACCGAAGAACAAAGAGACTGCAGCGTCAGCTATCCCCACTCCGAACGAAGGAGGCAAGGCAGAGCGGACGCTTGCATCAGTCCGCCTTCAGCCAGCGACTCGAACGGTCCGCTCCAAGCGAGCGACTCGCACGGACGTGCCAGTCCGGCTTCTTCCGACTTCAAGAGCAGACGTGTTCAGTCTAGCTCCGCGAAAGTGAAGTGTGTCGATCCTTCACTCCTAATTCCAATTCCAATTCCAACTCTAACTCAACTCAACTCAAGTCCTAATTCTCATACGTTATTCCTATAACACATTACAATATCCATTATTCATTAATCCAATTACTACTCCTATTATAATATTACTTACATATTGTATACCAGTGTACTTACCAGTTCTTATTTAATATATCGTTGTTATACCAGTGCTTCGATCTTGTTATTCTTGTGTTAGTTCAACACCATCTTCCAATTCAGTTCTTGCATCGAATATATTAAACTCGTGACATATCCGGACTTGGTCTAAAGTGCGCAGTGGAAACGCTGAGCCGCCAATAAGGAATTTGAAGCGAGTCATAGAGAAGTTCTCGTGCCACGTCTAGAATTGGTCTAAAGAGCGCAGTGGAAACGCTGAGCCGCCACTATAGACGTGAAGCGAGTTAACTACCAAAAAGGTTAATAACAAGTGGAAGTTCATTTTCATTATATTATTAATATTCCATCATTACTATTCCTTACCCATGCGACGCCCACGTCGAGCGGGACGCAAGTATCAACTTGCTAAATTGAGACGCGCGTTGAGAAATAAAGCGGTGCTCGATCAAATCATTGCCACTACCGAGTGGACCGAACTTCTGGGAACCACCGAGCACATTCCGTGTGACGCGTCCGATTACGTTTCTGTATACGGTTGCCTTTGCAACCCTCCTAAAGAGGTCAACCACGCGGACCTCTCGCGAGCTCCGACGCCAGTTCTACATCCGGTCGATCGTCCTGAGGTAATCGACATAGCCGACGACGACGACAGCCGAGACACGATCATCGTTCCCAGGGTCCGTTGCCGAATCATCCGTGACGTTCCTCTGCCAGCTCATCAACGTGTCGTCTTGCGGCCAGCATCCAAGGCCACTAATGTCGTCCCGAACCGAGCAGCAGCAACTCTGCCAGATCTTCCCCACCTCGAGGACATCTGTATAGAAGACCCGATGTACGACACCTACTGCCAGTACCGCCAGTTCCTGCTGCAACAATATTATTAGGCGTTAATACAGCATTGCGGTGAGTCGTATAATGTCTTGTATAATTGCTGAATCCTGTAAACTCACCGTTTTCGTTGCATCATCTCGCGCGTGATTCTTGTCGGACACTTCTTGTAACCGCGTCGGACGTTCTCTTCTTGACTGCATCCATAGCAATATCGGTTGTCCTAGTGCATATGACAGCCCGCGGCTGTCTCGGCACGAAAGACCACTCCTCAATTACTTTTCATATATCCACCGTCCGTCTGTCACTGTTCTTGAGTGCCATCCTTTTCTCTCTCTTGGTACCTGTAACAAAAACACAGTGACGGACGTGACAGGATGCATCCCGCAGACTAGTCGAGTAAAAACACGTGCGAGAGGATGCATCCCGCAGGCTAGTCGAGCAAATACACGTGCGAGATGATGCATCCCGCAGGCTAGTCGAGCAAAAACACGTGCGAGAGGATGCATCCCGCAGGCTACTCGAGCAAAAACACGTGCGAGAGGATGCATCCCGCAGTCTAGTCGAGTAAAAACACGTGCGAGAGGATGCATCCCGCAGGCTAGTCGAGTAAAAACACGTGCGAGAGGATGCATCCCGCAGGCTAGTCGAGTAAAAACACGTGCGAGAGGATGCATCCCGCAGGCTAGTCGAGCAAAAACACGTGCGAGAGGATTCATCCCGCAGGCTAGTCGAGTAAAAACACGTGCGAGAGGATGAATCCTGCAGGCTAGTCGAGCAAAAACACGTGCGAGAGGATGCATCCCGCAGGCTAGTCGAGTAAAAGCACGTGCGAGAGGATGAATCCCGCAGGCTAGTCGAGTAAAAACACGTGCGAGAGGATGCATCCCGCAGGCTAGTCGAGCAAAAACACGTGCGAGAGGATGCATCCCGCAGGCTAGTCGAGTAAAAACACGTGCGAGAGGATGCATCCCGCAGGCTAGTCGAGCAAAAACACGTGCGAGAGGATGCATCCCGCAGGCTAGTCGAGTAAAAACACGTTCGAAGTTTTGTGGGATGCGCATGCGCAGGTTTTTTGGGATGCGCATGGCTAGTCGAGTAAAAACACGTGCGAGAGGATGCATCCCGCTGGCTAGTCGAGCAAAAACACGTGCGAGAGGATGCATCCCGCAGGCTAGTCGAGCAAAAACACGTGCGAGAGGATGCATCCCGCAGACTAGTCGAGTAAAAACACGTGCGAGAGGATGCGTCCCGCAGGCTAGTCGAGTAAAAACACGTGCGAGAGGATGAATCCTGCAGGCTAGTCGAGCAAAAACACGTGCGAGAGGATGCATCCCGCAGGCTAGTCGAGTAAAAGCACGTGCGAGATGAATCCCGCAGGCTAGTCGAGTAAAAACACGTGCGAGAGGATGCATCCCGCAGGCTAGTCGAGCAAAAACACGTGCGAGAGGATGCATCCCGCAGGCTTGTCGAGTAAAAACACGTGCGAGAGGATGCATCCCGCAGGCTAGTCGAGCAAAAACACGTGCGAAAGGATGCATCCCGCAGGCTAGTCGAGTAAAAACATGTGCGAGAGGATGCATCCCGCAGGCTAGTCGAGCAAAAACACGTGCGAGAGGATGCATCCCGCAGGCTAGTCGAGCAAAAACACGTGCGAGAGGATGCATCCCGCAGGCTAGTCAAGTAAAAACACGTGCGAGAGGATGCATCCCGCAGGCTAGTCGAGCACAAACACGTGCGAGAGGATGCATCCCGCAGGCTAGTCGAGCAAATACACTTGCGAGAGGATGCATCCCGCAGGCTAGTCGAGCAAAAACACGTGCGAGAGGATGCATCCCAAAGGCTAGTCGAGCAAAAACACGTGCGAGAGGATGCATCCCGCAGGCTACTCGAGCACAAACACGTGCGAGAGGATGCATCCCGCAGGCTAGTCGAGCAAATACACGTGCGA
Organism: Lasioglossum baleicum; assembly: GCF_051020765.1. NCBI lineage: Eukaryota > Metazoa > Arthropoda > Insecta > Hymenoptera > Halictidae > Lasioglossum > Lasioglossum baleicum. Next base: position 221,816 of record NW_027469102.1, on the reverse strand, counting down.
GAGGATGCATCCCGCAGGCTAGTCGAGCAAAAACACGTGCGAGAGGATGCATCCCGCAGGCTAGTCGAGCAAAAACACGTGCGAGAGGATGCATCCCGCAGACTAGTCGAGTAAAAACACGTGCGAGAGGATGCATCCCGCAGGCTAGTCGAGTAAAAACACGTGCGAAGTTTTGTGGGATGCGCATGCGCAGGTTTTGTGGGATGCGCATGCGCAGGTTTTTTGGGATGCGCATGCACAGGTTTTTTGGGATGCGCATGGCTAGTCGAGCAAAAACACGTGCGAGAGGATGCATCCCGCAGGCTAGTCGAGCAAAAACACGTGCGAGAGGATGCATCCCGCAGGCTAGTCGAGTAAAAACACGTGCGAGAGGATGTGTCACGTCCGTCACTGTGTTTTTGTTACAGGTACCAGGAGAGAGAAAAGAGAACAGTGACAGACGGACGGTTGAGATATTATGATTAAAATGAGGAGTGGTCTTTCGTGCCGAGACAGCCGCGGGCTGTCATATGCACTAGGACAACCGATATTGCTATGGATGCAGTCAAGAAAAGAACGTCCGACGCGGTTACAAGAAGTGTCCCGACAAGAATCACGCGCGAGATGATGCAACGAAAACGGTGAGTTTACAGGATTCAGCAATTATACAAGACATTATATGACTCACCGCAATGCTGTATTAACGCCTAATAATATTGTTGCAGCAGGAACTGGCGGTACTGACAGTAGGTGTCGTACATCGGGTCTTCTATACAGATGTCCTCGAGGTGGGGAAGATCTGGCAGAGTTGCTGCTGCTCTCCTCGGGACGACATTAGTGCCCTTGGATGCTGGCCGCAAGATGACACGTTGATGAGCTGGCAGAGGAACGTCACGGATGATTCGGCAACGGACCCTGGGAACGATGATCGTGTCTCGGCTGTCGTCGTCGTCGGCTATGTCGATCACCTCAGGACGATCGACCGGATGCAGAACTGGCGTCGGAGCTCGCGAGAGGTCCGCGTGGTTGACCTCTTTAGGAGGGTTGCAAGGGCAACCGTATACAGAAACGTAATCGGACGCGTCACACGGAATGTGCTCGGTGGTTCCCAGAAGTTCTGTCCACTCGGTAGTGGCATTGATTTGATCGAGCACCGCTTTATTTCTCAACGCGCGTCTCAATTTAGCAAGTTGATACTTGCGTCCCGCTCGACGTGGGCGTCGCATGGGTAAGGAATAGTAATGATGGAATATTAATAATATAATGAAAATGAACTTCCACTTGTTATTAACCTTTTTGGTAGTTAACTCGCTTCACGTCTATAGTGGCGGCTCAGCGTTTCCACTGCGCTCTTTAGACCAATTCTAGACGTGGCACGAGAACTTCTCTATGACTCGCTTCAAATTCCTTATTGGCGGCTCAGCGTTTCCACTGCGCACTTTAGACCAAGTCCGGATATGTCACGAGTTTAATATATTCGATGCAAGAACTGAATTGGAAGATGGTGTTGAACTAACACAAGAATAACAAGATCGAAGCACTGGTATAACAACGATATATTAAATAAGAACTGGTAAGTACACTGGTATACAATATATGTAAGTAGTATTATAATAGGAGTAGTAATTGGATTAATGAATAATGGATATAGTAATATGTTGTAGGAATAACGTATGAGAATTAGGACTTGAGTTGAGTTGAGTTAGAGTTGGAATTGGAATTGGAATTAGGAGTGAAGGATCGACACACTTCACTTTCGCGGAGCTAGACTGAACACGTCTGCTCTTGAAGCCGGACTGGCATGTCCGTGCGAGTCGCTGGCTGAAGGCGGACTGCTCGAGTCGCGAGATGGAGGCGGACTGATGCAAGCGTCCGCTCTGCCTTGCCTCCTTCGTTCGGAGTGGGGATAGCTGACGCTGTAGTCTCATTGTTCTTCAGTCGTCGGAGTGGGAGAACCGCTGACGCAGCAGCGTCTTCGCTCCCGGGGACTGCACGTGCATTTCTGCTGACGCTGCAGTCTCGTGGCTGTCCTATTGCCCTCTACGAGCGTGGGACTGCTGATGCAGCAGTCTTTGGACTTCTCGACGTTTCTAGAAGCTTCTAGATGCTTCCAGAGTGATGCAATACTTTATTGCATTATGTGTCGTGGTGATGGGTTGAAACTGAGGTAAGGTGTTGATCAAGGTGAAGTTATGGTGATGGGTAAAGACGGAGATAAGGATTAGAACAATAGAATAATGAGATCTTAATACTATGCTCTTATGTCTAGGGGACGGTGTGTGGATCTTATGTAGATCAGACCTTGTATACATAGTGTGTGTACAAGGCCAACGTCGTACATCGGACGACGTAACACCTCCCAACGCGGAAAAGAAATTTCTTACGAGGAAGAAATTTCTCGCTCAACACTCGCTTTCACATTCATTCATGCGACGCATCGTCCGGGGGTACTCCGCGCAGGGAGCACAGTTCTCGGCGAGTATTTCCTATATTTGTACGAAACACTGGTCGCACTGAAATGTTGTCGGTGTCGGCACGTGGGGCTGGGGCTGGTTTTATGCAATTTATTTCGCTTTGTTCATTTTGCATAATTGGGTCTTTGGGTGGGTGGGGAATCACTGGTGTCACTGTCACTTTTGTCTCAGGTGACGAGATTACGGCTTTGGCACAAACACTCTGCATCTCTAATTTGCTTGAGTATTGGTGTCTTCGTCCTCTTCTTCGTCGTCCGTGAGAATTTCGCCTCTTTCTCTTCTTATTCTGGCAGTGTCTGTTGCTGCCCGATCCAGTGCGAGGAGGAAACTGCAGTGGATGCATTCCAATATTGGGGTTTCCCTCAGTATGGGTTTTGTACACGCGTCGCATGCGTTCTTCCTTTTCCTTGTAAGAACGTGCGTGTATACGATGACCCTCCTGACTACCGCAGTGAGGCTGCAGGCAAGGCATAGTTCTCTGCCATTTAGGGAGATTCTGTGTCTGCCATTGTAGCAGAATATTCCCTGGTATCTGTAGATGAAGTCTCCGGCTTTGTTCGCCGATGGTCTCGCCGGTTGTAAGTGTCCGCACATGTTGATTGTGTTTGTGGATACTGGACACGATGTGGTAGGCGGCTGGGAACAGGCTGGGATTCTGGCTGTAGGAACTTCTTCGAAGTGCTGCTGTCGTTTGTTCTGTATCTTCCGGCGGTGGAAGGAGATTCTGTCGACGCTGGGTTTCGGATTTCGCTCGCTTATCGGTGTTGACCGGACGCGTGATTATCGCGGATTCTAATTTCGCGTCAGCGGAGGACTGTAATGAAATCTCCTGGGAGGGTTTCTTATCGCAAATCGCAGGAGACGCTACAATCAATGTTCGCGGGTTATCGCAGAGGTATAGTATAATACGAAATTTGTTTCTCCTTTTTGCTGACGCGTATTTTACAGACGTATAATTCCTAGATGGATGAAACTCGCTTTGCGGTGCACGGATACTTGACCGTTGAGACTGGAAGAGATCATGTTCCGGCGAAAAATCAGAGGTAGGTTTTTGAAATGAAATATAGACTCTCTTTGACTCTGATTTAGAAATTATCGCGGGATGATCTTTTATGATCGACTCGTATGCTCGGTCTATACGAGGTAGAGTTTTATGCTTTATTTTATGTAGACGTTCTGTCGTCTTTAGAGAATCAAAGGCGGGGACATTTCCTTTCAACCTAGACTCGGAATAGAAACAATCGGACTCGATACCGGAGCTTGTAGAATAAACCTTCATAGGTTTGAATTCGCGGGAGTCTTCTTTGGACTCTGGATTAAAATTGTCGGGATGGTTACCGAATACGTCGGGATGGTTACCGGAATTGAAAAGGTCGGGATGGTTACCGAATGCGTCGGGATGGTTACCGGAGTTAGAATAAGAATCGGGCTGGTTACCGGAGTTAGAATAAGAATCGGGCTGGTTACCGGAGTTAGTAATGTCGGGATGGTTACCGAATGCGTCGGGATGATACCCGGAATTAGAAAGGTCGGGATGGTTACCGAATACGTCGGGATGATACCCGGAATTAGAAAGGTCGGAAGAGTACGACTCGATTTCTTCCATCTCCAATGGGGGCAATCGAAATGAAACTCTTTCCGACGAGGTGTTAAAACACCGGAGGCTCGCTTTGCCTTTACGATTGGTGACAACGCAGTCACCCAGGAATACATCCGGCGCTACATTAACACGGCGGATATATCCCTGTTTGGGTCCTTCGACGTCGACCGCTATGCACGCAACGGTACGAGGTTCGAGGACGAATTCTTCGGATTTCGGAGGAGTCTTTGTTCGGACTCGATCCTCACGCTCCACGATCCGACTTCTCGCAGTGTACTCCGATATCTCTCGAGTCTCCTTCGATTCCGGCCGGCTTTTCACGGCGTTTTTCTCTAGGGAGCACTCGATCGAATCCCGAGGAGGCATTGAAATAACCTCCGTCACCGGGGCTCTGCAAGGTCTGACCGCGGGTGCACGAGGATTTGAGGAAGACACTCGAACGTTCCTTGCCGAATGTTCCTCACGCTTGGCGGCTGGAGTTTTAACGAGATCGTTGGTCATAGACGAAGGCATTGAAATAACCTCTGCTGCCAATTCATCGCGAGGCTCAGCCGTGGGCGCGCAAGGGTTCGAGAAGGGAACCCGAATGTTTCCTATCGTTATGTATTCATTCGCAAAGGAGATCTCGGCTCCTGTTCTGAAGAAGGGAGAACCGAGGATTCCGTCGATGTTAATTGGGAAGTTTTCTTCCAAGACATGAAATTCAATAGGGTTTTGACCCTGTAAGTGTATCTTAATTTGACCGAGGGTTGGAATGGATCCCTCGGTTATTCCTTGGACTTCTATAGTGTTCGTATGATCTATAGGTAGATTTGGTTCTAGACTTGACGCACGAATTAAATTGATCTCCGAACCCGTGTCCAACAAAAATTCACACTTCTTTTGTAATTGAGGGGCGGAGATTTTTACGCGCGGAATTGGTGAGTCTGCAGCAAGATTTACTGCTGAGACGAATCGTCGGACTGGTCGTTCGTCCGGATAGCTGTTTGGGTGCGGGCTGTAGTTTGAGTTGAAGATGCGGCCTCCCGCCTGGGGTTGGCTTCGGTCGGGAGGCCGGACTCGTTTCCCGACCTCCTATTATTATTAAAAGCGCGCTTACGGCACTCGTGAATATCGTGCCCGGGGATTTTGCAGTAGTTGCAAAATTTGTTAGGGCTTGAGGGGCGATCTGTGCGACCATCGCGGTACGTGTTTTGGTCGCGAGGATTATTTTCCCATCGCCGTTGCGGCGTCGGGGAGCGATAAGAGTCCCGGTTTAAGTTTCTCGAGGACTGCTGAGACGAGTCCGGTCTGTTATCGCGGCGTTCTTGAGTTCGCTCTGGAATGTCACGAGCGGACTCGTACGTGGAACGCTGGCGATACGGCCGGTTATCAGAGAAGCTGACTCGTTTTTCTTCGCGGATCAGTTCTCGTCGACGAGTCTGGTCTGACTCATACTGCCTGTAAGCAGAGATGGCTGCTTCGAAAACAGTGGCAGGATTTCGCGAAGGGCAATGAAGCACTTCGGCACGAAGCTGAGGAAGGAGACCTCGTAGAAAACAATCTACTACGAAGCGATCTAGTTCTTCGTAATCGAGGCCAATATCTGTGGCATCTTGAATCGCGGTTCGAAGGTCTTTAACGCGATTGATGAAGTCTAAGATGTGCTCGTTTGGAGCTTGGAGTACACTCGCGAGATCGCCACGGTACTGGTCAACGAATTTGTATGGGCCCAGTACTGTTCGTAATTTCTCGCATAGTGCAGAAATTGTGAATATGTGCTGGCCTTCTATAGCGGCATAAGCACGATCGTGGAGTTTATTGCAGAGCAATTTTGTGAGGGCACGCTCTGCAGTGGCCGGTACGGTGTCACGCGCGCGTTTGCATGCACGTATGAATTGCAGGACGGAAGACGAAGTTCCGTCGAATCTAGGGACAAGCTCGGCGGCTTGTTTTAGAGCGAAATTGCCAGTAGGTTCATACTGTGGGATTTCGCGTGGCTCTGGCGGTGAAGGTTCCCGCATATTATAGACGTTACTAGGGCCTGGTGTAGGCGATTGTTGACGTAGGCTTTGACTCGTGATTTGGATGTTATGAAGCTCTTTTCGTATTTCATCGAGCATATTCTTTTGGTTTTGTGCGTCTTCTTCATATTTGAGACGCAATTTGGCAATAAAATCAGTTTCCTCTTTGAGATATTGCTCTCTACGGGCGAGGTCTTGCGCATAAAGGAGTAGCTCTTCCTCGGTCATTGGGGGAAGGTCTGCGTTAGGATCTGCTTGGAGATCCCTTTGAGATCGCGTGATTGGGCGAGACATTTTGAAAGATATGAATGGGATTTAGAAATGTGAATTTCGCACTGACACGCGTCGGCTTATTAATGCAAATATCGGCGACCACTTCGATGTCCTACCGACTGCGCCAAATTTGTCACGTCCGTCACTGTGTTTTTGTTACAGGTACCAGGAGAGAGAAAAGAGAACAGTGACAGACGGACGGTTGAGATATTATGATTAAAATGAGGAGTGGTCTTTCGTGCCGAGACAGCCGCGGGCTGTCATATGCACTAGGACAACCGATATTGCTATGGATGCAGTCAAGAAAAGAACGTCCGACGCGGTTACAAGAAGTGTCCCGACAAGAATCACGCGCGAGATGATGCAACGAAAACGGTGAGTTTACAGGATTCAGCAATTATACAAGACATTATATGACTCACCGCAATGCTGTATTAACGCCTAATAATATTGTTGCAGCAGGAACTGGCGGTACTGACAGTAGGTGTCGTACATCGGGTCTTCTATACAGATGTCCTCGAGGTGGGGAAGATCTGGCAGAGTTGCTGCTGCTCTCCTCGGGACGACATTAGTGCCCTTGGATGCTGGCCGCAAGATGACACGTTGATGAGCTGGCAGAGGAACGTCACGGATGATTCGGCAACGGACCCTGGGAACGATGATCGTGTCTCGGCTGTCGTCGTCGTCGGCTATGTCGATCACCTCAGGACGATCGACCGGATGCAGAACTGGCGTCGGAGCTCGCGAGAGGTCCGCGTGGTTGACCTCTTTAGGAGGGTTGCAAGGGCAACCGTATACAGAAACGTAATCGGACGCGTCACACGGAATGTGCTCGGTGGTTCCCAGAAGTTCTGTCCACTCGGTAGTGGCAATGATTTGATCGAGCACCGCTTTATTTCTCAACGCGCGTCTCAATTTAGCAAGTTGATACTTGCGTCCCGCTCGACGTGGGCGTCGCATGGGTAAGGAATAGTAATGATGGAATATTAATAATATAATGAAAATGAACTTCCACTTGTTATTAACCTTTTTGGTAGTTAACTCGCTTCACGTCTATAGTGGCGGCTCAGCGTTTCCACTGCGCTCTTTAGACCAATTCTAGACGTGGCACGAGAACTTCTCTATGACTCGCTTCAAATTCCTTATTGGCGGCTCAGCGTTTCCACTGCGCACTTTAGACCAAGTCCGGATATGTCACGAGTTTAATATATTCGATGCAAGAACTGAATTGGAAGATGGTGTTGAACTAACACAAGAATAACAAGATCGAAGCACTGGTATAACAACGATATATTAAATAAGAACTGGTAAGTACACTGGTATACAATATATGTAAGTAGTATTATAATAGGAGTAGTAATTGGATTAATGAATAATGGATATAGTAATATGTTGTAGGAATAACGTATGAGAATTAGGACTTGAGTTGAGTTGAGTTAGAGTTGGAATTGGAATTGGAATTAGGAGTGAAGGATCGACACACTTCACTTTCGCGGAGCTAGACTGAACACGTCTGCTCTTGAAGCCGGACTGGCATGTCCGTGCGAGTCGCTGGCTGAAGGCGGACTGCTCGAGTCGCGAGATGGAGGCGGACTGATGCAAGCGTCCGCTCTGCCTTGCCTCCTTCGTTCGGAGTGGGGATAGCTGACGCTGTAGTCTCATTGTTCTTCAGTCGTCGGAGTGGGAGAACCGCTGACGCAGCAGCGTCTTCGCTCCCGGGGACTGCACGTGCATTTCTGCTGACGCTGCAGTCTCGTGGCTGTCCTATTGCCCTCTACGAGCGTGGGACTGCTGATGCAGCAGTCTTTGGACTTCTCGACGTTTCTAGAAGCTTCTAGATGCTTCCAGAGTGATGCAATACTTTATTGCATTATGTGTCGTGGTGATGGGTTGAAACTGAGGTAAGGTGTTGATCAAGGTGAAGTTATGGTGATGGGTAAAGACGGAGATAAGGATTAGAACAATAGAATAATGAGATCTTAATACTATGCTCTTATGTCTAGGGGACGGTGTGTGGATCTTATGTAGATCAGACCTTGTATACATAGTGTGTGTACAAGGCCAACGTCGTACATCGGACGACGTAACAGATGCATCCCGCAGGCTAGTCGAGTAAAAACACGTGCGAGAGGATGCGTCCCGCAGGCTAGTCGAGCAAAAACACGTGCGAGAGGATGCATCCCGCAGGCTAGTCGAGCAAAAACACGTGCGAGAGGATTCATCCCGCAGGCTAGTCGAGTAAAAACACGTGCGAGAGGATGAATCCTGCAGGCTAGTCGAGCAAAAACACGTGCGAGAGGATGCATCCCGCAGGCTAGTCGAGTAAAGGCACGTGCGAGAGGATGAATCCCGCAGGCTAGTCGAGTAAAAACACGTGCGAGAGGATGCATCCCGCAGGCTAGTCGAGCAAAAACACGTGCGAGAGGATGCATCCAACAGGCTAGTCGAGTAAAAACACGTGCGAGAGGATGCATCCCGCAGGCTAGTCGAGTAAAAACACGTGCGAAGTTTTGTGGGATGCGCATGCGCAGGTTTTTTGGGATGCGCATGGCTAGTCGAGCAAAAACACGTGCGAGAGGATGCATCCCGCAGGCTAGTCGAGTAAAAACACGTGCGAGAGGATGCATCCCGCAGGCTACTCGAGTAAAAACACGTGCGAGAGGATGCATCCCAAAGGCTAGTCGAGTAAAAACACGTGCGAGGTTTTGTGGGATGCGCATGCGCAGGTTTTTTGGGATGCGCATGGCTAGTCAAGCAAAAACTCGTGCGAGAGGATGCATCCCGCAGGCTAGTCGAGCACAAACACGTGCGAGAGGATGCATCCCGCAGGCTAGTCGAGCAAATACACGTGCGAGAGGATGCATCCCGCAGGCTAGTCGAGCAAAAACACGTGCGAGAGGATGCATCCCGCAGGCTAGTCGAGCAAAAACACGTGCGAGAGGATGCATCCCGCAGACTAGTCGAGTAAAAACACGTGCGAGAGGATGCATCCCGCAGGCTAGTCGAGTAAAAACACGTGCGAAGTTTTGTGGGATGCGCATGCGCAGGTTTTGTGGGATGCGCATGCGCAGGTTTTTTGGGATGCGCATGCACAGGTTTTTTGGGATGCGCATGGCTAGTCGAGCAAAAACACGTGCGAGAGGATGCATCCCGCAGGCTAGTCGAGCAAAAACACGTGCGAGAGGATGCATCCCGCAGGCTAGTCGAGTAAAAGCACGTGCGAGAGGATGCATCCCGCAGGCTAGTCGAGCAAAAACACGTGCGAGAGGATGCATCCCGCAGGCTAGTCGAGCAAAAACACGTGCGAGAGGATTCATCCCGCAGGCTAGTCGAGTAAAAACACGTGCGAGAGGATGAATCCTGCAGGCTAGTCGAGCAAAAACACGTGCGAGAGGATGCATCCCGCAGGCTAGTCGAGTAAAAGCACGTGCGAGAGGATGAATCCCGCAGGCTAGTCGAGTAAAAACACGTGCGAGAGGATGCATCCCGCAGGCTAGTCGAGCAAAAACACGTGCGAGAGGATGCATCCAACAGGCTAGTCGAGTAAAAACACGTGCGAGAGGATGCATCCCGCAGGCTAGTCGAGCACAAACACGTGCGAGAGGATGCATCCCGCAGGCTAGTCGAGCAAATACACGTGCGAGAGGATGCATCCCGCAGGCTAGTCGAGCAAAAACACGTGCGAGAGGATGCATCCCGCAGGCTAGTCGAGCAAAAACACGTGCGAGAGGATGCATCCCGCAGACTAGTCGAGTAAAAACACGTGCGAGAGGATGCATCCCGCAGGCTAGTCGAGTAAAAACACGTGCGAAGTTTTGTGGGATGCGCATGCGCAGGTTTTGTGGGATGCGCATGCGCAGGTTTTTTGGGATGCGCATGCACAGGTTTTTTGGGATGCGCATGGCTAGTCGAGCAAAAACACGTGCGAGAGGATGCATCCCGCAGGCTAGTCGAGCAAAAACACGTGCGAGAGGATGCATCCCGCAGGCTAGTCGAGTAAAAACACGTGCGAGAGGATGCATCCCGCAGGCTAGTCGAGTAAAAACACGTGCGAGAGGATGCGTCCCGCAGGCTAGTCGAGCAAAAACACGTGCGAGAGGATGCATCCCGCAGGCTAGTCGAGCAAAAACACGTGCGAGAGGATTTGTTACGTCGTCCGATGTACGACGTTGGCCTTGTACATACACTATGTATACAAGGTCTGATCTGCATAAGATCCATACACCGTCCCCTAGACATAAGAGCATAGTATTAAGATCTCATTATTGTATTGTTCTAATCCTTATCTCCGTCTCTACCCATCACCATAACTTCACCTTGATCAACACCTTACCTCAGTTTCAACCCATCACCACGACACATAATGCAATAAAGTATTGCATCACTCTGGAAGCATCTAGAAGCTTCTAGAAACGTCGAGAAGTCCAAAGACTGCTGCATCAGCAGTCCCACGCTCGTAGAGGGCAATAGGACAGCCACGAGACTGCACCGTCAGCAGAAATGCACGTGCAGTCCCCGGGAGCGAAGACGCTGCTGCGTCAGCGGTTCTCCCACTCCGACGACCGAAGAACAAAGAGACTGCAGCGTCAGCTATCCCCACTCCGACCGAAGGAGGCAAGGCAGAGCGAACGCTTGCATCAGTCCGCCTTCAGCCAGCGACTCGCACAGACGTGCCTACCTGGCCTCAGCCGCCAGTCCGGCTTCAAGAGCAGACGTGTTCAGTCTAGCTCCGCGAAAGTGAAGTGTGTCGATCCTTCACTCCTAATTCCAATTCCAATTCCAATTCTAACTCAACTCAACTCAACTCATACATTATTCCTACAACATATTACTATATCCATTATTCATTAATCCAATTACTACTCCTATTATAATATTACTTACATATTGTATACCAGTGTACTTACCAGTTCTTATTTAATATATCGTTGTTATACCAGTGCTTCGATCTTGTTATTCTTGTGTTAGTTCAACACCATCTTCCAATTCAGTTCTTGCATCGAAAATATTAAACTCGTGACATATCCGGACTTGGTCTAAAGTGCGCAGTGGAAACGCTGAGCCGCCAATAAGGAATTTGAAGCGAGTCATAGAGAAGTTCTCGTGCCACGTCTAGAATTGGTCTAAAGAGCGCAGTGGAAACGCTGAGCCGCCACTATAGACGTGAAGCGAGTTAACTACCTAAAAGGTTAACAACAAATGGAAGTTCATTTTCATTATATTATTAATATTCCATCATTACTATTCCTTACCCATGCGACGCCCACGTCGAGCGGGACGCAAGTATCAACTTGCTAAATTGAGACGCGCGTTAAGAAATAAAGCGGTGCTCGATCAAATCATTGCCACTACCGAGTGGACAGAACTTCTGGGAACCACCGAGCACATTCCGTGTGACGCGTCCGATTACGTTTCTGTATACGGTTGCCCTTGCAACCCTCCTAAAGGGGTCAACCACGCGGACCTCTCGCGAGCTCCGACGCCAGTTCTACATCCGGTCGATCGTCCTGAGGTAATCGACATAGCCGACGACGACGACAGCCGAGACACGATCATCGTTCCCAGGGTCCGTTGCCGAATCATCCGTGACGTTCCTCTGCCAGCTCATCAACGTGTCGTCTTGCGGCCAGCATCCAAGGCCACTAATGTCGTCCCGAACCGAGCAGCAGCAACTCTGCCAGATCTTCCCCACCTCGAGGACATCTGTATAGAAGACCCGATGTACGACACCTACTGCCAGTACCGCCAGTTCCTGCTGCAACAATATTATTAGGCGTTAATACAACATTGCGGTGAGTCGTATAATATCTTGTATAATTGCTGAATCCTGTAAACTCACCGTTTTCGTTGCTTCATCTCGCGCGTGATTCTTGTCGGGAAACTTCTTGTAACCGCGTCGGACGTTCTCTTCTTGACTGCATCCATAGCAATATCGGTTGTCCTAGTGCATATGACAGCCCGCGGCTGTCTCGGCACGAAAGACCACTCCTCATTTTAATCATAATATCTCAACCGTCCGTCTGTCACTGTTCTCTTTTCTCTCTCCTGGTACCTGTAACAAAAACACAGTGACGGACGTGACAAATTTGGCGCAGTCGGTAGGACATCGAAGTGGTCGCCGATATTTGCATTAATAAGCCCCGACGCGTGTCAGTACGAAGTTCACATTTCTTAAATCCCATTTATATCTTTCAAAATGTCTCGCCCAATCACGCGATCTCAAAAGGATCTCCGAGCAGATCCTAACGCAGACCTTCCTCCAATGACCGAGGAAGAGCTACTCCTATACGCACAAGACCTCGCCCGTAGAGAGCAATATCTCAAAGAAGAAACTGATTTTATTGCCAAATTGCGTCTCAAATATGAAGAAGACGCACAAAACCAAAAGAATATGCTCGACGAAATACGAAAAGAGCTTCATAACATCCAAATCACGAGTCAAACCCTACGTCAACAAACGCCTACACCAGGCCCTAGTAACGTCTCTAATATGCGGGAACCTTCACCGCCAGAGCCACGCGAAATCCCACAGTATGAACCTACTGGTAATTTCGCTCTAAAACAAGCCGCCGAGCTTGTCCCAAGATTCGACGGAACTTCGTCTTCCGTCCTACAATTCATACGTGCATGCAAACGCGCGCGTGACACCGTACCGGCCACTGCAGAGCGTGCCCTCACGAAATTGCTCTGCAATAAACTCCACGATCGTGCTTATGCCGCTATAGAAGGCGAGCACATATTCACAATTTCTGCACTATGCGAAAAGTTACGTACAGTGCTGGGCCCATACAAATTCGTGGACCAGTACCGTGGCGATCTCGCGAGTGTACTCCAAGCTCCAAACGAGCACATCTTAGACTTCATCAATCGCGTTAAAGACCTTCGAACCGCGATTCAAGATGCCACAGATATTGGCCTTGATTACGAAGAACTAGATCGCTTCGTAGTAGATTGTTTTCTACGAGGTCTCCTTCCCCAGCTGCGTGCCGAAGTGCTTTATTGCCCTTCGCGAAATCCTGCCACTGTTTTCGAAGCAGCCATCTCTGCTTACAGGCAGTATGAGTCAGACCAGACTCGTCGACGAGAACTGATCCGCGAAGAAAAACGAGTCAGCTTCTCTGATAACCGGCCGTATCGCCCGCGTTCCACGTACGAGTCCCCTCGTGACATTCCAGAGCGAACTCAAGAACGCCGCGATAACAGACCGGATTCGTCTCAGCAGTCCTCAAGAAACTTAAACCGGGACTCTTATCGCTCCCCGACGCCGCAACGGCGATGGGAAAATAATCCTCGCGACCCAAACACGTACCGCGATGGTCGCACAGATCGCCCCTCGAGCCCTAACAAATTTTGCAACTACTGCAAAGTCCCCGGGCACGATATTCACGAGTGCCGTAAGCGCGCTTTTAATAATAATAGGAGGTCGGGAAACGAGTCCGGCCTCCCGACCGAAGCCAACCCAAGGCGGGAGGCCGCATCTTCAACTCAAACTACAGCCCGCACCCAAACAACTATCCGGACGAACGACCAGTCCGACGATTCGTCTCAGCAGTAAATCTTGCTGCAGACTCACCAATTCCGCGCGTAAAAATCTCCGCCCCTCAATTACAAAAGAAGTGTGAATTTTTGTTGGACACGGGTTCGGAGATCAATTTAATTCGTGCGTCAAGTCTAGAACCAAATCTACCTATAGATTATACGAACACCATAGAAGTCCAAGGAATAACCGAGGGATCCATTCCAACTCTCGGTCAAATTAAAATACACTTACAGGGTCAAAACCCTATTGAATTTCATGTCTTGGAAGAAAACTTCCCAATTAACATCGACGGAATCCTCGGTTCTCCCTTCTTCAGAACAGGAGCCGAGATCTCCTTTGCGAATGAATACATTACGATAGGAAACATTCGGGTTCCCTTCTCGAACCCTTGCGCGCCCACGGCTGAGCCTCGCGATAAATTGGCAGCAGAGGTTATTTCAATGCCTTCGTCTATGACCAACGATCTCGTTAAAACTCCAGCCGCCAAGCGTGAGGAACATTCGGCAAGGAACGTTCGATGTTACGTCGTCCGATGTACGACGTTGGCCTTGTACACACACTATGTATACAAGGTCTGATCTGCATAAGATCCATACACCGTCCCCTAGACATAAGAGCATAGTATTAAGATCTCATTATTGTATTGTTCTAATCCTTATCTCCGTCTCTACCCATCACCATAACTTCACCTTGATCAACACCTTACCTCAGGTTCAACCCATCACCACGACACATAATGCAATAAAGTATTGCATCACTCTGGAAGCATCCAGAAGCTTCTAGAAACGTCGAGAAGTCCAAAGACTGCTGCATCAGCAGTCCCACGCTCGTAGAGGGCAATAGGACAGCCACGAGACTGCAGCGTCAGCAGAAATGCACGTGCAGTCCCCGGGAGCGAAGACGCTGCTGCGTCAGCGGTTCTCCCACTCCGACGACTGAAGAACAAAGAGACTGCAGCGTCAGCTATCCCCACTCCGAACGAAGGAGGCAAGGCAGAGCGGACGCTTGCATCAGTCCGCCTCCATCTCGCGACTCGAGCAGTCCGCCTTCAGCCAGCGACTCGCACAGACGTGCCTACCTGGCCTCAGCCGCCAGTCCGGCTTCAAGAGCAGACGTGTTCAGTCTAGCTCCGCGAAAGTGAAGTGTGTCGATCCTTCACTCCTAATTCCAATTCCAATTCCAACTCTAACTCAACTCAACTCAAGTCCTAATTCTCATACATTATTCCTACAACATATTACTATATCCATTATTCATTAATCCAATTACTACTCCTATTATAATACTACTTACATATTGTATACCAGTGTACTTACCAGTTCTTATTTAATATATCGTTGTTATACCAGTGCTTCGATCTTGTTATTCTTGTGTTAGTTCAACACCATCTTCCAATTCAGTTCTTGCATCGAATATATTAAACTCGTGACATATCCGGACTTGGTCTAAAGAGCGCAGTGGAAACGCTGAGCCGCCAATAAGGAATTTGAAGCGAGTCATAGAGAAGTTCTCGTGCCACGTCTAGAATTGGTCTAAAGTGCGCAGTGGAAACGCTGAGCCGCCACTATAGACGTGAAGCGAGTTAACTACCAAAAAGGTTAATAACAAGTGGAAGTTCATTTCATTATATTATTATTAATATTCCATCATTACTATTCCTTACCCATGCGACGCCCACGTCGAGCGGGACGCAAGTATCAACTTGCTAAATTGAGACGCGCGTTGAGAAATAAAGCGGTGCTCGATCAAATCATTGCCACTACCGAGTGGACAGAACTTCTGGGAACCACCGAGCACATTCCGTGTGACGCGTCCGATTACGTTTCTGTACACGGTTGCCCTTGCAATCCTCCTAGAGAGGTCAACCACGCGGACCTCTCGCGAGCTCCGACGCCAGTTCTACATCCGGTCGATTGTCCAGAGGTGATCAACATAGCCGACGACGACGACAGCCGAGACACGATCATCGTTCCCAGGGTCCGTTGCCGAATCATCCGTGACGTTCCTCTGCCAACTCATCAACGTGTCATCTTGCGGCCAGCATCCAAGGCCACTAATGTCGTCCCGAACCGAGCAGCAGCAACTCTGCCAGATCTTCCCCGCCTCGAGGACATCTGTATAGAAGATCCGATGTACGACACCTACTGTCAGTACCGCCAGTTCCTGCTGCAACAATATTATTAGGTGTCAATACAACATTGCGGTGAGTCGTATAATAACTTGTATAATTGCTGAATCCTGTAAACTCACCGTTCTCGTTGCATCATCTCGCGCGTGATTCTTGTCGGGACACTTCTTGTAACCGCGTCGGACGTTCTCTTCTTGACTGCATCCATAGCAATATCGGTTGTCCTAGTGCATATGACAGCCCGCGGCTGTCTCGGCACGAAAGACCACTCCACAATTAATCTTCATATCTCCACCGTCCGTCTGTCACTGTTCTTGAGTGCCATCCTTTTCTCTCTCTTGGTACCTGTAACAAAAACACAGTGACGGACGTGACAAATTTGGCGCAGTCGGTAGGACATCGAAGTGGTCGCCGATATTTGCATTAATAAGCCCCGACGCGTGTCAGTGCAAAGTTCACATTTCTTAAATCCCATTCATATCTTTCAAAATGTCTCGCCCAATCACGCGATCTCAAAAGGATCTCCGAGCAGATCCTAACGCAGACCTTCCTCCAATGACCGAGGAAGAGCTACTCCTTTATGCGCAAGACCTCGCCCGTAGAGAGCAATATCTCAAAGAAGAAACTGATTTTATTGCCAAATTGCGTCTCAAATATGAAGAAGACGCACAAAACCAAAAGAATATGCTCGACGAAATACGAAAAGAGCTTCATAACATCCAAATCACGAGTCAAACCCTACGTCAACAATCGCCTACACCAGGCCCTAGTAACGTCTCTAATATGCGGGAACTTTCACCGCCAGAGCCACGCGAAATCCCACAGAATGAACCTACTGGAAATTTCGCTCTAAAACAAGCCGCCGAGCTTGTCCCTAGATTCGACGGAACTTCGTCTTCCGTCCTACAATTCATACGTGCATGCAAACGCGCGCGTGACACCGTACCGGCCACTGCAGAGCGTGCCCTCACAAAATTGCTCTGCAATAAACTCCACGATCGTGCTTATGCCGCTATAGAAGGCCAGCACATATTCACAGTTTCTGCACTATGCGAGAAGTTACGTACAGTGCTGGGCCCATACAAATTCGTGGACCAGTACCGTGGCGATCTCGCGAGTGTACTCCAAGCTCCAAACGAGCACATCCTAGACTTCATCAATCGCGTTAAAGACCTTCGAACCGCGATTCAAGATGCCACAGATATTGGCCTTGATTACGAGGAACTAGATCGCTTCGTAGTAGATTGTTTTCTACGAGGTCTCCTTCCCCAGCTGCGTGCCGAAGTGCTTCATTGCCCTTCGCGAAATCCTGCCACTGTTTTCGAAGCAGCCATCTCTGCTTACAGGCAGTATGAGTCAGACCAGACTCGTCGACGAGAACTGATCCGCGAAGAAAAACGAGTCAGCTTCTCTGATAACCGGCCGTATCGCCCGCGTTCCACGTACGAGTCCCCTCGTGACATTCCAGAGCGAACTCAAGAACGCCGCGATAACAGACCGGACTCGTCTCAGCAGTCCTCGAGAAACTTAAACCGGGACTCTTATCGCTCCCCGACGCCGCAACGGCGATGGGAAAATAATCCTCGCGACCAAAACACGTACCGCGATGGTCGCACAGATCGCCCTTCAAGCTCTAACAAATTTTGCAACTACTGCAAAGTCCCCGGGCACGATATTCACGAGTGCCGTAAGCGCGCTTTTAATAATAATAGGAGGTCGGGAAACGAGTCCGGCCTCCCGACCGAAGCCAACCCCAGGCGGGAGGCCGCATCTTCAACCCAAACTACAGCCCGCACCCAAACGGCTATCCGGACGAACGACCAGTCCGACGATTCGTCTCAGCAGTAAATCTTGCTGCAGACTCACCAATTCCGCGCGTAAAAATCTCCGCCCCTCAATTACAAAAGAAGTGTGAATTTTTGTTAGACACGGGTTCGGAGATCAATTTAATTCGTGCGTCAAGTCTAGAACCAAATCTACCTATAGATCATACGAACACTATAGAAGTCCAAGGAATAACCGAGGGATCCATTCCAACCCTCGGTCAAATTAAGATACACTTACAGGGTCAAAACCCTATTGAATTTCATGTCTTGGAAGAAAACTTCCCAATTAACATCGACGGAATCCTCGGTTCTCCCTTCTTCAGAACAGGAGCCGAGATCTCCTTTGCGAATGAATACATTACGATAGGAAACATTCGGGTTCCCTTCTCGAACCCTTGCGCGCCCACGGCTGAGCCTCGCGATAAATTGGCAGCAGAGGTTATTTCAATGCCTTCGTCTATGACCAACGATCTCGTTAAAACTCCAGCCGTCAAGCGTGAGGAACATTCGGCAAGGAACGTTCGAGTGTCTTCCTCAAATCCTCGTGCACCCGCGGTCAGACCTTGCAGAGCTCCGGTGACGGAGGTTATTTCAATGCCTCCTCGGGATTCGATCGAGTGCTCCCTAGAGAAAAACGCCGTGAAAAGCCGGCCGGAATCGAAGGAGACTCGAGAGATATCGGAGTACACTGCGAGAAGTCGGATCGTGGAGCGTGAGGATCGAGTCCGAACAAAGACTCCTCCGAAATCCGAAGAATTCGTCCTCGAACCTCGTACCGTTGCGTGCATAGCGGTCGACGTCGAAGGACCTAAACAGGGATATATCCGCCGTGTTAACGTAGCGCCGGATGTATTCCTGGGTGATTGCGTCGTCACCAATCGTAAAGGCAAAGCGAGCCTCCGGTGTTTTAACACCTCGTCGGAAAGAGTTTCATTTCGATTGCCCCCATTGGAGATGGAAGAAATCGAGTCGTACTCTTCCGACTTTTCTAATTCCGGGTATCATCCCGACGTATTCGGTAACCATCCCGACCTTACTAATTCCGGGTATCATCCCGACGTATTCGGTAACCATCCCGACCTTTCTAATTCCGGGAACTATCCCGACGCATTCGGTAACCATCCCGACCTTTCTAATTCCGGGTATCATCCCGACGCATTCGGTAACCATCCCGACCTTTCTAATTCCGGGAACCATCCCGACGTATTCGGTAACCATCCCGACCTTTCTAACTCCGGTAACCAGCCCGATTCTCATACTAACTCCGGTAACCAGCCCGATTCTTATTCTAACTCCGGTAACCAGCCCGATTCTTATTCTAACTCCGGTAACCAGCCCGATCATTATTCTAACTCCGGTAACCATCCCGACGCATTCGGTAACCATCCCGACCTTTTCAATTCCGGTAACCATCCCGACGTATTCGGTAACCATCCCGACAATTTTAATCCAGAGTCCAAAGAAGACTCCCGCGAATTCAAACCTATGAAGGTTTATTCTACAAGCTCCGGTATCAAGTCCGATTGTTTCTATTCCGAGTCTAGGTTGAAAGGAAATGTCCCCGCCTTTGATTCTCTAAAGACGACAGAACGTCTACATAAAATAAAGCATAAAACTCTACCTCGTATAGACCGAGCATACGAGTCGATCATAAAAGATCATCCCGCGATAATTTCTAAATCAGAGTCAAAGAGAGTCTATATTTCATTTCAAAAACCTACCTCTGATTTTTCGCCGGAACATGATCTCTTCCAGTCTCAACGGTCAAGTATCCGTGCACCGCAAAGCGATTTCCATCCATCTAGGAATTATACGTCTGTAAAATACGCGTCAGCAAAAAGGAGAAACAAATTTCGTATTATACTATACCTTTGCAATAACCCGCGAACAATGATTGTAGAGTCTCCTGCGATTTGCGATAAGAAACCCTCCCAGGAGATTTCATTACAGTCCTCCGCTGACGCGAAATTAGAATCCGCGATAATCACGCGTCCGGTCAACACCGATAAGCGAGCGAAATCCGAAACCCAGCGTCGACAGAATCTCCTTCCATCACTGGAAGATCAGCATATCACATCGCAACACCGCTCCTCCGAAGCAGCAATCGCCTCAGAAGACCGTCAGTCCTTAGACACACACGAAACTGTAATCATGCAGCCGATCCAAGTTGCCATCTTACTCTCTATAGCCACGCGAGTGTACACCCTCATCGGATACGATTGTGGAGGATCTACACTGAACACGACAACGTTCTCCATCATCGATATTCCTGATTGCGAGCCTGAAGAAATCAAGCCCACGGAGGACTCAGTAAAAATCCAATTGCTACAACTAGCAGAATTTACTCAGACGAGAGTAATCCAGTGCCACATAGAAATCGACCGCACGATATTCTATTGTGGCATGCACTCACATGTTTCCATCGTCACGAACGGACGACAGGAATATTTACTGGCAACCACCAGTGAAACCTGTTCCGAGTTGCAGAAGACCGGAACAATCCTCATCACTCCGACCGCCCAGGTCACGGGAGTCCAGCCCAATTCTACTACATCCCGCAGCCTCACATTGGCGGGAGAACTTCAAAACAACGGGAAATGCGCGGGAACAACGTACAACGACCCATTCGGCACTTGGACCAGTGTCGTTGTACAGGCCATTGTTCGAATAACCTTGAGGGACTACACAGCAACAGTGAAACTCTCTACAGGTCAGATCCATCTACAGTCAGGACAAATATGCTCCTTCACAAAAGGAAGCTGCCTTGATACGCAAGATGGACATACATTCTGGGACGTCGTTCCCAACGATTACTGCAAGTTCAATAGCTACGACGTTCTCTACGAAGGACTAGCTACCAGAGTTTCTACAAAGACAAAGTTCTCACCTACACTATATATGGTGGAATCTGAAGACACCACATTCGCGTTGACAGAATCTGGTCGTACATCAATTTGCGGTTATATTATTATTCGCACGGAGCACCCCAAGCTCTTTATTCTGGATACAAGTTTGTCCGGTAAATTCAAGGAACGCACTCACACCATAGTAAGCAATCTGGACATATTCACCTACGTGAATAGTAAGTTCATCTACGTAGAAAAACATCTGAAAACTCAACTTACCCAGTTGTACCAGGATGTCATCCGGCAAAAGTGCGAACTGGAGAAACAGGTCCTTCAAAACGCACTAACGATGTTACACTCATCACCGGAAGAAATAGCAGCTGCCATTATGCGAGAACCAGGATTCGTCGCAGTTCCAGCTGGAGAAGTGGTGCATATTATAAAGTGCATTCCAGTAACCGTACAAGTTCGGAAAACGGATAAGTGTTTCGATGAACTTCCGATCACTTACCAGAATTCTTCCAAGTTCTTAAAGCCAGGAGACCATATTATAGTTGCCACAGGTACAGAAAAGCCATGCAATGAACTCCTGCCGCCTCTCTACAAAATAAACGGAATTTGGTATCGTTTAACGCCGTCACTCACAGAAACCGTTGCCCCAGCAACATTACAACCGCTCATCAAACCCACGTGGAAGTACGTGGATCCAACAAATATCGCAACAGGCGGAATCTATTCCCAAGAGGATCTCAACAAACTACAGGACCACATCATGTTTCCAGTGGAAAGAGTGGCCGTAATAAATTCTATCGCCCAGGGAGCATCCGGCAGAGATTACGCAACAGGAAACGTTAATATGTTCAACCTGCTTGACGAAAACTCCCTGCAACAGATAGCGGAATCAACAGCACAAAAACTGTGGTCAGGATTCACCACATTTGGTTCAATCAGTGCTGGAGTGCTAGGAATATATATAGCAATCCGAACAATAAAGACTATCATAAGTACCATAATCAATGGTATTGCATTGCACTCACTTTACGGATGGAGTTTGCATCTAGCAGTCGCCGTATGGAGCTCCCTCACAAGATTCTTCATCTTCCTGAAGCAAAAGGACAACACTTACACGTATGCAGCAAGATACAGGAAAAGTGCAAGTGAAAGTGTTAGTGAACAAAGTGATTCCCCACCCACCCTAAACCCCGAGAAAAGACAGTCGAAAAATGAACATTGCGAATACGACTTGTCGGACATTACAAAACCAGCCCCAGCCCCACATGCCGACACCGATAACATTTCAGTGCGACCAGTGTTTCGTACAAATATAGGAAATACTCGCCGAGAACTGTGCTCCCTGCGCGGAGTACCTCCGGACGATGCGTCGCATGAATGAGTGTGTGATCGAGTGTTGAGCGAGAAATTTCTTCCTTGTAAGAAATTTCTTTTCCGCGTTGGGAGGTGTTACGTCGTCCGATGTACGACGTTGGCCTTGTACACACACTATGTATACAAGGTCTGATCTGCATAAGATCCATACACCGTCCCCTAGACATAAGAGCATAGTATTAAGATCTCATTATTGTATTGTTCTAATCCTTATCTCCGTCTCTACCCATCACCATAACTTCACCTTGATCAACACCTTACCTCAGTTTCAACCCATCACCACGACACATAATGCAATAAAGTATTGCATCACTCTGGAAGCATCCAGAAGCTTCTAGAAACGTCGAGAAGTCCAAAGACTGCTGCATCAGCAGTCCCACGCTCGTAGAGGGCAATAGGACAGCCACGAGACTGCAGCGTCAGCAGAAATGCACGTGCAGTCCCCGGGAGCGAAGACGCTGCTGCGTCAGCGGTTCTCCCACTCCGACGACTGAAGAACAAAGAGACTGCAGCGTCAGCTATCCCCACTCCGAACGAAGGAGGCAAGGCAGAGCGGACGCTTGCATCAGTCCGCCTCCATCTCGCGACTCGAGCAGTCCGCCTTCAGCCAGCGACTCGCACAGACGTGCCTACCTGGCCTCAGCCGCCAGTCCGGCTTCAAGAGCAGACGTGTTCAGTCTAGCTCCGCGAAAGTGAAGTGTGTCGATCCTTCACTCCTAATTCCAATTCCAATTCCAACTCTAACTCAACTCAACTCAAGTCCTAATTCTCATACATTATTCCTACAACATATTACTATATCCATTATTCATTAATCCAATTACTACTCCTATTATAATACTACTTACATATTGTATACCAGTGTACTTACCAGTTCTTATTTAATATATCGTTGTTATACCAGTGCTTCGATCTTGTTATTCTTGTGTTAGTTCAACACCATCTTCCAATTCAGTTCTTGCATCGAATATATTAAACTCGTGACATATCCGGACTTGGTCTAAAGAGCGCAGTGGAAACGCTGAGCCGCCAATAAGGAATTTGAAGCGAGTCATAGAGAAGTTCTCGTGCCACGTCTAGAATTGGTCTAAAGTGCGCAGTGGAAACGCTGAGCCGCCACTATAGACGTGAAGCGAGTTAACTACCAAAAAGGTTAATAACAAGTGGAAGTTCATTTCATTATATTATTATTAATATTCCATCATTACTATTCCTTACCCATGCGACGCCCACGTCGAGCGGGACGCAAGTATCAACTTGCTAAATTGAGACGCGCGTTGAGAAATAAAGCGGTGCTCGATCAAATCATTGCCACTACCGAGTGGACAGAACTTCTGGGAACCACCGAGCACATTCCGTGTGACGCGTCCGATTACGTTTCTGTACACGGTTGCCCTTGCAATCCTCCTAGAGAGGTCAACCACGCGGACCTCTCGCGAGCTCCGACGCCAGTTCTACATCCGGTCGATTGTCCAGAGGTGATCAACATAGCCGACGACGACGACAGCCGAGACACGATCATCGTTCCCAGGGTCCGTTGCCGAATCATCCGTGACGTTCCTCTGCCAACTCATCAACGTGTCATCTTGCGGCCAGCATCCAAGGCCACTAATGTCGTCCCGAACCGAGCAGCAGCAACTCTGCCAGATCTTCCCCGCCTCGAGGACATCTGTATAGAAGATCCGATGTACGACACCTACTGTCAGTACCGCCAGTTCCTGCTGCAACAATATTATTAGGTGTCAATACAACATTGCGGTGAGTCGTATAATAACTTGTATAATTGCTGAATCCTGTAAACTCACCGTTCTCGTTGCATCATCTCGCGCGTGATTCTTGTCGGGACACTTCTTGTAACCGCGTCGGACGTTCTCTTCTTGACTGCATCCATAGCAATATCGGTTGTCCTAGTGCATATGACAGCCCGCGGCTGTCTCGGCACGAAAGACCACTCCACAATTAATCTTCATATCTCCACCGTCCGTCTGTCACTGTTCTTGAGTGCCATCCTTTTCTCTCTCTTGGTACCTGTAACAAAAACACAGTGACGGACGTGACATCGAGTGTCTTCCTCAAATCCTCGTGCACCCGCGGTCAGACCTTGCAGAGCCCCGGTGACGGAGGTTATTTCAATGCCTCCTCGGGATTCGATCGAGTACTCCCTAGAGAAAAACGCCGTGAAAAGCCGGCCGGAATCGAAGGAGACTCGAGAGATATCGGAGTACACTGCGAGAAGTCGGATCGTGGAGCGTGAGGATCGAGTCCGAACAAAGACTCCTCTGAAATCCGAAGAATTCGTCCTCGAACCTCGTACCGTTGCGTGCATAGCGGTCGACGTCGAAGGACCTAAACAGGGATATATCCGCCGTGTTAACGTAGCGCCGGATGTATTCCTGGGTGACTGCGTTGTCACCAATCGTAAAGGCAAAGCGAGCCTCCGGTGTTTTAACACCTCGTCGGAAAGAGTTTCATTGTTACGTCGTCCGATGTACGACGTTGGCCTTGTACATACATTATGTATTCAAGGTCTGATCTGCATAAGATCCATACACCGTCCCCTAGACATAAGAACATAATATTAAGATCTCATATATTGTATTGTTCTATTCCTTATCTCCGTCTCTACCCATCACCATAACTTCACCTTGATCAACACCTAACCTCACTTTCAACCCATCACCACGACACATAATGCAATAAAGTATTGCATCACTCTGGAAGCATCTAGAAGCTTCTAGAAACGTCGAGAAGTCCAAAGACTGCTGCATCAGCAGTCCCACGCTCGTAGAGGGCAATAGGACAGCCACGAGACTGCAGCGTCAGCAGAAATGCACGTGCAGTCCCCGGGAGCGAAGACGCTGCTGCGTCAGCGGTTCTCCCACTCCGACGACTGAAGAACAAAGAGACTGCAGCGTCAGCTATCCCCACTCCGACCGAAGGAGGCAAGGCAGAGCAGGCGCTTGCATCAGTCCGCCTTCAGCCAGCGACTCGCACAGACGTGCCAACCTGGCCTCAGCCGCCAGTCCGGCTTCAAGAGCAGACGTGTTCAGTCTAGCTCCGCGAAAGTGAAGTGTGTCGATCCTTCACTCCTAATTCCAATTCTAACTCAACTCAACTCAACTCATACATTATTCCTACAACATATTACTATATCCATTATTCATTAATCCAATTACTACTCCTATTATAATATTACTTACATATTGTATACCAGTGTACTTACCAGTTCTTATTTAATATATCGTTGTTATACCAGTGCTTCGATCTTGTTATTCTTGTGTTAGTTAACACCATCTTCCAATTCAGTTCTTGCATCGAATATATTAAACTCGTGACATATCCGGACTTGGTCTAAAGTGCGCAGTGGAAACGCTGAGCCGCCAATAAGGAATTTGAAGCGAGTCATAGAGAAGTTCTC
Source organism: Lasioglossum baleicum (assembly GCF_051020765.1). Taxonomy (NCBI): domain Eukaryota; kingdom Metazoa; phylum Arthropoda; class Insecta; order Hymenoptera; family Halictidae; genus Lasioglossum; species Lasioglossum baleicum. The sequence continues at coordinate 196,343 of NW_027469102.1, read as the reverse complement.
GTGCCACGTCTAGAATTGGTCTAAAGAGCGCAGTGGAAACGCTGAGCCGCCACTATAGACGTGAAGCGAGTTAACTACCTAAAAGGTTAATAACAAATGGAAGTTCATTTTTATTATATTATTAATATTCCATCATTACTATTCCTTACCCATGCGACGCCCACGTCGAGCGGGACGCAAGTATCAACTTGCTAAATTGAGACGCGCGTTGAGAAATAAAGCGGTGCTCGATCAAATCATTGCCACTACCGAGTGGACCGAACTTCTGGGAACCACCGAGCACATTCCGTGTGACGCGTCCGATTACGTTTCTGTATACGGTTGCCCTTGCAACCCTCCTAAAGAGGTCAACCACGCGGACCTCTCGCGAGCTCCGACGCCAGTTCTACATCCGGTCGATTGTCCAGAGGTGATCGACATAGCCGACGACAACGACAGCCGAGAAACGATCATCGTTCCCAGGGTCCGTTGCCGAATCATCCGTGACGTTCCTCTGCCAGCTCATCAACGTGTCGTCTTGCGGCCAGCATCCAAGGCCACTAACGTCGTCCCGAACCGAGCAGCAGTAACTCTGCCAGATCTTCCCCACCTCGAGGACATCTGTATAGAAGACCCGATGTACTACACCTACTGCCAGTACCGCCCGTTCCTGCTACAACAATATTATTAGGTGTTAATACAACATTGCGGTGAGTCGTATAATATCTTGTATAATTGTTGAATCCTGTAAACTCACCGTTCTCGTTGCATCATCTCGCGCGTGATTCTTGTCGGGACACTTCTTGTAACCGCGTCGGACGTTCTCTTCTTGACTGCATCATAGCAATATCGGTTGTCCTAGTGCATATGACAGCCCGCGGCTGTCTCGGCACGAAAGACCACTCCTCATTTTAATCATAATATCTCAACCGTCCGTCTGTCACTGTTCTCTTTTCTCTCTCCTGGTACCTGTAACAAAAACACAGTGACGGACGTGACAAATTTGGCGCAGTCGGTAGGACATCGAAGTGGTCGCCGATATTTGCATTAATAAGCCCCGACGCGTGTCAGTGCGAAGTTCACATTTCTTAAATCCCATTTATATCTTTCAAAATGTCTCGCCCAATCACGCGATCTCAAAAGGATCTCCGAGCAGATCCTAACGCAGACCTTCCTCCAATGACCGAGGAAGAGTTACTCCTTTATGCGCAAGACCTCGCCCGTAGAGAGCAATATCTCAAAGAAGAAACTGATTTTATTGCCAAATTGCGTCTCAAATATGAAGAAGACGCACAAAACCAAAAGAATATGCTCGACGAAATACGAAAAGAGCTTCATAACATCCAAATCACGAGTCAAAGCCTACGTCAACAATCGCCTACACCAGGCCCTAGTAACGTCTCTAATATGCGGGAACCTTCACCGCCAGAGCCACGCGAAATCCCACAGTATGAACCTACTGGCAATTTCGCTCTAAAACAAGCCGCCGAGCTTGTCCCTAGATTCGACGGAACTTCGTCTCCCGTCCTACAATTCATACGTGCATGCAAACGCGCGCGTGACACCGTACCGGCCACTGCAGAGCGTGCCCTCACAAAATTGCTCTGCAATAAACTCCACGATCGTGCTTATGCCGCTATAGAAGGCCAGCACATATTCACAATTTCTGCACTATGCGAGAAATTACGAACAGTACTGGGCCCATACAAATTCGTTGACCAGTACCGTGGCGATCTCGCGAGTGTACTCCAAGCTCCAAACGAGCACATTTTAGACTTCATCAATCGCGTTAAAGACCTTCGAACCGCGATTCAAGATGCCACAGATATTGGCCTTGATTACGAAGAACTAGATCGCTTCGTAGTAGATTGTTTTCTACGAGGTCTCCTTCCCCAGCTGCGTGCCGAAGTGCTTCATTGCCCTTCGCGAAATCCTGCCACTGTTTTCGAAGCAGCCATCTCTGCTTACAGGCAGTATGAGTCAGACCAGACTCGTCGACGAGAATTGATCCGCGAAGAAAAACGAGTCAGCTTCTCTGATAACCGGCCGTATCGCCCGCGTTCCACGTACGAGTCCCCTCGTGACATTCCAGAGCGAACTCAAGAACGCCGCGATAACAGACCGGACTCGTCTCAGCAGTCCTCAAGAAACTTAAACCGGGACTCTTATCGCTCCCCGACGCCGCAACGGCGATGGGAAAATAATCCTCGCGACCCAAACACGTACCGCGATGGTCGCACAGATCGCCCCTCAAGCCCTAACAAATTTTGCAACTACTGCAAAGTCCCCGGGCACGATATTCACGAGTGCCGTAAGCGCGCTTTTAATAATAATAGGAGGTCGGGAAACGAGTCCGGCCTCCCGACCGAAGCCAACCCAAGGCGGGAGGCCGCATCTTCAACTCAAACTACAGCCCGCACCCAAACAGCTATCCGGACGAACGACCAGTCCGACGATTCGTCTCAGCAGTAAATCTTGCTGCAGACTCACCCAATTCCGCGCGTAAAAATCTCCGCCCCTCAATTACAAAAGAAGTGTGAATTTTTGTTGGACACGGGTTCGGAGATCAATTTAATTCGTGCGTCAAGTCTTGAACCAAATCTACCTATAGATCACACGAACATTATAGAAGTCCAAGGAATAACCGAGGGATCCATTCCAACTCTCGGTCAAATTAAAATACACTTACAGGGTCAAAACCCTATCGAATTTCATGTCTTGGAAGAAAACTTCCCAATTAACATCGACGGAATCCTCGGTTCTCCCTTCTTCAGAACAGGAGCCGAGATCTCCTTTGCGAATGAATACATTACGATAGGAAACATTCGGGTTCCCTTCTCGAACCCTTGCGCGCCCACGGCTGAGCCTCGCGATAAATTGGCAGCAGAGGTTATTTCAATGCCTTCGTCTATGACCAACGATCTCGTTAAAACTCCAGCCGCCAAGCGTGAGGAACATTCGGCAAGGAACGTTCGAGTGTCTTCCTCAAATCCTCGTGCACCCGCGGTCAGTCCTTGCAGAGCTCCGGTGACGGAGGTTATTTCAATGCCTCCTCGGGATTCGATCGAGTACTCCCTAGAGAAAAACGCCGTGAAAAGCCGGCCGGAATCGAAGGAGACTCGAGAGATATCGGAGTACACTGCGAGAAGTCGGATCGTGGAGCGTGAGGATCGAGTCCGAACAAAGACTCCTCCGAAAACCGAAGAATTCGTCCTCGAACCTCGTACCGTTGCGTGCATAGCGGTCGACGTCGAAGGACCCAAACAGGGATATATCCGCCGTGTTAATGTAGCGCCGGATGTATTCCTGGGTGACTGCGTCGTCACCAATCGTAAAGGCAAAGCGAGCCTCCGGTGTTTTAACACCTCGTCGGAAAGAGTTTCATTTCGATTGCCCCCATTGGAGATGGAAGAAATCGAGTCGTACTCTTCCGATTCTTATACTACTTCCGGGTATCATCCCGACGCATTCGGTAACCATCCCGACCTTTCCAATTCCGGGTATCATCCCGACGCATTCGGTAACCATCCCGACCTTTCTAATTCCGGGTATCATCCCGACGCATTCGGTAACCATCCCGACCTTTCTAATTCCGGGTATCATCCCGACGTATTCGGTAACCATCCCGACCATTCTAATTCCGGGAACCATCCCGACGTATTCGGGAACCATCCCGACCATTCTACTTCCGGGTATCATCCCGACGCATTCGGTAACCATCCCGACATTACTAACTCCGGTAACCAGCCCGATTCTTATACTAACTCCGGTAACCAGCCCGATTCTTATTCTAACTTCGGTAACCATCCCGACCTTACTAACTCCGGTAACCAGCCCGATTCTTATACTAACTCCGGTAACCAGCCCGATCATTATACTAACTCCGGTAACCAGCCCGATCCTTATTCTAACTCCGGTAACCAGCCCGATCAATTCCAAGACCAACTCCATTCCTACGACAATCAAAGATCTTCAAGACCCATATGTAAGCAGGTCTGTTCTATACTGCACGATAAATCCAGTGACAGTTCTAAACCAGAGAAGGATATCAAAGTCTCCAAAGTAAAAGAACTTCATAACTTACTTCGAAATCATATCTTTGATGATCCACAGAAACTCGATTCCTTTCAACTTCCATCTGCACGTTGCCATGCGAAGCGAAACGAATACGATAAAATTAATCTCTGCGCTACAGCGAAATACGCGTCAGCAAGAAAGAGATATAAATCCGAGTACCCTCGCGATAACAGATACCCCTACCAGATTAAACGAGCGAAATACGAAACCTCTGGTCAGCAAAATCTCCTTCGACCACCGGAAGATATAGAACAGGTATTCCTACTCAAAGAACCCTGCAAGGGCAAATTCGATGCGCAATATACGGGTCCTCACGAAATTTGCGACATCCTAGACTCAAACAATGTAAAAATTAAAGTAGGGAACCATTTTAAGATTGTACATGCAAACAAACTCAAGCGTGCGCCGAATAATCTAACGCAAACCCCGCGTCAGCGAAACGTGACACTCATCTGGAAGAAGATAAGAAAAGACAAAAGTGAAAGTGTTAGTGAACAAAGTGATTCCCCACCCACCCAAAACCCAACTATGCAAAATGAACAAAGCGAAATATATTGCATAAAACCAGCCCCAGCCCCACGTGCCGACACCGACAACATTTCAGTGCGACCAGTGTTTCGTACAAATATAGGAAATACTCGCCGAGAACTGTGCTCCCTGCGCGGAGTACCTCCGGACGATGCGTCGCATGAATGAGTGTGTGATCGAGTGTTGAGCGAGAAATTTCTTCCTTGTAAGAAATTTCTTTTCCGCGTTGGGAGGTGTTACGTCGTCCGATGTACGACGTTGGCCTTGTACATACATTATGTATTCAAGGTCTGATCTGCATAAGATCCATACACCGTCCCCTAGACATAAGAACATAATATTAAGATCTCATATATTGTATTGTTCTATTCCTTATCTCCGTCTCTACCCATCACCATAACTTCACCTTGATCAACACCTAACCTCACTTTCAACCCATCACCACGACACATAATGCAATAAAGTATTGCATCACTCTGGAAGCATCTAGAAGCTTCTAGAAACGTCGAGAAGTCCAAAGACTGCTGCATCAGCAGTCCCACGCTCGTAGAGGGCAATAGGACAGCCACGAGACTGCAGCGTCAGCAGAAATGCACGTGCAGTCCCCGGGAGCGAAGACGCTGCTGCGTCAGCGGTTCTCCCACTCCGACGACTGAAGAACAAAGAGACTGCAGCGTCAGCTATCCCCACTCCGACCGAAGGAGGCAAGGCAGAGCAGGCGCTTGCATCAGTCCGCCTTCAGCCAGCGACTCGCACAGACGTGCCAACCTGGCCTCAGCCGCCAGTCCGGCTTCAAGAGCAGACGTGTTCAGTCTAGCTCCGCGAAAGTGAAGTGTGTCGATCCTTCACTCCTAATTCCAATTCTAACTCAACTCAACTCAACTCATACATTATTCCTACAACATATTACTATATCCATTATTCATTAATCCAATTACTACTCCTATTATAATATTACTTACATATTGTATACCAGTGTACTTACCAGTTCTTATTTAATATATCGTTGTTATACCAGTGCTTCGATCTTGTTATTCTTGTGTTAGTTAACACCATCTTCCAATTCAGTTCTTGCATCGAATATATTAAACTCGTGACATATCCGGACTTGGTCTAAAGTGCGCAGTGGAAACGCTGAGCCGCCAATAAGGAATTTGAAGCGAGTCATAGAGAAGTTCTCGTGCCACGTCTAGAATTGGTCTAAAGAGCGCAGTGGAAACGCTGAGCCGCCACTATAGACGTGAAGCGAGTTAACTACCTAAAAGGTTAATAACAAATGGAAGTTCATTTTTATTATATTATTAATATTCCATCATTACTATTCCTTACCCATGCGACGCCCACGTCGAGCGGGACGCAAGTATCAACTTGCTAAATTGAGACGCGCGTTGAGAAATAAAGCGGTGCTCGATCAAATCATTGCCACTACCGAGTGGACCGAACTTCTGGGAACCACCGAGCACATTCCGTGTGACGCGTCCGATTACGTTTCTGTATACGGTTGCCCTTGCAACCCTCCTAAAGAGGTCAACCACGCGGACCTCTCGCGAGCTCCGACGCCAGTTCTACATCCGGTCGATTGTCCAGAGGTGATCGACATAGCCGACGACAACGACAGCCGAGAAACGATCATCGTTCCCAGGGTCCGTTGCCGAATCATCCGTGACGTTCCTCTGCCAGCTCATCAACGTGTCGTCTTGCGGCCAGCATCAAAGGCCACTAACGTCGTCCCGAACCGAGCAGCAGTAACTCTGCCAGATCTTCCCCACCTCGAGGACATCTGTATAGAAGACCCGATGTACTACACCTACTGCCAGTACCGCCCGTTCCTGCTACAACAATATTATTAGGTGTTAATACAACATTGCGGTGAGTCGTATAATATCTTGTATAATTGTTGAATCCTGTAAACTCACCGTTCTCGTTGCATCATCTCGCGCGTGATTCTTGTCGGGACACTTCTTGTAACCGCGTCGGACGTTCTCTTCTTGACTGCATCATAGCAATATCGGTTGTCCTAGTGCATATGACAGCCCGCGGCTGTCTCGGCACGAAAGACCACTCCTCATTTTAATCATAATATCTCAACCGTCCGTCTGTCACTGTTCTCTTTTCTCTCTCCTGGTACCTGTAACAAAAACACAGTGACGGACGTGACATCATTTCGATTGCCCCCATTGGAGATGGAAGAAATCGAGTCGTACTCTTCCGACCTTTCTAACTCCGGTAACCAGCCCGATTCTCATACTAACTCCGGTAACCAGCCCGATTCTTATTCTAACTCCGGTAACCAGCCCGATTCTTATTCTAACTCCGGTAACCAGCCCGATCATTATTCTAACTCCGGTAACCATCCCGACGCATTCGGTAACCATCCCGACCTTTTCAATTCCGGTAACCATCCCGACGTATTCGGTAACCATCCCGACAATTTTAATCCAGAGTCCAAAGAAGACTCCCGCGAATTCAAACCTATGAAGGTTTATTCTACAAGCTCCGGTATCAAGTCCGATTGTTTCTATTCCGAGTCTAGGTTGAAAGGAAATGTCCCCGCCTTTGATTCTCTAAAGACGACAGAACGTCTACATAAAATAAAGCATAAAACTCTACCTCGTATAGACCGAGCATACGAGTCGATCATAAAAGATCATCCCGCGATAATTTCTAAATCAGAGTCAAAGAGAGTCTATATTTCATTTCAAAAACCTACCTCTGATTTTTCGCCGGGACATGATCTCTCCCAGTCTCAACGGTCAAGTATCCGTGCACCGCAAAGCGATTTCCATCCATCTAGGAATTATACGTCTGTAAAATACGCGTCAGCAAAAAGGAGAAACAAATTTCGTATTATACTATACCTTTGCAATAACCCGCGAACAATGATTGTAGAGTCTCCTGCGATTTGCGATAAGAAACCCTCCCAGGAGATTTCATTACAGTCCTCCGCTGACGCGAAATTAGAATCCGCGATAATCACGCGTCCGGTCAACACCGATAAGCGAGCGAAATCCGAAACCCAGCGTCAACAGAATCTCCTTCCACCGCCGGAAGATACAGAACAAACGACAGCAGCACTTCGAAGAAGTTCCTACAGCCAGAATCCCAGCCTGTTCCCAGCCGCCTACCACATCGTGTCCAGTTGTTACGTCGTCCGATGTACGACGTTGGCCTTGTACATACATTATGTATTCAAGGTCTGATCTGCATAAGATCCATACACCGTCCCCTAGACATAAGAGCATAGTATTAAGATCTCATTATTCTATTGTTCTAATCCTTATCTCCGTCTCTACCCATCACCATAACTTCACCTTGATCAACACCTTACCTCAGTTTCAACCCATCACCACGACACAAAATGCAATAAAGTATTGCATCACTCTGGAAGCATCTAGAAGCTTCTAGAAACGTCGAGAAGTCCAAAGACTGCTGCATCAGCAGTCCCACGCTCGTAGAGGGCAATAGGACAGCCACGAGACTGCAGCGTCAGCAGAAATGCACGTGCAGTCCCCGGGAGCAAAGACGCTGCTGCGTCAGCAGTTCTCCCACTCCGACGACTGAAGAACAAAGAGACTGCAGCGTCAGCTATCCCCACTCCGACCGAAGGAGGCAAGGCAGAGCGAACGCTTGCATCAGTCCGCCTTCAGCCAGCGACTCGCACAGACGTGCCTACCTGGCCTCAGAGTCAGTCCGGCTTCTTCCGACTTCAAGAGCAGACGTGTTCAGTCTAGCTCCGCGAAAGTGAAGTGTGTCGATCCTTCACTCCTAATTCCAATTCCAATTCCAACTCTAACTCAACTCAACTCAAGTCCTAATTCTCATACGTTATTCCTATAACATATTACAATATCCATTATTCATTAATCCAATTACTACTCCTATTATAATACTACTTACATATTGTATACCAGTGTACTTACCAGTTCTTATTTAATATATCGTTGTTATACCAGTGCTTCGATCTTGTTATTCTTGTGTTAGTTCAACACCATCTTCCAGTTCAGTTCTTACATTGAATGTATTATACTCGTGACATATCCGGACTTGGTCTAAAGTGCGCAGTGGAAACGCTGAGCCGCCAATAAGGAATTTGAAGCGAGTCATAGAGAAGTTCTCGTGCCACGTCTAGAATTGGTCTAAAGAGCGCAGTGGAAACGCTGAGCCGCCACTATAGACGTGAAGCGAGTTAACTACCTAAAAGGTTAATAACAAATGGAAGTTCATTTTCATTATATTATTAATATTCCATCATTACTATTCCTTACCCATGCGACGCCCACGTCGAGCGGGACGCAAGTATCAACTTGCTAAATTGAGACGCGCGTTAAGAAATAAAGCGGTGCTCGAACAAATCATCGCCACTACCGAGTGGACAGAACTTCTGGGAACCACCGAGCACATTCCGTGTGACGCGTCCGATTACGTTTCTGTATACGGTTGCCCTTGCAACCCTCCTAAAGAGGTCAACCACGCGGACCTCTCGCGAGCTCCGACGCCAGTTCTACATCCGGTCGATTGTCCAGAGGTGATCGACATAGCCGACGACGACGACAGCCGAGACACGATCATCGTTCCCAGGGTCCGTTGCCGAATCATCCGTGACGTTCCTCTGCCAGCTCATCAACGTGTCGTCTTGCGGCCAGCATCCAAGGCCACTAACGTCGTCCCGAACCGAGCAGCAGCAACTCTGCCAGATCTTCCCCACCTCGAGGACATCTGTATAGAAGATCCGATGTACGACACCTACTGTCAGTACCGCCAGTTCCTGCTGCAACAATATTATTAGGCGTTAATACAACATTGCGGTGAGTCGTATAATATCTTGTATAATTGTTGAATCCTGTAAACTCACCGTTCTCGTTGCATCCACTCGCGCGCGATTCTTGTCGGGACACTCCTTGTAACCGCGTCGGACGTTCTTTTCTTGACTGCATCCATAGCAATATCGGTTGTCCTAGTGCATATGACAGCCCGCGGCTGTCTCGGCACGAAAGACCACTCCTCATTTTAACCATAATATCTCAACCGTCCGTCTGTCACTGTTCTCTTTTCTCTCTCCTGGTACCTGTAACAAAAACACAGTGACGGACGTGACAAATTTGGCGCAGTCGGTAGGACAACGAAGTGGTCGCCGATATTTGCATTAATAAGGCCCGACGCGTGTCAGTACGAAGTTCACATTTCTTAAATCCCATTTATATCTTTCAAAATGTCTCGCCCAATCACGCGATCTCAAAAGGATCTCCGAGCAGATCCTAACGCAGACCTTCCTCCAATGACCGAGGAAGAGCTACTCCTTTATGCGCAAGACCTCGCCCGTAGAGAGGAATATCTCAAAGAGGAAACTGATTTTATTGCCAAATTGCGTCTCAAATATGAAGAAGACGCACAAAACCAAAAGAATATGCTCGACGAAATACGAAAAGAGCTTCATAACATCCAAATCACGAGTCAAACCCTACGTCAACAATCGCCTACACCAGGCCCTAGTAACGTCTCTAATATGCGGGAACCTTCACCGCCAGAGCCACGCGAAATCCCACAGTATGAACCTACTGGCAATTTTGCTCTAAAGCAAGCCGCCGAGCTTGTCCCTAGATTCGACGGAACTTCGTCTTCCGTCCTACAATTCATACGTGCATGCAAACGCGCGCGTGACACCGTACCGGCCACTGCAGAGCGTGCCCTCACGAAATTGCTCTGCAATAAACTCCACGATCGTGCTTATGCCGCTATAGAAGGCCAGCACATATTCACAATTTCTGCACTATGCGAGAAATTACGAACAGTACTGGGCCCATACAAATTCGTTGACCAGTACCGTGGCGATCTCGCAAGTGTACTCCAAGCTCCGAATGAGCACATCTTAGACTTCATCAATCGCGTTAAAGACCTTCGAACCGCGATTCAAGATGCCACAGATATTGGCCTTGATTACGAAGAACTAGATCGCTTCGTAGTAGATTGTTTTCTACGAGGTCTCCTTCCCCAGCTGCGTGCCGAAGTGCTTCATTGCCCTTCGCGAAATCCTGCCACTGTTTTCGAAGCAGCCATCTCTGCTTACAGGCAGTATGAGTCAGACCAGACTCGTCGACGAGAACTGATCCGCGAAGAAAAACGAGTCAGCTTCTCTGATAACCGGCCGTATCGCCCGCGTTCCACGAACGAATCCGCTCGTGACATTCCAGAGCGAACTCAAGAACGCCGCGATAACAGACCGGACTCGTCTCAGCAGTCCTCGAGAAACTTAAACCGGGACTCTTATCGCTCCCCGACGCCGCAACGGCGATGGGAAAATAATCCTCGCGACCAAAACACGTACCGCGATGGTCGCACAGATCGCCCTTCAAGCTCTAACAAATTTTGCAACTACTGCAAAGTCCCCGGGCACGATATTCACGAGTGCCGTAAGCGCACTTTCAATAATAATAGGAGGTCGGGAAACGAGTCCGGCCTCCCGACCGAAGCCAACCCTAGGCGGGAGGCCGCATCTTCAACTCAAACTACAGCCCGCACCCAAACAGCTATCCGGACGAACGACCAGTCCGACGATTCGTCTCAGCAGTAAATCTTGCTGCAGACTCACCAATCCCTCGCGTAAAAATCTCCGCCCCTCAATTACAAAAGAAGTGTGAATTTTTGTTAGACACAGGTTCGGAGATCAATTTAATTCGTGCGTCAAGTCTTGAACCAAATCTACCTATAGATCATACGAACACTATAGAAGTCCAAGGAATAACCGAGGGATCCATTCCAACTCTCGGTCAAATTAAAATACACTTACAGGGTCAAAACCCTATCGAATTTCATGTCTTGGAAGAAAACTTCCCAATTAACATCGACGGAATCCTCGGTTCTCCCTTCTTCAGAACAGGAGCCGAGATCTCCTTTGCGAATGAATACATTACGATAGGAAACATTCGGGTTCCCTTCTCGAACCCTTGCGCGCCCACGGCTGAGCCTCGCGATAAATTGGCAGCAGAGGTTATTTCAATGCCTTCGTCTATGACCAACGATCTCGTTAAAACTCCAGCCGTCGAGCGTGAGGAACATTCGGCAAGGAACGTTCGAGTGTCTTCCTCAAATCCTCGTGCACCCGCGGTCAGACCTTGCAGAGCCCCGGTGACGGAGGTTATTTCAATGCCTCCTCGGGATTCGATCGAGTGCTCCCTAGAGAAAAACGCCGTGAAAAGCCGGCCGGAATCGAAGGAGACTCGAGAGATATCGGAGTACACTGCGAGAAGTCGGATCGTGGAGCGTGAGGATCGAGTCCGAACAAAGACTCCTCCGAAATCCGAAGAATTCGTCCTCGAACCTCGTACCGTTGCGTGCATAGCGGTCGACGTCGAAGGACCTAAACAGGGATATATCCGCCGTGTTAACGTAGTGTCACGTCCGTCACTGTGTTTTTGTTACAGGTACCACGAGAGAGAAAAGAGAACAGTGACAGACGGACGGTTGAGATATTATGATTAAAATGAGGAGTGGTCTTTCGTGCCGAGACAGCCGCGGGCTGTCATATGCACTAGGACAACCGATATTGCTATGGAGGCAGTCAAGAAAAGAACGTCCGACGCGGTTACAAGGAGTGTCCCGACAAGAATCGCGCGCGAGAGGATGCAACGAGAACGGTGAGTTTACAGGATTCAACAATTATACAAGATATTATACGACTCACCGCAATGTTGTATTAACGCCTAATAATATTGTTGCAGCAGGAACTGGCGGTACTGACAGTAGGTGTCGTACATCGGATCTTCTATACAGATGTCCTCGAGGTGGGGAAGATCTGGCAGAGTTGCTGCTGCTCGGTTCGGGACGACGTTAGTGGCCTTGGATGCTGGCCGCAAGATGACACGTTGATGAGTTGGCAGAGGAACGTCACGGATGATTCGGCAACGGACCCTGGGAACGATGATCGTGTCTCGGCTGTCGTCGTCGTCGGCTATGTTGATCACCTCTGGACAATCGACCGGATGTAGAACTGGCGTCGGAGCTCGCGAGAGGTCCGCGTGGTTGACCTCTCTAGGAGGATTGCAAGGGCAACCGTGTACAGAAACGTAATCGGACGCGTCACACGGAATGTGCTCGGTGGTTCCCAGAAGTTCGGTCCACTCGGTAGTGGCGATGATTTGATCGAGCACCGCTTTATTTCTCAACGCGCGTCTCAATTTAGCAAGTTGATACTTGCGTCCCGCTCGACGTGGGCGTCGCATGGGTAAGGAATAGTAATGATGGAATATTAATAATATAATGAAAATGAACTTCCACTTGTTATTAACCTTTTTGGTAGTTAACTCGCTTCACGTCTATAGTGGCGGCTCAGCGTTTCCACTGCGCTCTTTAGACCAATTCTAGACGTGGCACGAGAACTTCTCTATGACTCGCTTCAAATTCCTTATTGGCGGCTCAGCGTTTCCACTGCGCACTTTAGACCAAGTCCGGATATGTCACGAGTTTAATATATTCGATGCAAGAACTGAATTGGAAGATGGTGTTGAACTAACACAAGAATAACAAGATCGAAGCACTGGTATAACAACGATATATTAAATAAGAACTGGTAAGTACACTGGTATACAATATGTAAGTAGTATTATAATAGGAGTAGTAATTGGATTAATGAATAATGGATATTGTAATATGTTATAGGAATAACGTATGAGAATTAGGACTTGAGTTGAGTTGAGTTAGAGTTGGAATTGGAATTGGAATTAGGAGTGAAGGATCGACACACTTCACTATCGCGGAGCTAGACTGAACACGTCTGCTCTTGAAGTCGGAAGAAGCCGGACTGGCACGTCCGTGCGAGTCGCTCGCTTGGAGCGGACCGTTCGAGTCGCTGTCTGAAGGCGGACTGCTCGAGTCGCGAGATGGAGGCGGACTGATGCAAGCGTTCGCTCTGCCTTGCCTCCTTCGGTCGGAGTGGGGATAGCTGACGCTGCAGTCTATTTGTTCTTCAGTCGTCGGAGTGGGAGAACTGCTGACGCAGCAGCGTCTTCGCTCCCGGGGACTGCACGTGCATTTCTGCTGACGCTGCAGTCTCGTGGCTGTCCTATTGCCCTCTACGAGCGTGGGACTGCTGATGCAGCAGTCTTTGGATTTCTCGACGTTTCTAGAAGCTTCTAGATGCTTCCAGAGTGATGCAATACTTTATTGCATTATGTGTCGTGGTGATGGGTTGAAACTGAGGTAAGGTGTTGATCAAGGTGAAGTTATGGTGATGGGTAGAGACGGAGATAAGGATTAGAACAATAGAATAATGAGATCTTAATACTATGCTCTTATGTCTAGGGGACGGTGTGTGGATCTTATGTAGATCAGACCTTGTATACATAGTGTGTGTACAAGGCCAACGTCGTACATCGGACGACGTAACACCTCCCAACGCGGAAAAGAAATTTCTTACAAGGGAGAAATTTCTCGCTCAACACTCGATATCACACTCATTCATGCGACGCATCGTCCGGGGGTACTCCGCGCAGGGAGCACAGTTCTCGGCGAGTATTTCCTATATTTGTACGAAACACTGGTCGCACTGAAATGTTGTCGGTGTCGGCACGTGGGGCTGGGGCTGGTTTTATGCAACTTATTTCGCTTTGTTCATTTTGCATAGTTGGGTTTTGGGTGGGTGGGGAATCACTGGTGTCACTGTCACTTTTGTCTTTTCTTATCTGCGTCCAGATGAGTGTCACGTTTCGCTGACGCGGGGTTTGCGTTGCATTATTCGGCGCACGCTTGAGTTTGTTTGCATGTACAATCTTAAAATGGTTCCCTACTTTGATTTTTACATTGTTTGAGTCTAAGATGTCGCAAATTTCGTGAGGACCCGTATATTGCGCATCGAATTTGCCCTTGCAGGGTTCTTTGAGTAGGAATACCTGTTCTATATCTTCCGGTGGTCGAAGGAGATTTTGCCGATGCTGGGCTTCGAATTTCGCTCGCTTATTCTCATAGGAATATCCGTTATCGCGAGGGTATTCGGATTTACATTTCTTTCTTGCTGACGCGCATTTCGCAGTAGCGCAGAGATTAATTTTATCGTATTTGTTTCGCTTCGCATGGCAACGTGCAGATGGAAGTTGAAAGGAATCGAGTTTCTGTGGATCATCAAAGATATGATTTCGAAGTAAGTTATGAAGTTCTTTTACTTTGGAGACTTTGATATCCTTCTCTGGTTTAGAACTGTCACTGGATTTATCGTGCAGTATAGAACAGACCTGCTTACATATGGGTCTTGAAGATCTTTGATTGTCGTAGGAATGGAGTTGGTCTTGGAATTGATCGGGCTGGTTACCGGAGTTAGAATAAGGATCGGGCTGATTACCGGAGTTAGTATAATGATCGGGCTGATTACCGGAGTTAGTATGAGAATCGGGCTGGTTACCGGAGTTAGTATGAGAATCGGGCTGGTTACCGGAGTTAGTATAAGAATCGGGCTGGTTACCGGAGTTAGTATGAGAATCGGGCTGGTTACCGGAGTTAGTATTGTCGGGATGGTTACCGAATGCGTCGGGATGATTCCCGGAATTAGAAAGGTCGGCATGGTTACCGAATACGTCGGGATGATACCCGGAAGTAGAAAGGTCGGGATGGTTACCGAATACGTCGGGATGATACCCGGAAGTAGAAAGGTCGGAAGAGTACGACTCGATTTCTTCCATCTCCAATGGGGGCAATCGAAATGAAACTCTTTCCGACGAGGTGTTAAAACACCGGAGGCTCGCTTTGCCTTTACGATTGGTGACGACGCAGTCACCCAGGAATACATCCGGCGCTACGTTAACACGGCGGATATATCCCTGTTTGGGTCCTTCGACGTCGACCGCTATGCACGCAACGGTACGAGGTTCGAGGACGAATTCTTCGGATTTCGGTGGAGTCTTTGTTCGGACTCGATCCTCACGCTCCACGATCCGACTTCTCGCAGTGTACTCCGATATCTCTCGAGTCTCCTTCGATTCCGGCCGGCTTTTCACGGCGTTTTTCTCTAGGGAGCACTCGATCGAATCCCGAGGAGGCATTGAAATAACCTCCGTCACCGGGGCTCTGCAAGGTCTGACCGCGGGTGCACGAGGATTTGAGGAAGACACTCGAACGTTCCCTGCCGAATGTTCCTCACGCTTGGCGGCTGGAGTTTTAACGAGATCGTTGGTCATAGACGAAGGCATTGAAATAACCTCTGCTGCCAATTTATCGCGAGGCTCAGCCGTGGGCGCGCAAGGGTTCGAGAAGGGAACCCGAATGTTTCCTATCATAATGTATTCATTCGCAAAGGAGATCTCGGCTCCTGTTCTGAAGAAGGGAGAACCGAGGATTCCGTCGATGTTAATTGGGAAGTTTTCTTCCAAGACATGAAATTCAATAGGGTTTTGACCCTGTAAGTGTATTTTAATTTGACCGAGAGTTGGAATGGATCCCTCGGTTATTCCTTGGACTTCTATAATGTTCGTGTGATCTATAGGTAGATTTGGTTCAAGACTTGACGCACGAATTAAATTGATCTCCGAACCCGTGTCTAACAAAAATTCACACTTCTTTTGTAATTGAGGGGCGGAGATTTTTACGCGCGGAATTGGTGAGTCTGCAGCAAGATTTACTGCTGAGACGAATCGTCGGACTGGTCGTTCGTCCGGATAGCTGTTTGGGTGCGGGCTGTAGTTTGAGTTGAAGATGCGGCCTCCCGCCTTGGGTTGGCTTCGGTCGGGAGGCCGGACTCGTTTCCCGACCTCCTATTATTATTAAAAGCGCGCTTACGGCACTCGTGAATATCGTGCCCGGGGACTTTGCAGTAGTTGCAAAATTTGTTAGGGCTTGAGGGGCGATCTGTGCGACCATCGCGGTACGTGTTTTGGTCGCGAGGATTATTTTCCCATCGCCGTTGCGGCGTCGGGGAGCGATAAGAGTCCCGGTTTGAGTTTCTTGAGGACTGCTGAGACGAATCCGGTCTGTTATCGCGGCGTTCTTGAGTTCGCTCTGGAATGTCACGAGGGGACTCGTACGTGGAACGCGGGCGATACGGCCGGTTATCAGAGAAGCTGACTCGTTTTTCTTCGCGGATCAGTTCTCGTCGACGAGTCTGGTCTGACTCATACTGCCTGTAAGCAGAGATGGCTGCTTCGAAAACAGTGGCAGGATTTCGCGAAGGGCAATGAAGCACTTCGGCACGCAGCTGGGGAAGGAGACCTCGTAGAAAACAATCTACTACGAAGCGATCTAGTTCTTCGTAATCGAGGCCAATATCTGTGGCATCTTGAATCGCGGTTCGAAGGTCTTTAACGCGATTGATGAAGTCTAGGATGTGCTCGTTTGGAGCTTGGAGTACACTCGCGAGATCGCCACGGTACTGGTCCACGAATTTGTATGGGCCCAGTACTGTACGTAACTTTTCGCATAGTGCAGAAATTGTGGATATGTGCTCGCCTTCTATAGCGGCATAAGCACGATCGTGGAGTTTATTGCAGAGCAATTTTGTGAGGGCACGCTCTGCAGTGGCCGGTACGGTGTCACGCGCGCGTTTGCATGCACGTATGAATTGTAGGACGGAAGACGAAGTTCCGTCGAATCTAGGGACAAGCTCGGCAGCTTGTTTTAGAGCGAAATTACCAGTAGGTTCATACTGTGGGATTTCGCGTGGCTCTGGCGGTGAAGGTTCCCGCATATTAGAGACGTTACTAGGGCCTGGTGTAGGCGATTGTTGACGTAGGGTTTGACTCGTGATTTGGATGTTATGAAGCTCTTTTCGTATTTCGTCGAGCATATTCTTTTGGTTTTGTGCGTCTTCTTCATATTTGAGACGCAATTTGGCAATAAAATCAGTTTCCTCTTTGAGATATTGCTCTCTACGGGCGAGGTCTTGCGCATAAAGGAGTAACTCTTCCTCGGTCATTGGAGGAAGGTCTGCGTTAGGATCTGCTCGGAGAACCTTTTGAGATCGCGTGATTGGGCGAGACATTTTGAAAGATATAAATGGGATTTAAGAAATGTGAACTTCGTACTGACACGCGTCGGGGCTTGTTAATGCAAATATCGGCGACCACTTCGATGTCCTACCGACTGCGCCAAATTTGTCACGTCCGTCACTGTGTTTTTGTTACAGGTACCACGAGAGAGAAAAGAGAACAGTGACAGACGGACGGTTGAGATATTATGATTAAAATGAGGAGTGGTCTTTCGTGCCGAGACAGCCGCGGGCTGTCATATGCACTAGGACAACCGATATTGCTATGGAGGCAGTCAAGAAAAGAACGTCCGACGCGGTTACAAGGAGTGTCCCGACAAGAATCGCGCGCGAGAGGATGCAACGAGAACGGTGAGTTTACAGGATTCAACAATTATACAAGATATTATACGACTCACCGCAATGTTGTATTAACGCCTAATAATATTGTTGCAGCAGGAACTGGCGGTACTGACAGTAGGTGTCGTACATCGAATCTTCTATACAGATGTCCTCGAGGTGGGGAAGATCTGGCAGAGTTGCTGCTGCTCGGTTCGGGACGACGTTAGTGGCCTTGGATGCTGGCCGCAAGATGACACGTTGATGAGTTGGCAGAGGAACGTCACGGATGATTCGGCAACGGACCCTGGGAACGATGATCGTGTCTCGGCTGTCGTCGTCGTCGGCTATGTTGATCACCTCTGGACAATCGACCGGATGTAGAACTGGCGTCGGAGCTCGCGAGAGGTCCGCGTGGTTGACCTCTCTAGGAGGATTGCAAGGGCAACCGTGTACAGAAACGTAATCGGACGCGTCACACGGAATGTGCTCGGTGGTTCCCAGAAGTTCGGTCCACTCGGTAGTGGCGATGATTTGATCGAGCACCGCTTTATTTCTCAACGCGCGTCTCAATTTAGCAAGTTGATACTTGCGTCCCGCTCGACGTGGGCGTCGCATGGGTAAGGAATAGTAATGATGGAATATTAATAATATAATGAAAATGAACTTCCACTTGTTATTAACCTTTTTGGTAGTTAACTCGCTTCACGTCTATAGTGGCGGCTCAGCGTTTCCACTGCGCTCTTTAGACCAATTCTAGACGTGGCACGAGAACTTCTCTATGACTCGCTTCAAATTCCTTATTGGCGGCTCAGCGTTTCCACTGCGCACTTTAGACCAAGTCCGGATATGTCACGAGTTTAATATATTCGATGCAAGAACTGAATTGGAAGATGGTGTTGAACTAACACAAGAATAACAAGATCGAAGCACTGGTATAACAACGATATATTAAATAAGAACTGGTAAGTACACTGGTATACAATATGTAAGTAGTATTATAATAGGAGTAGTAATTGGATTAATGAATAATGGATATTGTAATATGTTATAGGAATAACGTATGAGAATTAGGACTTGAGTTGAGTTGAGTTAGAGTTGGAATTGGAATTGGAATTAGGAGTGAAGGATCGACACACTTCACTATCGCGGAGCTAGACTGAACACGTCTGCTCTTGAAGTCGGAAGAAGCCGGACTGGCACGTCCGTGCGAGTCGCTCGCTTGGAGCGGACCGTTCGAGTCGCTGTCTGAAGGCGGACTGCTCGAGTCGCGAGATGGAGGCGGACTGATGCAAGCGTTCGCTCTGCCTTGCCTCCTTCGGTCGGAGTGGGGATAGCTGACGCTGCAGTCTATTTGTTCTTCAGTCGTCGGAGTGGGAGAACTGCTGACGCAGCAGCGTCTTCGCTCCCGGGGACTGCACGTGCATTTCTGCTGACGCTGCAGTCTCGTGGCTGTCCTATTGCCCTCTACGAGCGTGGGACTGCTGATGCAGCAGTCTTTGGATTTCTCGACGTTTCTAGAAGCTTCTAGATGCTTCCAGAGTGATGCAATACTTTATTGCATTATGTGTCGTGGTGATGGGTTGAAACTGAGGTAAGGTGTTGATCAAGGTGAAGTTATGGTGATGGGTAGAGACGGAGATAAGGATTAGAACAATAGAATAATGAGATCTTAATACTATGCTCTTATGTCTAGGGGACGGTGTGTGGATCTTATGTAGATCAGACCTTGTATACATAGTGTGTGTACAAGGCCAACGTCGTACATCGGACGACGTAACAGTAGCGCCGGATGTATTCCTGGGTGACTGCGTCGTCACCAATCGTAAAGGCAAAGCGAGCCTCCGGTGTTTTAACACCTCGTCGGAAAGAGTTTCATTTCGATTGCCCCCATTGGAGATGGAAGAAATCGAGTCGTACTCTTCCGACCTATCTAATTCCGGGAACCATCCCGACGTATTCGGTAACCATCCCGACCTTTCTAATTCCGGGAATCATCCCGACGTATTCGGTAACCATCCCGACCTTTCTAATTCCGGGTATCATCCCGACGCATTCGGTAACCATCCCGACCATACTAACTCCGGTAACCAGCCCGATTCTTATACTAACTCCGGTAACCAGCCCGATTCTCATACTAGCTCCGGTAACCATCCCGACCATACTAACTCCGGTAACCAGCCCGATTCTTATACTAACTCCGGTAACCAGCCCGATCCTTATTCTAACTCCGGTAACCAGCCCGATCAATTCCAAGACCAACTCCATTCCTACGACAATCAAAGATCTTCAAGACCCATATGTAAGCAGGTCTGTTCTATACTGCACGATAAATCCAGTGACAGTTCTAAACCAGAGAAGGATATCAAAGCCTCCAAAGTAAAAGAACTTCATAACTTACTTCGAAATCATATCTTTGATGATCCACAGAAACTCGATTCCTTTCAACTTCCATCTGCACGTTGCCATGCGAAGCGAAACAAATACGATAAAATTAATCTCTGCGCTACAGCGAAATACGCGTCAGCAAGAAAGAAATGTAAATCCGAATACCCTCGCGATAACGGATATTCCTATGAGAATAAGCGAGGGAAATTCAAAGCCCAGCATCGGCAAAATCTCCTTCGACCACCGGAAGATATAGAACAGGTATTCCTACTCAAAGAACCCTGCAAGGGCAAATTCGATGCGCAATATACGGGTCCTCACGAAATTTGCGACATCCTAGACTCAAACAATGTAAAAATTAAAGTAGGGAACCATTTTAAGATTGTACATGCAAACAAACTCAAGCGTGCGCCGAATAATCCAACGCAAACCCCGCGTCAGCGAAACGTGACACTCATCTGGACGCAGATAAGAAAAGACAAAAGTGAAAGTGTTAGTGAACAAAGTGATTCCCCACCCACCCTAAACCCCGAGAAAAGACAGTCGAAAAATGAACATTGCGAATACGACTTGTCGGACATTACAAAACCAGCCCCAGCCCCACGTGCCGACACCGACAACATTTCAGTGCGACCAGTGTTTCGTACAAATATAAGAAATACTCGCCGAGAACTGTGCTCCCTGCGCGGAGTACCCCCGGACGATGCGTCGCATGAATGAGTGTGAAAGCGAGTGTTGAGCGAGAAATTTCTTCCTTGTAAGAAATTTCTTTTCCGCGTTGGGAGGTGTTACGTCGTCCGATGTACGACGTTGGCCTTGTACATACATTATGTATTCAAGGTCTGATCTGCATAAGATCCATATGTTACGTCGTCCGATGTACGACGTTGGCCTTGTACACACACTATGTATACAAGGTCTGATCTGCATAAGATCCACACACCGTCCCCTAGACATAAGAGCATAGTATTAAGATCTCATTATTCTATTGTTCTAATCCTTATCTTCGTCTCTACCCATTACCATAACTTCACCTTGATCGACACCTTACCTCAGTTTCAACCCATCACCACGACACATAATGCAATAAAGTATTGCATCACTCTGGAAGCATCTAGAAGCTTCTAGAAACGTCGAGAAGTCCAAGGACTGCTGCATCAGCAGTCCCACGCTCGTAGAGGGCAATAGGACAGCCACGAGACTGCAGCGTCAGCAGAAATGCACGTGCAGTCCCCGGGAGCGAAGACGCTGCTGCGTCAGCGGTTCTCCCACTCCGACGACTGAAGAACAAAGAGACTGCAGCGTCAGCTATCCCCACTCCGACCGAAGGAGGCAAGGCAGAGCGGACGCTTGCATCAGTCCGCCTCCATCTCGCGACTCGAGCAGTCCGCCTTCAGACAGCGACTCGAACGGTCCGCTCCAAGCGAGCGACTCGCACGGACGTGCCAGTCCGGCTTCTTCCGACTTCAAGAGCAGACGTGTTCAGTCTAGCTCCGCGATAGTGAAGTGTGTCGATCCTTCACTCCTAATTCCAATTCCAATTCCAACTCTAACTCAACTCAACTCAAGTCCTAATTCTCATACGTTATTCCTATAACATATTACAATATCCATTATTCATTAATCCAATTACTACTCCTATTATAATACTACTTACATATTGTATACCAGTGTACTTACCAGTTCTTATTTAATATATCGTTGTTATACCAGTGCTTCGATCTTGTTATTCTTGTGTTAGTTCAACACCATCTTCCAATTCAGTTCTTGCATCGAATATATTAAACTCGTGACATATCCGGACTTGGTCTAAAGTGCGCAGTGGAAACGCTGAGCCGCCAATAAGGAATTTGAAGCGAGTCATAGAGAAGTTCTCGTGCCACGTCTAGAATTGGTCTAAAGAGCGCAGTGGAAACGCTGAGCCGCCACTATAGACGTGAAGCGAGTTAACTACCAAAAAGGTTAATAACAAGTGGAAGTTCATTTTCATTATATTATTAATATTCCATCATTACTATTCCTTACCCATGCGACGCCCACGTCGAGCGGGACGCAAGTATCAACTTGCTAAATTGAGACGCGCGTTGAGAAATAAAGCGGTGCTCGATCAAATCATCGCCACTACCGAGTGGACCGAACTTCTGGGAACCACCGAGCACATTCCGTGTGACGCGTCCGATTACGTTTCTGTACACGGTTGCCCTTGCAATCCTCCTAGAGAGGTCAACCACGCGGACCTCTCGCGAGCTCCGACGCCAGTTCTACATCCGGTCGATTGTCCAGAGGTGATCAACATAGCCGACGACGACGACAGCCGAGACACGATCATCGTTCCCAGGGTCCGTTGCCGAATCATCCGTGACGTTCCTCTGCCAACTCATCAACGTGTCATCTTGCGGCCAGCATCCAAGGCCACTAACGTCGTCCCGAACCGAGCAGCAGCAACTCTGCCAGATCTTCCCCACCTCGAGGACATCTGTATAGAAGATCCGATGTACGACACCTACTGTCAGTACCGCCAGTTCCTGCTGCAACAATATTATTAGGCGTTAATACAACATTGCGGTGAGTCGTATAATATCTTGTATAATTGTTGAATCCTGTAAACTCACCGTTCTCGTTGCATCCTCTCGCGCGCGATTCTTGTCGGGACACTCCTTGTAACCGCGTCGGACGTTCTTTTCTTGACTGCCTCCATAGCAATATCGGTTGTCCTAGTGCATATGACAGCCCGCGGCTGTCTCGGCACGAAAGACCACTCCTCATTTTAATCATAATATCTCAACCGTCCGTCTGTCACTGTTCTCTTTTCTCTCTCGTGGTACCTGTAACAAAAACACAGTGACGGACGTGACAAATTTGGCGCAGTCGGTAGGACATCGAAGTGGTCGCCGATATTTGCATTAACAAGCCCCGACGCGTGTCAGTACGAAGTTCACATTTCTTAAATCCCATTTATATCTTTCAAAATGTCTCGCCCAATCACGCGATCTCAAAAGGTTCTCCGAGCAGATCCTAACGCAGACCTTCCTCCAATGACCGAGGAAGAGTTACTCCTTTATGCGCAAGACCTCGCCCGTAGAGAGCAATATCTCAAAGAGGAAACTGATTTTATTGCCAAATTGCGTCTCAAATATGAAGAAGACGCACAAAACCAAAAGAATATGCTCGACGAAATACGAAAAGAGCTTCATAACATCCAAATCACGAGTCAAACCCTACGTCAACAATCGCCTACACCAGGCCCTAGTAACGTCTCTAATATGCGGGAACCTTCACCGCCAGAGCCACGCGAAATCCCACAGTATGAACCTACTGGTAATTTCGCTCTAAAACAAGCTGCCGAGCTTGTCCCTAGATTCGACGGAACTTCGTCTTCCGTCCTACAATTCATACGTGCATGCAAACGCGCGCGTGACACCGTACCGGCCACTGCAGAGCGTGCCCTCACAAAATTGCTCTGCAATAAACTCCACGATCGTGCTTATGCCGCTATAGAAGGCGAGCACATATCCACAATTTCTGCACTATGCGAAAAGTTACGTACAGTACTGGGCCCATACAAATTCGTGGACCAGTACCGTGGCGATCTCGCGAGTGTACTCCAAGCTCCAAACGAGCACATCCTAGACTTCATCAATCGCGTTAAAGACCTTCGAACCGCGATTCAAGATGCCACAGATATTGGCCTCGATTACGAAGAACTAGATCGCTTCGTAGTAGATTGTTTTCTACGAGGTCTCCTTCCCCAGCTGCGTGCCGAAGTGCTTCATTGCCCTTCGCGAAATCCTGCCACTGTTTTCGAAGCAGCCATCTCTGCTTACAGGCAGTATGAGTCAGACCAGACTCGTCGACGAGAACTGATCCGCGAAGAAAAACGAGTCAGCTTCTCTGATAACCGGCCGTATCGCCCGCGTTCCACGTACGAGTCCCCTCGTGACATTCCAGAGCGAACTCAAGAACGCCGCGATAACAGACCGGATTCGTCTCAGCAGTCCTCAAGAAACTCAAACCGGGACTCTTATCGCTCCCCGACGCCGCAACGGCGATGGGAAAATAATCCTCGCGACCAAAACACGTACCGCGATGGTCGCACAGATCGCCCCTCAAGCCCTAACAAATTTTGCAACTACTGCAAAGTCCCCGGGCACGATATTCACGAGTGCCGTAAGCGCGCTTTTAATAATAATAGGAGGTCGGGAAACGAGTCCGGCCTCCCGACCGAAGCCAACCCAAGGCGGGAGGCCGCATCTTCAACTCAAACTACAGCCCGCACCCAAACAGCTATCCGGACGAACGACCAGTCCGACGATTCGTCTCAGCAGTAAATCTTGCTGCAGACTCACCAATTCCGCGCGTAAAAATCTCCGCCCCTCAATTACAAAAGAAGTGTGAATTTTTGTTAGACACGGGTTCGGAGATCAATTTAATTCGTGCGTCAAGTCTTGAACCAAATCTACCTATAGATCACACGAACATTATAGAAGTCCAAGGAATAACCGAGGGATCCATTCCAACTCTCGGTCAAATTAAAATACACTTACAGGGTCAAAACCCTATTGAATTTCATGTCTTGGAAGAAAACTTCCCAATTAACATCGACGGAATCCTCGGTTCTCCCTTCTTCAGAACAGGAGCCGAGATCTCCTTTGCGAATGAATACATTATGATAGGAAACATTCGGGTTCCCTTCTCGAACCCTTGCGCGCCCACGGCTGAGCCTCGCGATAAATTGGCAGCAGAGGTTATTTCAATGCCTTCGTCTATGACCAACGATCTCGTTAAAACTCCAGCCGCCAAGCGTGAGGAACATTCGGCAGGGAACGTTCGAGTGTCTTCCTCAAATCCTCGTGCACCCGCGGTCAGACCTTGCAGAGCCCCGGTGACGGAGGTTATTTCAATGCCTCCTCGGGATTCGATCGAGTGCTCCCTAGAGAAAAACGCCGTGAAAAGCCGGCCGGAATCGAAGGAGACTCGAGAGATATCGGAGTACACTGCGAGAAGTCGGATCGTGGAGCGTGAGGATCGAGTCCGAACAAAGACTCCACCGAAATCCGAAGAATTCGTCCTCGAACCTCGTACCGTTGCGTGCATAGCGGTCGACGTCGAAGGACCCAAACAGGGATATATCCGCCGTGTTAATGTAGCGCCGGATGTATTCCTGGGTGACTGCGTTGTCACCAATCGTAAAGGCAAAGCGAGCCTCCGGTGTTTTAACACCTCGTCGGAAAGAGTTTCATTTCGATTGCCCCCATTGGAGATGGAAGAAATCGAGTCGTACTCTTCCGATTCTTATACTAATTCCGGGAACCATCCCGACGTATTCGGTAACCATCCCGACCTTTCTAATTCCGGGTATCATCCCGACGTATTCGGTAACCATCCCGACCTTTCTAATTCCGGGTACCATCCCGACCTTTCTAACTCCGGTAACCAGCCCGATTCTTATACTAACTCCGGTAACCAGCCCGATCATTATACTAACTCCGGTAACCAGCCCGATTCTCATACTAACTCCGGTAACCAGCCCGATCCTTATTCTAACTCCGGTAACCAGCCCGATCAATTCCAAGACCAACTCCATTCCTACGACAATCAAAGATCTTCAAGACCCATATGTAAGCAGGTCTGTTCCATATTGCACAATAAATCCAGCGACAGTTCTAAACCAGAGAAGGATATCAAAGCCTCCAGAGTAAAAGAACTTCATAACTTACTTCAAAATCATATCTTTGATGATCCACAGAAACTCGATTCCTTTCAACTTCCATCTGCACGTTGCCATGCGAAGCGAAACGAATACGATAAAATTAATCTCTGCGCTACAGCGAAATACGCGTCAGCAAGAAAGCAATATAAATCCGAGTACCCTCGCGATAACGGATATTCCTATGAGAATAAGCGAGCGAAATTCGAAGCCCAGCATCGGCAAAATCTCCTTCGACCACCGGAAGATATAGAACAAGTATTCCTACTCAAAGAACCCCGCAAAGGCAAATTCGATGCGCAATATACGGGTACTCACGAAATTTGCGACATCCTAGACTCAAACAATGTAAAAATTAAAGTAGGGAACCATTTTAAGATTGTACATGCAAACAAACTCAAGCGTGCGCCGAATAATCTAACGCAAACCCCGCGTCAGCGAAACGTGACACTCATCTGGACGCAGATAAGAAAAGACAAAAGTGACAGTGACACCAGTGATTCCCCACCCACCCAAAACCCAACTATGCAAAATGAACAAAGCGAAATAAATTGCATAAAACCAGCCCCAGCCCCACGTGCCGACACCGACAACATTTCAGTGCGACCAGTGTTTCGTACAAATATAAGAAATACTCGCCGAGAACTGTGCTCCCTGCGCGGAGTACCCCCGGACGATGCGTCGCATGAATGAATGTGAGGTCGAGTGTTGAGCGAGAAATTTCTTCCTTGTAAGAAATTTCTTTTCCGCGTTGGGAGGTGTTACGTCGTCCGATGTACGACGTTGGCCTTGTACACACACTATGTATACAAGGTCTGATCTGCATAAGATCCACACACCGTCCCCTAGACATAAGAGCATAGTATTAAGATCTCATTATTCTATTGTTCTAATCCTTATCTTCGTCTCTACCCATTACCATAACTTCACCTTGATCAACACCTTACCTCAGTTTCAACCCATCACCACGACACATAATGCAATAAAGTATTGCATCACTCTGGAAGCATCTAGAAGCTTCTAGAAACGTCGAGAAGTCCAAGGACTGCTGCATCAGCAGTCCCACGCTCGTAGAGGGCAATAGGACAGCCACGAGACTGCAGCGTCAGCAGAAATGCACGTGCAGTCCCCGGGAGCGAAGACGCTGCTGCGTCAGCGGTTCTCCCACTCCGACGACTGAAGAACAAAGAGACTGCAGCGTCAGCTATCCCCACTCCGACCGAAGGAGGCAAGGCAGAGCGGACGCTTGCATCAGTCCGCCTCCATCTCGCGACTCGAGCAGTCCGCCTTCAGACAGCGACTCGAACGGTCCGCTCCAAGCGAGCGACTCGCACGGACGTGCCAGTCCGGCTTCTTCCGACTTCAAGAGCAGACGTGTTCAGTCTAGCTCCGCGATAGTGAAGTGTGTCGATCCTTCACTCCTAATTCCAATTCCAATTCCAACTCTAACTCAACTCAACTCAAGTCCTAATTCTCATACGTTATTCCTATAACATATTACAATATCCATTATTCATTAATCCAATTACTACTCCTATTATAATACTACTTACATATTGTATACCAGTGTACTTACCAGTTCTTATTTAATATATCGTTGTTATACCAGTGCTTCGATCTTGTTATTCTTGTGTTAGTTCAACACCATCTTCCAATTCAGTTCTTGCATCGAATATATTAAACTCGTGACATATCCGGACTTGGTCTAAAGTGCGCAGTGGAAACGCTGAGCCGCCAATAAGGAATTTGAAGCGAGTCATAGAGAAGTTCTCGTGCCACGTCTAGAATTGGTCTAAAGAGCGCAGTGGAAACGCTGAGCCGCCACTATAGACGTGAAGCGAGTTAACTACCAAAAAGGTTAATAACAAGTGGAAGTTCATTTTCATTATATTATTAATATTCCATCATTACTATTCCTTACCCATGCGACGCCCACGTCGAGCGGGACGCAAGTATCAACTTGCTAAATTGAGACGCGCGTTGAGAAATAAAGCGGTGCTCGATCAAATCATCGCCACTACCGAGTGGACCGAACTTCTGGGAACCACCGAGCACATTCCGTGTGACGCGTCCGATTACGTTTCTGTACACGGTTGCCCTTGCAATCCTCCTAGAGAGGTCAACCACGCGGACCTCTCGCGAGCTCCGACGCCAGTTCTACATCCGGTCGATTGTCCAGAGGTGATCAACATAGCCGACGACGACGACAGCCGAGACACGATCATCGTTCCCAGGGTCCGTTGCCGAATCATCCGTGACGTTCCTCTGCCAACTCATCAACGTGTCATCTTGCGGCCAGCATCCAAGGCCACTAACGTCGTCCCGAACCGAGCAGCAGCAACTCTGCCAGATCTTCCCCACCTCGAGGACATCTGTATAGAAGATCCGATGTACGACACCTACTGTCAGTACCGCCAGTTCCTGCTGCAACAATATTATTAGGCGTTAATACAACATTGCGGTGAGTCGTATAATATCTTGTATAATTGTTGAATCCTGTAAACTCACCGTTCTCGTTGCATCCTCTCGCGCGCGATTCTTGTCGGGACACTCCTTGTAACCGCGTCGGACGTTCTTTTCTTGACTGCCTCCATAGCAATATCGGTTGTCCTAGTGCATATGACAGCCCGCGGCTGTCTCGGCACGAAAGACCACTCCTCATTTTAATCATAATATCTCAACCGTCCGTCTGTCACTGTTCTCTTTTCTCTCTCGTGGTACCTGTAACAAAAACACAGTGACGGACGTGACACATACACCGTCCCCTAGACATAAGAGCATAGTATTAAGATCTCATTATTCTATTGTTCTAATCCTTATCTCCGTCTCTACCCATCACCATAACTTCACCTTGATCAACACCTTACCTCAGTTTCAACCCATCACCACGACACAAAATGCAATAAAGTATTGCATCACTCTGGAAGCATCTAGAAGCTTCTAGAAACGTCGAGAAGTCCAAAGACTGCTGCATCAGCAGTCCCACGCTCGTAGAGGGCAATAGGACAGCCACGAGACTGCAGCGTCAGCAGAAATGCACGTGCAGTCCCCGGGAGCAAAGACGCTGCTGCGTCAGCAGTTCTCCCACTCCGACGACTGAAGAACAAAGAGACTGCAGCGTCAGCTATCCCCACTCCGACCGAAGGAGGCAAGGCAGAGCGAACGCTTGCATCAGTCCGCCTTCAGCCAGCGACTCGCACAGACGTGCCTACCTGGCCTCAGAGTCAGTCCGGCTTCTTCCGACTTCAAGAGCAGACGTGTTCAGTCTAGCTCCGCGAAAGTGAAGTGTGTCGATCCTTCACTCCTAATTCCAATTCCAATTCCAACTCTAACTCAACTCAACTCAAGTCCTAATTCTCATACGTTATTCCTATAACATATTACAATATCCATTATTCTGTCACGTCCGTCACTGTGTTTTTGTTACAGGTACCAGGAGAGAGAAAAGAGAACAGTGACAGACGGACGGTTGAGATATTATGATTAAAATGAGGAGTGGTCTTTCGTGCCGAGACAGCCGCGGGCTGTCATATGCACTAGGACAACCGATATTGCTATGGATGCAGTCAAGAAGAGAACGTCCGACGCGGTTACAAGAAGTGTCCCGACAAGAATCACGCGCGAGATGATGCAACGAAAACGGTGAGTTTACAGGATTCAGCAATTATACAAGACATTATACGACTCACCGCAATGCTGTATTAACGCCTAATAATATTGTTGCAGCAGGAACTGGCGGTACTGACAGTAGGTGTGGTACATCGGGTCTTCTATACAGATGTCCTCGAGGTGGGGAAGATCTGGCAGAGTTGCTGCTGCTCGGTTCGGGACGACATTAGTGGCCTTGGATGCTGGCCGCAAGACGACACGTTGATGAGTTGGCAGAGGGACGTCACTAATGATTCGGCAACGGACCCTGGGAACGATGATCGTGTCTCGGCTGTCGTCGTCGTCGGCTATGTCGATTACCTCAGGACGATCGACCGGATGTAGAACTGGCGTCGGAGCTCGCGAGAGGTCCGCGTGGTTGACCTCTTTAGGAGGGTTGCAAGGGCAACCGTATACAGAAACGTAATCGGACGCGTCACACGGAATGTGCTCGGTGGTTCCCAGAAGTTCTGTCCACTCGGTAGTGGCAATGATTTGATCGAGCACCGCTTTATTTCTCAACGCGCGTCTCAATTTAGCAAGTTGATACTTGCGTCCCGCTCGACGTGGGCGTCGCATAGGTAAGGAATAGTAATGACGGAATATTAATAAGATAATGAAAATGAACTTCCACTTGTTATTAACCTTTTTGGTAGTTAACTCGCTTCACGTCTATAGTGGCGGCTCAGCGTTTCCACTGCGCTCTTTAGACCAATTCTAGACGTGGCACGAGAACTTCTCTATGACTCGCTTCAAATTCCTTATTGGCGGCTCAGCGTTTCCACTGCGCACTTTAGACCAAGTCCGGATATGTCACGAGTTTAATATATTCGATGCAAGAACTGAATTGGAAGATGGTGTTGAACTAACACAAGAATAACAAGATCGAAGCACTGGTATAACAACGATATATTAAATAAGAACTGGTAAGTACACTGGTATACAATATATGTAAGTAGTATTATAATAGGAGTAGTAATTGGATTAATGAATAATGGATATAGTAATATGTTGTAGGAATAACGTATGAGAATTAGAACTTGAGTTGAGTTGAGTTAGAGTTGGAATTGGAATTGGAATTAGGAGTGAAGGATCGACACACTTCACTTTCGCGGAGCTAGACTGAACACGTCTGCTCTTGAAGTCGGAAGAAGCCGGACTGGCGGCTGAGGCCAGGTAGGCACGACTGCTCGAGTCGCCGGTCGGAGGCGGACTGCTCGAGTCGCGAGATGGAGGCGGACTGATGCAAGCGTCCGTTCTGCCTTGCCTCCTTCGTTCGGAGTGGGGATAGCTGACGCTGCAGTCTCTTTGTTCTTCAGTCGTCGGAGTGGGAGAACCGCTGACGCAGCAGCGTCTTCGCTCCCGGGGACTGCACGTGCATTTCTGCTGACGGTGCAGTCTCGTGGCTGTCCTATTGCCCTCTACGAGCGTGGGACTGCTGGTGCAGCAGTCTTTGGACTTCTCGACGTTTCTAGAAGCTTCTAGATGCTTCCAGAGTGATGCAATACTTTATTGCATTATGTGTCGTGGTGATGGGTTGAAACTGAGGTAAGGTGTTGATCAAGGTGAAGTTATGGTGATGGGTAGAGACGGAGATAAGGATTAGAACAATAGAATAATGAAATCTTAATACTATGCTCTTATTTCTAGGGGACGGTGTATGGATCTTATGCAGATCAGACCTTGTATACATAGTGTGTGTACAAGGCCAACGTCGTACATCGGACGACGTAACACCTCCCAACGCGGAAAAGAAATTTCTTACAAGGAAGAAATTTCTCGTTCAACACTCGATCTCACACTCATTCATGCGACGCATCGCCCGGGGGTACTCCGCGCAGGGAGCACAGTTCTCGGCGAGTATTTCCTATATTTGTACGAAACACTGGTTGCACTGAAATGTTGTCGGTGTCGGCACGTGGGGCTGGGGCTGGTTTTGTAATGTCCGACAAGTCGTATTCGCAATGTTCATTTTTCGACTGTCTTTTCTCGGGGTTTAGGGTGGGTGAGGAATCACTTTGTTCACTAACACTTTCACTTGCACTTTTCCTGTATCTTGCTGCATACGTGTAAGTATTGTCCTTTTGCTTCAGGAAGATGAAGAATCTTGTGAGGGAGCTCCATACGGCGACTGCTAGATGCAAACTCCATCCGTAAAGTGAGTGCAATGCAATACCATTGATTATGGTACTTATGATAGTCTTTATTGTTCGGATTGCTATATATATTCCTAGCACTCCGGCACTGATTGAACCAAATGTGGTGAATCCTGACCACAGTTTTTGTGCTGTTGACTCCGCTATCTGTTGCAGGGAGTTTTCGTCAAGCAGGTTGAACATATTAACGTTCCCTGTTGCGTAATCTCTGCCGGATGCTCCTTGGGCGATAGAATTTATTACGGCCACTCTTTCCACTGGAAACATGATGTGGTCCTGTAGTTTGTTGAGATCCTCTTGGGAATAAATTCCGCCTGTTGCGATATTTGTTGGATCCACGTACTTCCACGTGGGTTTGATGAGCGGTTGTAATGTTGCTGGGGCAACGGTCTCTGTGAGTGACGGCGTTAAACGATACCAAATTCCGTTTATTTTGTAGAGAGGCGGCAGGAGTTCATTGCATGGCTTTTCTGTACCTGTGGCAACTATAATATGGTCTCCTGGCTTTAAGAACTTGGAAGAATTCTGGTAAGTGATCGGAAGTTCATCGAAACACTTATCCGTTTTCCGAACTTGTACGGTTACTGGAATGCACTTTATAATATGCACCACTTCTCCAGCTGGAACTGCGACGAATCCTGGTTCTCGCATAATGGCAGCTGCTATTTCTTCCGGTGATGAGTGTAACATCGTTAGTGCGTTTTGAAGGACCTGTTTCTCCAGTTCGCACTTTTGCCGGATGACATCCTGGTACAACTGGGTAAGTTGACTTTTCAGATGTTTTTCTACGTAGATGAACTTACTATTCACGTAGGTGAATATGTCCAGATTGCTTACTATGGTGTGAGTGCGTTCCTTGAATTTACCGGACAGACTTGTATCCAGAATAAAGAGCTTGGGGTGCTCCGTGCGAATAATAATATAACCGCAAATTGATGTACGACCAGATTCTGTCAACGCGAATGTGGTGTCTTCAGATTCCACCATATATAGTGTGGGTGAGAACTTTGTCTTTGTAGAAACTCTGGTAGCTAGTCCTTCGTAGAGAACGTCGTAGCTATTGAACTTGCAGTAATCGTTGGGAACGACGTCCCAGAATGTATGTCCATCTTGCGTATCAAGGCAGCTTCCTTTTGTGAAGGTGCATATTTGTCCTGACTGTAGATGGATCTGACCTGTAGAGAGCTTCACTGTTGCTGTGTAGTCCCTCAGGGTTATTCGAACAATGGCCTGTACAACGACACTGGTCCAAGTGCCGAATGGGTCGTTGTACGTTGTTCCCGCGCATTGCCCGTTGTTTTGAAGTTCTCCCGCCAATGTGAGGCTGCGGGATGTAGTAGAATTGGGCTGGACTCCCGTGACCTGGGCGGTCGGAGTGATGAGGATTGTTCCGGTCTTCTGCAACTCGGAACAGGTTTCACTGGTGGTTGCCAGTAAATATTCTTGTCGTCCGTTCGTGACGATGGAAACATGTGAGTGCATGCCACAATAGAATATCGTGCGGTCGATTTCTATGTGGCACTGGATTACTCTCGTCTGAGTAAACTCTGCTAGTTGTAGCAATTGGATTTTTACTGAGTCCTCCGTGGGCTTGATTTCTTCAGGCTCGCAATCAGGAATATCGATGATGGAGAACGTTGTCGTGTTCAGTGTAGATCCTCCACAATCGTATCCGATGAGGGTGTACACTCGCGTGGCTATAGAGAGTAAGATGGCAACTTGGATCGGCTGCATGATTACAGTTTCGTGTGTGTCTAAGGACTGACGGTCTTCTGAGGCGATTGCTGCTTCGGAGGAGCGGTGTTGCGATGTGATATGCTGATCTTCCAGTGGTGGAAGGAGATTTTGCTGACCAGAGGTTTCGTATTTCGCTCGTTTAATCTGGTAGGGGTATTCGTTATCGCGAGGGTACTCGGATTTATATTTCCTTCTTGCTGACGCGTATTTCGCTGTAGCGCAGAGATTAATTTTATCGTATTCGTTTCGCTTCGCATGGCAACGTGCAGATGGAAGTTGAAAGGAATCGAGTTTCTGTGGATCATCAAAGATATGATTTCGAAGTAAGTTATGAAGTTCTTTTACTTTGGAGGCTTTGATATCCTTCTCTGGTTTAGAACTGTCGCTGGATTTATTGTGCAATATAGAACAGACCTGCTTACATATGGGTCTTGAAGATCTTTGATTGTCGTAGGAATGGAGTTGGTCTTGGAATTGATCGGGCTGGTTACCGGAGTTAGAATAATGATCGGGCTGGTTACCGGAGTTAGTATGAGAATCGGGCTGGTTACCGGAGTTAGTATAAGAATCGGGCTGGTTACCGGAGTTAGTATGAGAATCGGGCTGGTTACCGGAGTTAGAATAAGAATCGGGCTGGTTACCGGAGTTAGAAAGGTCGGGATGGTTACCGAATACGTCGGGACGATACCCGGAGTTAGAAAGGTCAGAATGGTTACCGAATACGTCGGGATGATACCCGGAAGTAGAATGGTCGGGATGGTTACCGAATACGTCGGGATGATACCCGGAATTAGAAAGGTCGGGATGGTTACCGAATACGTCGGGATGATACCCGGAATTAGAAAGGTCGGGATGGTTACCGAATACGTCGGGATGATACCCGGAATTAGAAAGGTCGGGATGGTTACCGAATACGTCGGGATGATACCCGGAAGTAGAAAGGTCGGAAGAGTACGACTCGATTTCTTCCATCTCCAATGGGGGCAATCGAAATGAAACTCTTTCCGACGAGGTGTTAAAACACCGGAGGCTCGCTTTGCCTTTACGATTGGTGACGACGCAGTCACCCAGGAATACATCCGGCGCTACATTAACACGGCGGATATATCCCTGTTTGGGTCCTTCGACGTCGACCGCTATGCACGCAACGGTACGAGGTTCGAGGACGAATTCTTCGGAGTTCGGAGGAGTCTTTGTTCGGACTCGATCCTCACGCTCCACGACCCGACTTCTCGCAGTGTACTCCGATATCTCTCGAGTCTCCTTCGATTCCGGCCGGCTTTTCACGGCGTTTTTCTCTAGGGAGCACTCGATCGAATCCCGAGGAGGCATTGAAATAACCTCCGTCACCGGAGCTCTGCAAGGTCTGACCGCGGGTGCACGAGGATTTGAGGAAGACACTCGAACGTTCCTTGCCGAATGTTCCTCACGCTTGGCGGCTGGAGTTTTAACGAGATCGTTGGTCATAGACGAAGGCATTGAAATAACCTCTGCTGCCAATTTATCGCGAGGCTCAGCCGTGGGCGCGCAAGGGTTCGAGAAGGGAACCCGAATGTTTCCTATCGTTATGGATCGATTCGCAAAGGAGATTTCGGCTCCTGTTCTGAAGAAGGGAGAACCGAGGATTCCGTCGATGTTAATTGGGAAGTTTTCTTCCAAGACATGAAATTCGATAGGGTTTTGACCCTGTAAGTGTATTTTAATTTGACCGAGAGTTGGAATGGATCCCTCGGTTATTCCTTGGACTTCTATAGTGTTCGTATAATCTATAGGTAGATTTGGTTCTAGACTTGACGCACGAATTAAGTTGATCTCCGAACCCGTGTCTAACAAAAATTCACACTTCTTTTGTAATTGAGGGGCGGAGATTTTTACGCGCGGAATTGGTGAGTCTGCAGCAAGATTTACTGCTGAGACGAATCGTCGGACTGGTCGTTCGTCCGGATAGCTGTTTGGGTGCGGGCTGTAGTTTGGGTTGAAGATGCGGCCTCCCGCCTTGGGTTGGCTTCGGTCGGGAGGCCGGACTCGTTTCCCGACCTCCTATTATTATTAAAAGCGCGCTTACGGCACTCGTGAATATCGTGCCCGGGGACTTTGCAGTAGTTGCAAAATTTGTTAGAGCTTGAAGGGCGATCTGTGCGACCATCGCGGTACGTGTTTTGGTCGCGAGGATTATTTTCCCATCGCCGTTGCGGCGTCGGGGAGCGATAAGAGTCCCGGTTTGAGTTTCTCGAGGACTGCTGAGACGAGTCCGGTCTGTTATCGCGGCGTTCTTGAGTTCGCTCTGGAATGTCACGAGCGGACTCGTACGTGGAACGCTGGCGATACGGCCGGTTATCAGAGAAGCTGACTCGTTTTTCTTCGCGGATCAGTTCTCGTCGACGAGTCTGGTCTGACTCATACTGCCTGTAAGCAGAGATGGCTGCTTCGAAAACAGTGGCAGGATTTCGCGAAGGGCAATGAAGCACTTCGGCACGCAGCTGAGGAAGGAGACCTCGTAGAAAACAATCTACTACGAAGCGATCTAGTTCTTCGTAATCAAGGCCAATATCTGTGGCATCTTGAATCGCGGTTCGAAGGTCTTTAACGCGATTGATGAAGTCTAAGATGTGCTCGTTTGGAGCTTGGAGTACACTTGCGAGATCGCCACGGTACTGGTCCACGAATTTGTACGGGCCCAGTACTGTACGTAACTTTTCGCATAGTGCAGAAATTGTGACTATGTGTTCGCCTTCTATAGCGGCATAAGCACGATCGTGGAGTTTATTGCAGAGCAATTTCGTGAGGGCACGCTCTGCAGTGGCCGGTACGGTGTCACGCGCGCGTTTGCATGCACGTATGAATTGTAGGACGGAAGACGAAGTTCCGTCGAATCTAGGGACAAGCTCGGCGGCTTGCTTTAGAGCAAAATTGCCAGTAGGTTCATACTGTGGGATTTCGCGTGGCTCTGGCGGTGAAGGTTCCCGCATATTAGAGACGTTACTAGGGCCTGGTGTAGGCGATTGTTGACGTAGGGTTTGACTCGTGATTTGGATGTTATGAAGCTCTTTTCGTATTTCGTCGAGCATATTCTTTTGGTTTTGTGCGTCTTCTTCATATTTGAGACGCAATTTGGCAATAAAATCAGTTTCCTCTTTGAGATATTGCTCTCTACGGGCGAGGTTTTGCGCATAAAGGAGTAGCTCTTCCTCGGTCATTGGAGGAAGGTCTGCGTTAGGATCTGCTCGGAGATCCTTTTGAGATCGCGTGATTGGGCGAGACATTTTGAAAGATATAAATGGGATTTAAGAAATGTGAACTTCGCACTGACACGCGTCGGGGCTTATTAATGCAAATATCGGCGACCACTTCGATGTCCTACCGACTGCGCCAAATTTGTCACGTCCGTCACTGTGTTTTTGTTACAGGTACCAGGAGAGAGAAAAGAGAACAGTGACAGACGGACGGTTGAGATATTATGATTAAAATGAGGAGTGGTCTTTCGTGCCGAGACAGCCGCGGGCTGTCATATGCACTAGGACAACCGATATTGCTATGGATGCAGTCAAGAAGAGAACGTCCGACGCGGTTACAAGAAGTGTCCCGACAAGAATCACGCGCGAGATGATGCAACGAAA
Source organism: Lasioglossum baleicum (assembly GCF_051020765.1). NCBI lineage: Eukaryota > Metazoa > Arthropoda > Insecta > Hymenoptera > Halictidae > Lasioglossum > Lasioglossum baleicum. Next base: position 159,227 of record NW_027469102.1, on the reverse strand, counting down.
ACGGTGAGTTTACAGGATTCAGCAATTATACAAGACATTATACGACTCACCGCAATGCTGTATTAACGCCTAATAATATTGTTGCAGCAGGAACTGGCGGTACTGACAGTAGGTGTGGTACATCGGGTCTTCTATACAGATGTCCTCGAGGTGGGGAAGATCTGGCAGAGTTGCTGCTGCTCGGTTCGGGACGACATTAGTGGCCTTGGATGCTGGCCGCAAGACGACACGTTGATGAGTTGGCAGAGGGACGTCACTAATGATTCGGCAACGGACCCTGGGAACGATGATCGTGTCTCGGCTGTCGTCGTCGTCGGCTATGTCGATTACCTCAGGACGATCGACCGGATGTAGAACTGGCGTCGGAGCTCGCGAGAGGTCCGCGTGGTTGACCTCTTTAGGAGGGTTGCAAGGGCAACCGTATACAGAAACGTAATCGGACGCGTCACACGGAATGTGCTCGGTGGTTCCCAGAAGTTCTGTCCACTCGGTAGTGGCAATGATTTGATCGAGCACCGCTTTATTTCTCAACGCGCGTCTCAATTTAGCAAGTTGATACTTGCGTCCCGCTCGACGTGGGCGTCGCATAGGTAAGGAATAGTAATGACGGAATATTAATAAGATAATGAAAATGAACTTCCACTTGTTATTAACCTTTTTGGTAGTTAACTCGCTTCACGTCTATAGTGGCGGCTCAGCGTTTCCACTGCGCACTTTAGACCAATTCTAGACGTGGCACGAGAACTTCTCTATGACTCGCTTCAAATTCCTTATTGGCGGCTCAGCGTTTCCACTGCGCACTTTAGACCAAGTCCGGATATGTCACGAGTTTAATATATTCGATGCAAGAACTGAATTGGAAGATGGTGTTGAAGTAACACAAGAATAACAAGATCGAAGCACTGGTATAACAACGATATATTAAATAAGAACTGGTAAGTACACTGGTATACAATATGTAAGTAGTATTATAATAGGAGTAGTAATTGGATTAATGAATAATGGATATTGTAATATGTTATAGGAATAACGTATGAGAATTAGGACTTGAGTTGAGTTGAGTTAGAGTTGGAATTGGAATTGGAATTAGGAGTGAAGGATCGACACACTTCACTATCGCGGAGCTAGACTGAACACGTCTGCTCTTGAAGTCGGAAGAAGCCGGACTGGCACGTCCGTGCGAGTCGCTCGCTTGGAGCGGACCGTTCGAGTCGCTGTCTGGAGGCGGACTGCTCGAGTCGCGAGATGGAGGCGGACTGATGCAAGCGCCTGCTCTGCCTTGCCTCCTTCGTTCGGAGTGGGGATAGCTGACGCTGCAGTCTCTTTGTTCTTCAGTCGTCGGAGTGGGAGAACCGCTGACGCAGCAGCGTCTTCGCTCCCGGGGACTGCACGTGCATTTCTGCTGACGCTGCAGTCTCGTGGCTGTCCTATTGCCCTCTACGAGCGTGGGACTGCTGATGCAGCAGTCTTTGGACTTCTCGACGTTTCTAGAAGCTTCTAGATGCTTCCAGAGTGATGCAATACTTTATTGCATTATGTGTCGTGGTGATGGGTTGAAACTGAGGTAAGGTGTTGATCAAGGTGAAGTTATGGTGATGGGTAGAGACGGAGATAAGGATTAGAACAATAGAATATATGAGATCTTAATACTATGCTCTTATGTCTAGGGGACGGTGTGTGGATCTTATGCAGATCAGACCTTGTATACATAGTGTATGTACAAGGCCAACGTCGTACATCGGACGACGTAACACCTCCCAACGCGGAAAAGAAATTTCTTACAAGGGAGAAATTTCTCGCTCAACACTCGACCTCACACTCATTCATGCGACGCATCGTCCGGGGGTACTCCGCGCAGGGAGCACAGTTCTCGGCGAGTATTTCCTATATCTGTACGAAACACTGGTCGCACTGAAATGTTGTCGGTGTCGGCACGTGGGGCTGGGGCTGGTTTTATGCAATTTATTTCGCTTTGTTCATTTTGCATAGTTGGGTTTTGGGTGGGTGGGGAATCACTGGTGTCACTGTCACTTTTGTCTCAGGTGACGAGATTACGGCTTTGGCACAAACACTCTGCATCTCTAATTTGCTTGAGTATTGGTGTCTTCGTCCGAGGAAGAGGTGCTTGAGTTTTCGTCCTCTTCTTCGTCGTCCGTGAGAATTTCGCCTCTTTCTCTTCTTATTCTGGCAGTGTCTGTTGCTGCCCGATCCAGTGCGAGGAGGAAACTGCAGTGGATGCATTCCAATATTGGGGTTTCCCTCAATATGGGTTTTGTACACGCGTCGCATGCGTTCTTCCTTTTCCTTGTAAGAACGTGCGTGTATACGATGACCCTCCTGACTACCGCAGTGAGGCTGCAGGCAAGGCATAGTTCTCTGCCATTTAGGGAGATTCTGTGTCTGCCATTGTAGCAGAATATTCCCTGGTATCTGTAGATGAAGTCTCCGGCTTTGTTCGCCGATGGTCTCGCCGGTTGTAAGTGTCCGCACATGTTGATTGTGTTTGTGGATACTGGACACGATGTGGTAGGCGGCTGGGAACAGGCTGGGATTCTGGCTGTAGGAACTTCTTCGAAGTGCTGCTGTCGTTTGTTCTGTATCTTCCGGCGGTGGAAGGAGATTCTGTCGACGCTGGGTTTCGGATTTCGCTCGCTTATCGGTGTTGACCGGACGCGTGATTATCGCGGATTCTAATTTCGCGTCAGCGGAGGACTGTAATGAAATCTCCTGGGAGGGTTTCTTATCGCAAATCGCAGGAGACGCTACAATCATTGTTCGCGGGTTATTGCAAAGGTATAGTATAATACGAAATTTGTTTCTCCTTTTTGCTGACGCGTATTTTACAGACGTATAATTCCTAGATGGATGGAAATCGCTTTGCGGTGCACGGATACTTGACCGTTGAGACTGGAAGAGATCATGTCCCGGCGAAAAATCAGAGGTAGGTTTTTGAAATGAAATATAGACTCTCTTTGACTCTGATTTAGAAATTATCGCGGGATGATCTTTTATGATCGACTCGTATGCTCGGTCTATACGAGGTAGAGTTTTATGCTTTATTTTATGTAGACGTTCTGTCGTCTTTAGAGAATCAAAGGCGGGGACATTTCCTTTCAACCTAGACTCGGAATAGAAACAATCGGACTTGATACCGGAGCTTGTAGAATAAACCTTCATAGGTTTGAATTCGCGGGAGTCTTCTTTGGACTCTGGATTAAAATTGTCGGGATGGTTACCGAATACGTCGGGATGGTTACCGGAATTGAAAAGGTCGGGATGGTTACCGAATGCGTCGGGATGGTTATCGGAGTTAGAATAATGATCGGGCTGGTTACCGGAGTTAGAATAAGAATCGGGCTGGTTACCGGAGTTAGTATAAGGATCGGGCTGGTTACCGGTGTTACGTCGTCCGATGTACGACGTTGGCCTTGTACACACACTATGTATACAAGGTCTGATCTACATAAGATCCACACACCGTCCCCTAGACATAAGAGCATAGTATTAAGATCTCATTATTCTATTGTTCTAATCCTTACCTCCGTCTCTACCCATCACCATAACTTCACCTTGATCAACACCTTACCTCAGTTTCAACCCATCACCACGACACATAATGCAATAAAGTATTGCATCACTCTGGAAGCATCTAGAAGCTTCTAGAAACGTCGAGAAATCCAAAGACTGCTGCATCAGCAGTCCCACGCTCGTAGAGGGCAATAGGACAGCCACGAGACTGCAGCGTCAGCAGAAATGCACGTGCAGTCCCCGGGAGCGAAGACGCTGCTGCGTCAGCGGTTCTCCCACTCCGACGACTGAAGAACAAAGAGACTGCAGCGTCAGCTATCCCCACTCCGACCGAGGGAGGCGGGGCAGAGCGGACGCTTGCATCAGTCCGCCTCCGACCGGCGACTCGAGCAGTCGTGCCAACCTGGCCTCAGCCGCCAGTCCGGCTTCTTCCGACTTCAAGAGCAGACGTGTTCAGTCTAGCTCCGCGAAAGTGAAGTGTGTCGATCCTTCACTCCTAATTCCAATTCCAATTCCAATTCTAACTCTAACTCAACTCAACTCAACTCCTAATTCTCATACATTATTCCTACAACATATTACTATATCCATTATTCATTAATCCAATTACTACTTCTATTATAATACTACTTACATATTGTATACCAGTGTACTTACCAGTTCTTATTTAATATATCGTTGTTATACCAGTGCTTCGATCTTGTTATTCTTGTGTTAGTTAACACCATCTTCCAATTCAGTTCTTGCATCGAATATAATAAACTCGTGACATATCCGGACTTGGTCTAAAGTGCGCAGTGGAAACGCTGAGCCGCTAATAAGGAATTTGAAGCGAGTCATAGAGAAGTTCTCGTGCCACGTCTAGAATTGGTCTAAAGTGCGCAGTGGAAACGCTGAGCCGCCACTATAGACGTGAAGCGAGTTAACTACCAAAAAGGTTAATAACAAATGGAAGTTCATTTTCATTATATTATTAATATTCCATCATTACTATTCCTTACCCATGCGACGCCCACGTCGAGCGGGACGCAAGTATCAACTTGCTAAATTGAGACGCGCGTTGAGAAATAAAGCGGTGCTCGATCAAATCATTGCCACTACCGAGTGGACAGAACTTCTGGGAACCACCGAGCACATTCCGTGTGACGCGTCCGATTACGTTTCTGTATACGGTTGCCCTTGCAACCCTCCTAAAGAGGTCAACCACGCGGACCTCTCGCGAGCTCCGACGCCAGTTCTACATCCGGTCGATTGTCCAGAGGTGATCGACATAGCCGACGACGACGACAGCCGAGACACGATCATCGTTCCCAGGGTCCGTTGCCGAATCATCCGTGACGTTCCTCTGCCAGCTCATCAACGTGTCGTCTTGCGGCCAGCATCCAAGGCCACTAACGTCGTCCCGAACCGAGCAGCAGCAACTCTGCCAGATCTTCCCCACCTCGAGGACATCTGTATAGAAGATCCGATGTACGACACCTACTGTCAGTACCGCCAGTTCCTGCTGCAACAATATTATTAGGCGTTAATACAACATTGCGGTGAGTCGTATAATATCTTGTATAATTGTTGAATCCTGTAAACTCACCGTTCTCGTTGCATCCTCTCGCGCGTGATTCTTGTCGGACACTTCTTGTAACCGCGTCGGACGTTCTCTTCTTGACTGCATCCATAGCAATATCGGTTGTCCTAGTGCATATGACAGCCCGCGGCTGTCTCGGCACGAAAGACCACTCCTCATTTTAATCATAATATCTCAACCGTCCGTCTGTCACTGTTCTCTTTTCTCTCTCCTGGTACCTGTAACAAAAACACAGTGACGGACGTGACAAATTTGGCGCAGTCGGTAGGACATCGAAGTGGTCGCCGATATTTGCATTAATAAGCCCCGACGCGTGTCAGTGCGAAGTTCACATTTCTAAATCCCATTTATATCTATCAAAATGTCTCGCCCAATCACGCGATCTCAAAAGGATCTCCGAGCAGATCCTAACGCAGACCTTCCTCCAATGACCGAGGAAGAGTTACTCCTTTATGCGCAAGACCTCGCCCGTAGAGAGCAATATCTCAAAGAGGAAACTGATTTTATTGCGAAATTGCGTCTCAAATATGAAGAAGACGCACAAAACCAAAAGAATATGCTCGACGAAATACGAAAAGAGCTTCGCAACATCCAAATCACGAGTCAAACCCTACGTCAACAATCGCCTACACCAGGCCCTAGTAACGTCTCTAATATGCGGGAACCTTCACCGCCAGAGCCACGCGAAATCCCACAGTATGAACCTACTGGTAATTTCGCTCTAAAACAAGCCGCCGAGCTTGTCCCTAGATTCGACGGAACTTCGTCTTCCGTCCTACAATTCATACGTGCATGCAAACGCGCGCGTGACACTGTACCGGCCACTGCAGAGCGTGCCCTCACAAAATTGCTCTGCAATAAACTCCACGATCGTGCTTATGCCGCTATAGAAGGCCAGCACATATTCACAATTTCTGCACTATGCGAGAAATTACGAACAGTACTGGGCCCATACAAATTCGTGGACCAGTACCGTGGCGATCTCGCGAGTGTACTCCAAGCTCCAAACGAGCACATCCTAGACTTCATCAATCGCGTTAAAGACCTTCGAACCGCGATTCAAGATGCCACAGACATTGGCCTTGATTACGAAGAACTAGATCGCTTCGTAGTAGATTGTTTTCTACGAGGTCTCCTTCCCCAGCTGCGTGCCGAAGTGCTTCATTGCCCTTCGCGAAATCCTGCCACTGTTTTCGAAGCAGCCATCTCTGCTTACAGGCAGTATGAGTCAGACCAGACTCGTCGACGAGAACTGATCCGCGAAGAAAAACGAGTCAGCTTCTCTGATAACCGGCCGTATCGCCAGCGTTCCACGTACGAGGCCGCTCGTGACATTCCAGAGCGAACTCAAGAACGCCGCGATAACAGACCGGACTCGTCTCAGCAGTCCTCGAGAAACTTAAACCGGGACTCTTATCGCTCCCCGACGCCGCAACGGCGATGGGAAAATAATCCTCGCGACCAAAACACGTACCGCGATGGTCGCACAGATCGCCCTTCAAGCTCTAACAAATTTTGCAACTACTGCAAAGTCCCCGGGCACGATATTCACGAGTGCCGTAAGCGCGCTTTTAATAATAATAGGAGGTCGGGAAACGAGTCCGGCCTCCCGACCGAAGCCAACCCAAGGCGGGAGGCCGCATCTTCAACTCAAACTACAGCCCGCACCCAAACAGCTATCCGGACGAACGACCAGTCCGACGATTCGTCTCAGCAGTAAATCTTGCTGCAGACTCACCAATTCCGCGCGTAAAAATCTCCGCCCCTCAATTACAAAAGAAGTGTGAATTTTTGTTAGACACGGGTTCGGAGATCAATTTAATTCGTGCGTCAAGTCTTGAACCAAATCTACCTATAGATCACACGAACATTATAGAAGTCCAAGGAATAACCGAGGGATCCATTCCAACTCTCGGTCAAATTAAAATACACTTACAGGGTCAAAACCCTATTGAATTTCATGTCTTGGAAGAAAACTTCCCAATTAACATCGACGGAATCCTCGGTTCTCCCTTCTTCAGAACAGGAGCCGAGATCTCCTTTGCGAATGAATACATTATGATAGGAAACATTCGGGTTCCCTTCTCGAACCCTTGCGCGCCCACGGCTGAGCCTCGCGATAAATTGGCAGCAGAGGTTATTTCAATGCCTTCGTCTATGACCAACGATCTCGTTAAAACTCCAGCCGCCAAGCGTGAGGAACATTCGGCAGGGAACGTTCGAGTGTCGTCCTCAAATCCTCGTGCACCCGCGGTCAGACCTTGCAGAGCCCCGGTGACGGAGGTTATTTCAATGCCTCCTCGGGATTCGATCGAGTGCTCCCTAGAGAAAAACGCCGTGAAAAGCCGGCCGGAATCGAAGGAGACTCGAGAGATATCGGAGTACACTGCGAGAAGTCGGATCGTGGAGCGTGAGGATCGAGTCCGAACAAAGACTCCACCGAAATCCGAAGAATTCGTCCTCGAACCTCGTACCGTTGCGTGCATAGCGGTCGACGTCGAAGGACCCAAACAGGGATATATCCGCCGTGTTAACGTAGCGCCGGATGTATTCCTGGGTGACTGCGTCGTCACCAATCGTAAAGGCAAAGCGAGCCTCCGGTGTTTTAACACCTCGTCGGAAAGAGTTTCATTTCGATTGCCCCCATTGGAGATGGAAGAAATCGAGTCGTACTCTTCCGACCTTTCTAATTCCGGGTATCATCCCGACGTATTCGGTAACCATCCCGACCTTTCTAATTCCGGGTATCATCCCGACGTATTCGGTAACCATCCCGACCTTACTAATTCCGGGTATCATCCCGACGTATTCGGTAACCATCCCGACCATTCTACTTCCGGGTATCATCCCGACGCATTCGGTAACCATCCCGACATTACTAACTCCGGTAACCAGCCCGATTCTTATACTAACTCCGGTAACCAGCCCGATCATTATACTAACTCCGGTAACCAGCCCGATTCTCATACTAACTCCGGTAACCAGCCCGATTCTCATACTAACTCCGGTAACCAGCCCGATTCTTATTCTAACTCCGGTAACCAGCCCGATCCTTATTCTAACTCCGGTAACCAGCCCGATCAATTCCAAGACCAACTCCATTCCTACGACAATCAAAGATCTTCAAGACCCATATGTAAGCAGGTCTATTCTATACTGCACGATAAATCCAGTGACAGTTCTAAACCAGAGAAGGATATCAAAGTCTCCAAAGTAAAAGAACTTCATAACTTACTTCGAAATCATATCTTTGATGATCCACAGAAACTCGATTCCTTTCAACTTCCATCTGCACGTTGCCATGCGAAGCGAAACAAATACGATAAAATTAATCTCTGCGCTACAGCGAAATACGCGTCAGGAAGAAAGAAATATAAATCCGAGTACCCTCGCGATAAAGGATACCCCTATGGGAATAAGCGAGCGAAATTCGAAGCCCAGCATCGGCAAAATCTCCTTCGACCACCGGAAGATATAGAACAAGTATTCCTACTCAAAGAACCCTGCAAGGGCAAATTCGATGCGCAATATACGGGTCCTCACGAAATTTGCGACATCCTAGACTCAAACAATGTAAAAATTAAAGTAGGGAACCATTTTAAGATTGTACATGCAAACAAACTCAAGCGTGCGCCGAATAATCTAACGCAAACCCCGCGTCAGCGAAACGTGACACTCATCTGGAAGAAGATAAGAAAAGACAAAAGTGACAGTGACACCAGTGATTCCCCACCCACCCAAAACCCAATTATGCAAAATGAACAAAGCGAAATAAATTGCATAAAATCAGCCCCAGCCCCACGTGCCGACACCGACAACATTTCAGTGCGACCAGTGTTTCGTACAAATATAGGAAATACTCGCCGAGAACTGTGCTCCCTGCGCGGAGTACCCCCGGACGATGCGTCGCATGAATGAATGTGAAAGCGAGTGTTGAGCGAGAAATTTCTTCCTTGTCAGAAATTTCTTTTCCGCGTTGGGAGGTGTTACGTCGTCCGATGTACGACGTTGGCCTTGTACACACACTATGTATACAAGGTCTGATCTACATAAGATCCACACACCGTCCCCTAGACATAAGAGCATAGTATTAAGATCTCATTATTCTATTGTTCTAATCCTTACCTCCGTCTCTACCCATCACCATAACTTCACCTTGATCAACACCTTACCTCAGTTTCAACCCATCACCACGACACATAATGCAATAAAGTATTGCATCACTCTGGAAGCATCTAGAAGCTTCTAGAAACGTCGAGAAATCCAAAGACTGCTGCATCAGCAGTCCCACGCTCGTAGAGGGCAATAGGACAGCCACGAGACTGCAGCGTCAGCAGAAATGCACGTGCAGTCCCCGGGAGCGAAGACGCTGCTGCGTCAGCGGTTCTCCCACTCCGACGACTGAAGAACAAAGAGACTGCAGCGTCAGCTATCCCCACTCCGACCGAGGGAGGCGGGGCAGAGCGGACGCTTGCATCAGTCCGCCTCCGACCGGCGACTCGAGCAGTCGTGCCAACCTGGCCTCAGCCGCCAGTCCGGCTTCTTCCGACTTCAAGAGCAGACGTGTTCAGTCTAGCTCCGCGAAAGTGAAGTGTGTCGATCCTTCACTCCTAATTCCAATTCCAATTCCAATTCTAACTCTAACTCAACTCAACTCAACTCCTAATTCTCATACATTATTCCTACAACATATTACTATATCCATTATTCATTAATCCAATTACTACTTCTATTATAATACTACTTACATATTGTATACCAGTGTACTTACCAGTTCTTATTTAATATATCGTTGTTATACCAGTGCTTCGATCTTGTTATTCTTGTGTTAGTTAACACCATCTTCCAATTCAGTTCTTGCATCGAATATAATAAACTCGTGACATATCCGGACTTGGTCTAAAGTGCGCAGTGGAAACGCTGAGCCGCCAATAAGGAATTTGAAGCGAGTCATAGAGAAGTTCTCGTGCCACGTCTAGAATTGGTCTAAAGTGCGCAGTGGAAACGCTGAGCCGCCACTATAGACGTGAAGCGAGTTAACTACCAAAAAGGTTAATAACAAATGGAAGTTCATTTTCATTATATTATTAATATTCCATCATTACTATTCCTTACCCATGCGACGCCCACGTCGAGCGGGACGCAAGTATCAACTTGCTAAATTGAGACGCGCGTTGAGAAATAAAGCGGTGCTCGATCAAATCATTGCCACTACCGAGTGGACAGAACTTCTGGGAACCACCGAGCACATTCCGTGTGACGCGTCCGATTACGTTTCTGTATACGGTTGCCCTTGCAACCCTCCTAAAGAGGTCAACCACGCGGACCTCTCGCGAGCTCCGACGCCAGTTCTACATCCGGTCGATTGTCCAGAGGTGATCGACATAGCCGACGACGACGACAGCCGAGACACGATCATCGTTCCCAGGGTCCGTTGCCGAATCATCCGTGACGTTCCTCTGCCAGCTCATCAACGTGTCGTCTTGCGGCCAGCATCCAAGGCCACTAACGTCGTCCCGAACCGAGCAGCAGCAACTCTGCCAGATCTTCCCCACCTCGAGGACATCTGTATAGAAGATCCGATGTACGACACCTACTGTCAGTACCGCCAGTTCCTGCTGCAACAATATTATTAGGCGTTAATACAACATTGCGGTGAGTCGTATAATATCTTGTATAATTGTTGAATCCTGTAAACTCACCGTTCTCGTTGCATCCTCTCGCGCGTGATTCTTGTCGGACACTTCTTGTAACCGCGTCGGACGTTCTCTTCTTGACTGCATCCATAGCAATATCGGTTGTCCTAGTGCATATGACAGCCCGCGGCTGTCTCGGCACGAAAGACCACTCCTCATTTTAATCATAATATCTCAACCGTCCGTCTGTCACTGTTCTCTTTTCTCTCTCCTGGTACCTGTAACAAAAACACAGTGACGGACGTGACACCGGAGTTAGTATAAGAATCGGGCTGGTTACCGGAGTTAGTATAATGATCGGGCTGGTTACCGGAGTTAGTATAAGAATCGGGCTGGTTACCGGAGTTAGTAAGGTCGGGATGGTTACCGAATGCGTCGGGATGGTTACCGGAATTAGAAAGGTCGGGATGGTTACCGAATGCGTCGGGATAGTTCCCGGAATTAGAAAGGTCGGGATGGTTACCGAATGCGTCCGGATAGTACCCGGAATTAGAAAGGTCGGAAGAGTACGACTCGATTTCTTCCATCTCCAATGGGGGCAATCGAAATGAAACTCTTTCCGACGAGGTGTTAAAACACCGGAGGCTCGCTTTGCCTTTACGATTGGTGACAACGCAGTCACCCAGGAATACATCCGGCGCTACATTAACACGGCGGATATATCCCTGTTTAGGTCCCTCGACGTCGACCGCTATGCACGCAACGGTACGAGGTTCGAGGACGAATTCTTCGGATTTCAGAGGAGTCTTTGTTCGGACTCGATCCTCACGCTCCACGATCCGACTTCTCGCAGTGTACTCCGATATCTCTCGAGTCTCCTTCGATTCCGGCCGGCTTTTCACGGCGTTTTTCTCTAGGGAGCACTCGATCGAATCCCGAGGAGGCATTGAAATAACCTCCGTCACCGGAGCTCTGCAAGGTCTGACCGCGGGTGCACGAGGATTTGAGGAAGACACTCGAACGTTCCTTGCCGAATGTTCCTCACGCTCGACGGCTGGAGTTTTAACGAGATCGTTGGTCATAGACGAAGGCATTGAAATAACCTCTGCTGCCAATTTATCGCGAGGCTCAGCCGTGGGCGCGCAAGGGTTCGAGAAGGGAACCCGAATGTTTCCTATCATAATGTATTCGTTCGCAAAGGAGATCTCGGCTCCTGTTCTGAAGAAGGGAGAACCGAGGATTCCGTCGATGTTAATTGGGAAGCTTTCTCCCAAGACATGAAATTCGACAGGGTTTTGACCCTGTAAGTGTATTTTGATTTGACCGAGAGTTGGAATGGATCCCTCGGTTATTCCTTGGACTTCTATAGTGTTCGTATAATCTATAGGTAGATTTGGTTCTAGACTTGACGCACGAATTAGATTGATCTCCGAACCCGTGTCTAACAAAAATTCACACTTCTTTTGTAATTGAGGGGCGGAGATTTTTACGCGCGGAATTGGTGAGTCTGCAGCAAGATTTACTGCTGAGACGAATCGTCGGACTGGTCGTTCGTCCGGATAGCTGTTTGGGTGCGGGCTGTAGTTTGGGTTGAAGATGCGGCCTCCCGCCTTGGGTTGGCTTCGGTCGGGAGGCCGGACTCGTTTCCCGACCTCCTATTATTATTAAAAGCGCGCTTACGGCACTCGTGAATATCGTGCCCGGGGACTTTGCAGTAGTTGCAAAATTTGTTAGGGCTTGAGGGGCGATCTGTGCGACCATCGCGGTACGTGTTTGGGTCGCGAGGATTATTTTCCCATCGCCGTTGCGGCGTCGGGGAGCGATAAGAGTCCCGGTTTAAGTTTCTTGAGGACTGCTGAGACGAGTCCGGTCTGTTATCGCGGCGTTCTTGAGTTCGCTCTGGAATGTCACGAGGGGACTCGTACGTGGAACGCGGGCGATACGGCCGGTTATCAGAGAAGCTGACTCGTTTTTCTTCGCGGATCAGTTCTCGTCGACGAGTCTGGTCTGACTCATACTGCCTGTAAGCAGAGATGGCTGCTTCGAAAACAGTGGCAGGATTTCGCGAAGGGCAATGAAGCACTTCGGCACGAAGCTGAGGAAGGAGACCTCGTAGAAAACAATCTACTACGAAGCGATCTAGTTCTTCGTAATCGAGGCCAATATCTGTGGCATCTTGAATCGCGGTTCGAAGGTCTTTAACGCGATTGATGAAGTCTAAGATGTGCTCGTTTGGAGCTTGGAGTACACTCGCGAGATCGCCACGGTACTGGTCAACGAATTTGTATGGGCCCAGTACTGTTCGTAATTTCTCGCATAGTGCAGAAATTGTGAATATGTGCTGGCCTTCTATAGCGGCATAAGCACGATCGTGGAGTTTATTGCAGAGCAATTTCGTGAGGGCACGCTCTGCAGTGGCCGGTACGGTGTCACGCGCGCGTTTGCATGCACGTATGAATTGTAGGACGGAAGACGAAGTACCGTCGAATCTAGGGACAAGCTCGGCGGCTTGTTTTAGAGCGAAATTACCAGTAGGTTCATACTGTGGGATTTCGCGTGGCTCTGGCGGTGAAGGTTCCCGCATATTAGAGACGTTACTAGGGCCTGGTGTAGGCGATTGTTGACGTAGGCTTTGACTCGTGATTTGGATGTTATGAAGCTCTTTTCGTATTTCGTCGAGCATATTCTTTTGGTTTTGTGCGTCTTCTTCATATTTGAGACGCAATTTGGCAATAAAATCAGTTTCTTCTTTGAGATATTGCTCTCTACGGGCGAGGTCTTGCGCGTAAAGGAGTAACTCTTCCTCGGTCATTGGAGGAAGGTCTGCGTTAGGATCTGCTCGGAGATCCTTTTGAGATCGCGTGATTGGGCGAGACATTTTGAAAGATATAAATGGGATTTAAGAAATGTGAACTTCGCACTGACACGCGTCGGGGCTTATTAATGCAAATATCGGCGACCACTTCGATGTCCTACCGACTGCGCCAAATTTGTCACGTCCGTCACTGTGTTTTGTTACAGGTACCAGGAGAGAGAAAAGAGAACAGTGACAGACGGACGGTTGAGATATTATGATTAAAATGAGGAGTGGTCGGTCTTTCGTGCCGAGACAGCCGCGGGTTGTCATATGCACTAGGACAACCGATATTGCTATGGATGCAGTCAAGAAGAGAACGTCCGACGCGGTTACAAGAAGTGTCCCGACAAGAATCACGCGCGAGATGATGCAACGAGAACGGTGAGTTTACAGGATTCAGCAATTATACAAGATATTATACGACTCACCGCAATGTTGTATTAACGCCTAATAATATTGCTGCAGCAGGAACTGGCGGTACTGGCAGTAGGTGTCGTACATCGGGTCTTCTATACAGATGTCCTCGAGGTGAGGGAGGCTCGGCAGCGGATCCACAGGCTGGTGCTGTTTGACGCTGGTGGTCCTTGGTGCGGAGCGTAGAATGACACGGTGATGTGTCGGCAGAGTGACATCACTGACGATACGGCAACGGACCCTGGGGACGATGATCGTGTCTCGGCTGTCGTCGTCGGCTATGTCGATTACCTCAGGACGATCGACCGGATGTAGAACTGGCGTCGGAGCTCGCGAGAGGTCCGCGTGGTTGACCTCTTTAGGAAGGTTGCAAGGGCAACCGTATACAGAAACGTAATCGGACGGGTCACACGGAATGTGCTCGGTGGTTCCCAGAAGTTCGGTCCACTCGGTAGTGGCAATGATTTGATCGAGCACCGCTTTATTTCTCAGCGCGCGTCTCGATTTAGCAAGTTGATACTTGCGTCCCGCTCGACGTGGGCGTCGCATGGGTAAGGAATAGTAATGATGGAATTTTAATAATATAATGAAAATGAACTTCCACTTGTTATTAACCTTTTTGGTAGTTAACTCGCTTCACGTCTATAGTGGCGGCTCAGCGTTTCCACTGCGCACTTTAGACCAATTCTAGACGTGGCACGAGAACTTCTCTATGACTCGCTTCAAATTCCTTATTGGCGGCTCAGCGTTTCCACTGCGCACTTTAGACCAAGTCCGGATATGTCACGAGTTTAATATATTCGATGCAAGAACTGAATTGGAAGATGGTGTTGAAGTAACACAAGAATAACAAGATCGAAGCACTGGTATAACAACGATATATTAAATAAGAACTGGTAAGTACACTGGTATACAATATGTAAGTAGTATTATAATAGGAGTAGTAATTGGATTAATGAATAATGGATATTGTAATATGTTATAGGAATAACGTATGAGAATTAGGACTTGAGTTGAGTTGAGTTAGAGTTGGAATTGGAATTGGAATTAGGAGTGAAGGATCGACACACTTCACTATCGCGGAGCTAGACTGAACACGTCTGCTCTTGAAGTCGGAAGAAGCCGGACTGGCACGTCCGTGCGAGTCGCTCGCTTGGAGCGGACCGTTCGAGTCGCTGTCTGGAGGCGGACTGCTCGAGTCGCGAGATGGAGGCGGACTGATGCAAGCGCCTGCTCTGCCTTGCCTCCTTCGTTCGGAGTGGGGATAGCTGACGCTGCAGTCTCTTTGTTCTTCAGTCGTCGGAGTGGGAGAACCGCTGACGCAGCAGCGTCTTCGCTCCCGGGGACTGCACGTGCATTTCTGCTGACGCTGCAGTCTCGTGGCTGTCCTATTGCCCTCTACGAGCGTGGGACTGCTGATGCAGCAGTCTTTGGACTTCTCGACGTTTCTAGAAGCTTCTAGATGCTTCCAGAGTGATGCAATACTTTATTGCATTATGTGTCGTGGTGATGGGTTGAAACTGAGGTAAGGTGTTGATCAAGGTGAAGTTATGGTGATGGGTAGAGACGGAGATAAGGATTAGAACAATAGAATATATGAGATCTTAATACTATGCTCTTATGTCTAGGGGACGGTGTGTGGATCTTATGCAGATCAGACCTTGTATACATAGTGTATGTACAAGGCCAACGTCGTACATCGGACGACGTAACAGGGGAACGCTCGCTCTTATGTATCTAATTTTACATGTAGTCTTAAAGCTAACGTCGGAGGTGCGACCGACGTCACAGTGGCAATTCGCACAATAAAAACTATTATCAGCACAATCATCAATGGCATCGCTCTCCATTCGTTATACGGCTGGAGCCTCCACCTCATCGTCGCCATCTGGAGTTCCTTGACAAGATTCTTTGTTACGTCGTCCGATGTACGACGTTGGCCTTGTACATACACTATGTATACAAGGTCTGATCTACATAAGATCCATACACCGTCCCCTAGACATAAGAGCATAGTATTAAGATCTCATTATTCTATTGTTCTAATCCTTATCTCCGTCTCTACCCATCACCATAACTTCACCTTGATCAACACCATACCTCAGTTTCAACCCATCACCACGACACATAATGCAATAAAGTATTGCATCACTCTGGAAGCATCTAGAAGCTTCTAGAAACGTCGAGAAGTCCAAAGACTGCTGCATCAGCAGTCCCACGCTCGTAGAGGGCAATAGGACAGCCACGAGACTGCAGCGTCAGCAGAAATGCACGTGCAGTCCCCGGGAGCGAAGACGCTGCTGCGTCAGCGATTCTCCCACTCCGACGACTGAAGAACAAAGAGACTGCAGCGTCAGCTATCCCCACTCCGAACGAAGGAGGCAAGGCAGAGCGGACGCTTGCATCAGTCCGCCTCCATCTCGCGACTCGAGCAGTCCGCCTTCAGCCAGCGACTCGCACAGACGTGCCTACCTGGCCTCAGAGTCAGTCCGGCTTCAAGAGCAGACGTGTTCAGTCTAGCTCCGCGAAAGTGAAGTGTGTCGATCCTTCACTCCTAATTCCAATTCCAATTCCAACTCTAACTCAACTCAACTCAACTCAACTCCTAATTCTCATACATTATTCCTATAACATATTACAATATCCATTATTCATTAATCCAATTACTACTCCTATTATAATACTACTTACATATTGTATACCAGTGTACTTACCAGTTCGAAGGAATTTGAAGCGAGTCATAGAGAAGTTCTCGTGCCACGTCTAGAATTGGTCTAAAGAGCGCAGTGGAAACGCTGAGCCGCCACTATAGACGTGAAGCGAGTTAACTACCTAAAGGTTAACAACAAATGGAAGTTCATTTTCATTATCTTATTAATATTCCGTCATTACTATTCCTTACCCATGCGACGCCCACGTTGAGCGGGACGCAAGTATCAACTTGCTAAATTGAGACGCGCGTTGAGAAATAAAGCGGTGCTCGATCAAATCATTGCCACTACCGAGTGGACAGAACTTCTGGGAACCACCGAGCACATTCCGTGTGACGCGTCCGATTACGTTTCTGTATACGGTTGCCCTTGCAGCCTTCCTAAAGAGGTCAACCACGCGGACCTCTCGCGAGCTCCGACGCCAGTTCTGCATCCGGTCGATCGTCCAGAGGTGATGGACATAGCCGACGACGACGACAGCCAAGACACGATCGTCGTTCCCAGGGTCCGTTGCCGAATCATTAGTGACGTCCCTCTGCCAACTCATCAACGTGTCGTCTTGCGGCCAGCATCCAAGACCACTAATGTCGTCCCGAACCGAGCAGCAGCAACTCTGCCAGATCTTCCCCACCTCGAGGACATCTGTATAGAAGACCCGATGTACGACACCTACTGTCAGTACCGCCAGTTCCTGCTGCAACAATATTATTAGGCGTTAATACAACATTGCGGTGAGTCGTATAATGTCTTGTATAATTGCTGAATCCTGTAAACTCACCGTTTTCGTTGCATCATCTCGCGCGTGATTCTTGTCGGGACACTTCTTGTAACCGCGTCGGACGTTCTCTTCTTGACTGCATCCATAGCAATATCGGTTGTCCTAGTGCATATGACAGCCCGCGGCTGTCTCGGCACGAAAGACCACTCCTCAATTACTTTTCATATATCCACCGTCCGTCTGTCACTGTTCTTGAGTGCCATCCTTTTCTCTGTCTTGGTACCTGTAACAAAAACACAGTGACGGACGTGACATCTTCATTTTCCTGAAACAGAGAGACGAAACATACACTTATTCTGTCAGATACCGGAAAAGTGAAAGTGAAAATGACATAAGTGAGCCCATTCCCTCCCAAGACCCCAATAAAAGACAGTCAGATAATGAACATTGCGATTATAGACTGTCGGACATTGCGAAACCTACCCCAACTCCTCGCGCAGAATCAGACAACATCTCAGTGCATCCAGTGTTTCGTACTGTTAATACAGTCAACGTGCGCCGAGAACTGAGCTCCCTGCGCGGATCGCTCACTAACGATGCGTCTCAAGACCAAAAATTGTAATGCGAGCGTTCACCGAACACAACCTCGGACCGAGAGATTTCACTCCGAGAAATCTCTTCTCCGGCGAGGGAGGTGTTACGTCGGACCGACCTCCGACGTTTGACTTTTCGGCTAAGTTCCGAAAAGTATGCATTGTGACGTCGGTCGCACCTCCGACGTTAGCTTTAAGACTACATGTAAAATTAGATACATAAGAGCGAGCGTTCCCCTTTAAAGATTCCAAAACTCCTAAAAATCCTTCATAACAATGAATCCTAAACACCACGTACATCTGATCGAAATCCACCAACATAACCTAAAATCCAAAATCTGTCAAAATCCTAAAATAGCCAAAAATGGCCCAAACTCGAAGATTGAAATATCATTGGACTCGTGAGCGAAAATCATGAAACTAACCTAAAAATTTGTAGGTTATGTTCTCAATTCGCGTTTGTTTAGACTTTACCAAAATTTCGATTTTTGGTAATTTTCAAAAGTACTTAGAATATTTTCAAACATATGATCGGTCGACAAATGATGTCAACTAATCATATGACATATAAAATTTACATCGAAACGCCTTGCAAAAGCAAGCGCTCGAAAATATTCTACGTCCCAATTTATTTAAATAAATAAATAGGTACGCCAATGGTTACCACTTAATTTTCGAGTCCTGCACCACTGGGAACGAAAACTGCTGACTCTAGTGCGGCGGCCATCGCGCTGTTTACGACGAAGACCGGCACAAAGAGGACACGGTCCCCTTTTGCGAAGTCAGCATTTTTCGGACGAACGTTATTCGTCGACGAACGTTCGATTCTCCCCAGTCCTCTCCGGGGACCCGAGTGGGTCAGTCGAGTTTTCGTCAATCTTCCAAGTCCAGACTATTTAGACATAGTCTTTCCAAATCCAGATTGTTTAGACACAATCTTCCCAAATCCATACTGTTTAGACACAGTCCCTAATACCATTCAGTAATATCGTATTCTTATTCGTTTAATTCAAATATTACTTCGTTTATTCAATTAAACATTTTTATTGCGTTTCATATTTCGTACTTAGTACGTATTTCGATTTCGTTAATAATAAGCATCTTTACCTTTGTATTCTTTTACGTTTATAATATACTTTGTTTTACCAGAGTCAATCTAAATCCCAATTATTATTTCCTTGCTCCTAACTTCGTAGTTTGAAGTGACACGTTGTTAGTTAGAGATAGAGTTCTCACTGGAAAGTTCGCGAATAGTATTCCTTATTCAATTTCATGTTTCAACGTGTTCGCGTACGTGCGTGATAGTGATAGACTTGCTCGCATAGCAAGCTCCGCAGCATCCACGTCCGTTTTCTCGAATCAAAATATCGTCAACCACGCGGACGATATTCGCGAGATAAATTCACGGGATCGTACAGCGTCCACGTCCGTTTTCGCTATTTAAAATATCGTCAATCACGCGGACGATATTCGTGAGTCAGATTCACGGTATCGTACAGCGTCCACGCCCGTTTCCTCAACGAGCGCATCCGTCTACAATACCGTAGCAGCCAGCTGTCAACCATTGGAGGTCGTTCCTGCCAAATATTGACGTGACAGAGTTTGGCGCAGTCGTCAATCCTTGAAGGTCGTTTCCAGCCATTTGGATCAACGCCTGTCAAGCAGAGCGGACCGTATTCAAGGCCATCAGCGCAACCGTAGCTGTTCATCCGTTGCGAATTCATGTCTCGTGTCAATCGACAAGCAAGCGAAGCGTAAAAGTAAGTGGAACATATTACCGCGTATGTTTCAGGGTCGCGTGCATCATTCATCTGTGTAAGACTGCATGCAGGTGTCGGCATCGGGTCCTAGTCTGTTGATAAAAAGACCAACACTTTCATTAAATGTCAGTCAGTGGAAGAGTAGAGTAGCCGGGCCGCGGTATTCTCTTCTCTTGCTCTTATAGCCCCGCCAGGACGTGACAGCATGATATACAGAAACGAATCCGACTCTCAATTCTATAAAGTATCTATAACACGCGAAATCGAGTTTAACTTCCGAGTCTATAAAAAGTGTATAGTGCTCGAAATTGAGTTTGTCTTTCAATTCTGTAGAACATGCGAAAAGCGCGAAATCGAGTTTGTCTCTCGATCCTAGAAATAAGTACTAAAAATAAGCTGTCACGTCCGTCACTGTGTTTTTGTTACAGGTACCAGGAGAGAGAAAAGAGAACAGTGACAGACGGACGGTTGAGATATTATGATTAAAATGAGGAGTGGTCTTTCGTGCCGAGACAGCCGCGGGCTGTCATATGCACTAGGACAACCGATATTGCTATGGATGCAGTCAAGAAAAGAACGTCCGACGCGGTTACAAGGAGTGTCCCGACAAGAATCGCGCGCGAGAGGATGCAACGAGAACGGTGAGTTTACAGGATTCAACAATTATACAAGATATTATACGACTCACCGCAATGTTGTATTAACGCCTAATAATATTGTTGCAGCAGGAACTGGCGGTACTGACAGTAGGTGTCGTACATCGGATCTTCTATACAGATGTCCTCGAGGTGGGGAAGATCTGGCAAAGTTGCTGCTGCTCGGTTCGGGACGACGTTAGTGGCCTTGGATGCTGGCCGCAAGACGACACGTTGATGAGCTGGCAGAGGAACGTCACGGATGATTCGGCAACGGACCCTGGGAACGATGATCGTGTCTCGGCTGTCGTCGTCGTCGGCTATGTCGATCACCTCTGGACAATCGACCGGATGCAGAACTGGCGTCGGAGCTCGCGAGAGGTCCGCGTGGTTGACCTCTTTAGGAGGGTTGCAAGGGCAACCGTATACAGAAACGTAATCGGACGCGTCACACGGAATGTGCTCGGTGGTTCCCAGAAGTTCTGTCCACTCGGTAGTGGCAATGATTTGATCGAGCACCGCTTTATTTCTCAACGCGCGTCTCAATTTAGCAAGTTGATACTTGCGTCCCGCTCGACGTGGGCGTCGCATAGGTAAGGAATAGTAATGACGGAATATTAATAAGACAATGAAAATGAACTTCCACTTGTTATTAACCTTTTTGGTAGTTAACTCGCTTCACGTCTATAATGGCGGCTCAGCGTTTCCACTGCGCACTTTAGACCAATTCTAGACGTGGCACGAGAACTTCTCTATGACTCGCTTCAAATTCCTTATTGGCGGCTCAGCGTTTCCACTGCGCACTTTAGACCAAGTCCGGATATGTCACGAGTTTAATATATTCGATGCAAGAACTGAATTGGAAGATGGTGTTGAACTAACACAAGAATAACAAGATCGAAGCACTGGTATAACAACGATATATTAAATAAGAACTGGTAAGTACACTGGTATACAATATGTAAGTAGTATTATAATAGGAGTAGTAATTGGATTAATGAATAATGGATATTGTAATATGTTATAGGAATAACGTATGAGAATTAGGACTTGAGTTGAGTTGAGTTAGAGTTGGAATTGGAATTGGAATTAGGAGTGAAGGATCGACACACTTCACTATCGCGGAGCTAGACTGAACACGTCTGCTCTTGAAGCCGGACTGGCATGTCCGTGCGAGTCGCTGGCTGAAGGCGGACTGCTCGAGTCGCGAGATGGAGGCGGACTGATGCAAGCGCCTGCTCTGCCTTGCCTCCTTCGTTCGGAGTGGGGATGGCTGACGCTGCAGTCTCTTTGTTCTTCAGTCGTCGGAGTGGGAGAACCGCTGACGCAGCAGCGTCTTCTCTCCCGGGGACTGCACGTGCATTTCTGCTGACGCTGCAGTCTCGTGGCTGTCCTATTGCCCTCTACGAGCGTGGGACTGCTGATGCAGCAGTCTTTGGACTTCTCGACGTTTCTAGAAGCTTCTAGATGCTTCCAGAGTGATGCAATACTTTATTGCATTATGTGTCGTGGTGATGGGTTGAAACTGAGGTAAGGTGTTGATCAAGGTGAAGTTATGGTGGTGGGTAGAGACGGAGATAAGGATTAGAACAATACAATATATGAGATCTTAATATTATGCTCTTATGTCTAGGGGACGGTGTATGGATCTTATGCAGATCAGACCTTGAATACATAATGTATGTACAAGGCCAACGTCGTACATCGGACGACGTAACAAAGCCTAACATGTTCAACTAACTAAACCCCAACTTTTCCTAAACTTGTTCTAAAACCCATCACTACTCAAATCTCGACTTTTCCTAAACTTGTTCTAAAACCCATCACTACTCAAATCTCGACTTTTCCTAAACTTGTTCTAAAACCCATCACTACTCAACTCTCGACTTTTCCTAAACTTGTTCTAATACCCATCACTACCTAAATCTCGACTTTTCCTAAACTTGTTCTAATACCCATCACTACTTAAATCTCCACTTTGTCTAAACTTGTTCTAAAGCTAACCGCCACTCCAAGCTCTCAATCTTACCTAACACTTGTTCAAACCCTCATCTACACTTATAACTTGTTTGAACCCTCATCTACAGTTAACACTTGTTCAAAACCTCATCTACACTTATAACTTGTTCCAATCTCTAACTTCTCTCGAGTACACTCTACCTCGAGAACAAAGAGACCGCAGCGTCAGCAGTCCTCGAGAACAAAGAGACTGCTGCCTCAGCGAAATCTCGAACGAAGAAGGTCTAGAGAGACCGAGCGACTAGACAGTCTGGCCCCAGTCGCCAGCGCGAACACACGTTCAGTCTGGTCCTAGCCAGCGGAGTGAGCGGACGTGTCGGTCTGCGCTCACTCCATTCTCACACAACGACATCAGGCAGTCTGGCCCAAGCCAGCGAAGCGAGCAGACGTGTCGATCTGCGCTCTTCTAATTCGCGCTTCGACGTTCATCGACGTTTGTTCTACTATTCTATTCCAAATCCATTCCAATTCAATTCCTAAATCAATTCCAATTCTAACTCTTACTAACTCATACTCCGTATACGATTATTACGTTTAATTCATTTATTATTATACTACCAAGTTTATACTCAAGTGTACTCAACGTTCTTTATTTCAATATATATATTATATTTTACCAGTGTTACGTGCAGTTAATTTCTACATCATTCTACTAAATCCAGTGACAGTTTCTTTTCGAAATTCGAATCGTGCCCTCGTTAATCATACAGAACTCGGCTTGGAGGTCAGTTCGTCCGCTCCGCTGAGAAGTAGTGGTTGACGAGTAGACGTTCGGAAATAATAACTTTCCAAATCAGATAAACGCATTTAATATTAATAATAAATAATTGAGCTCTCGCTTACGTGTTCAACCTCGGTCACAAAGGGAGAAGCTTACAGCTCCGCCGAGGTAATACGTCAACGAGGTGACACTTAGTCAAAAGACTATCAAAGTTAAAGTGACAGTTTGTGAAAGGAAACATATCAGTGTCTAAAGTGAAGTGACTGTTTTAATAGTGCCCTCGTTGTCTGCTCTGCTGGGTAGTGCCGATTAACGAGTGGACATTTTCGAGTCAGGTAAATTACCTCTGGCCAGCGCCTACGGGGAACCCCTGGCCAATTTTTCTTTCACGTTTGGGACTTAGACAAAATCCGACAAAAGGATTTTTAGAGTATTAACTCTTCCTAAACAGTTCCTTCCATATCCATCCCTTACGCGTCGTACACGTCGTGCAGGCCGAAAGTATCAACTGGCCAAGTTCAAACGGGCATTAAATCAAACAGCCATCTTGAACCGCGTCTTAAGTTCGACTGATTGGACTGAACTTCTCGGAACGACCGAGAATATCGAGTGTGACGCGTCAGATTACGTATCGGTATACGGTTGTCCGTGCCGTCCGATTCCGAACACAGAGGTCGACCACGCGGACCTCTCGCGTTCTTCACCTGTCACCAAACCATCTGCTGGTCGCTACGAGATAGCCGATCTCGTTGACATCTCTGACGACGACGACGACGTCAGGAATACCATAAACCTGTCAAGTGACAACAACAATCCGCCTGCCGTTCGTTACGAGGTCATTGATATCATCACCATCTCTGATGACGATGACAGCAGGAGCACCATAATCTTGCCGCACGTTCGCTGTAGGATCATCAAGGAGGAGTACCTACCGTCCAACAGACGCATTGTCGTGCGTACCCCAGCGAGACAGCTGCCAAACCTTCCTCATCTCATGCGCATGCGCATCCCACAAAACCTCGCACGTGTTTTTACTCGACTAGCCTGCGGGATGCATCCTCTCGCACGTGTTTTTACTCGACTAGCCTGCGGGATGCATCTGTCACGTCCGTCACTGTGTTTTTGTTACAGGTACCAGGAGAGAGAAAAGAGAACAGTGACAGACGGACGGTTGAGATATTATGGTTAAAATGAGGAGTGGTCTTTCGTGCCGAGACAGCCGCGGGCTGTCATATGCACTAGGACAACCGATATTGCTATGGATGCAGTCAAGAAAAGAACGTCCGACGCGGTTACAAGGAGTGTCCCGACAAGAATCGCGCGCGAGAGGATGCAACGAGAACGGTGAGTTTACAGGATTCAACAATTATACAAGATATTATACGACTCACCGCAATGTTGTATTAACGCCTAATAATATTGTTGCAGCAGGAACTGGCGGTACTGACAGTAGGTGTCGTACATCGGATCTTCTATACAGATGTCCTCGAGGTGGGGAAGATCTGGCAAAGTTGCTGCTGCTCGGTTCGGGACGACGTTAGTGGCCTTGGATGCTGGCCGCAAGACGACACGTTGATGAGCTGGCAGAGGAACGTCACGGATGATTCGGCAACGGACCCTGGGAACGATGATCGTGTCTCGGCTGTCGTCGTCGTCGGCTATGTCGATCACCTCTGGACAATCGACCGGATGCAGAACTGGCGTCGGAGCTCGCGAGAGGTCCGCGTGGTTGACCTCTTTAGGAGGGTTGCAAGGGCAACCGTATACAGAAACGTAATCGGACGCGTCACACGGAATGTGCTCGGTGGTTCCCAGAAGTTCTGTCCACTCGGTAGTGGCAATGATTTGATCGAGCACCGCTTTATTTCTCAACGCGCGTCTCAATTTAGCAAGTTGATACTTGCGTCCCGCTCGACGTGGGCGTCGCATAGGTAAGGAATAGTAATGACGGAATATTAATAAGACAATGAAAATGAACTTCCACTTGTTATTAACCTTTTTGGTAGTTAACTCGCTTCACGTCTATAGTGGCGGCTCAGCGTTTCCACTGCGCACTTTAGACCAATTCTAGACGTGGCACGAGAACTTCTCTATGACTCGCTTCAAATTCCTTATTGGCGGCTCAGCGTTTCCACTGCGCACTTTAGACCAAGTCCGGATATGTCACGAGTTTAATATATTCGATGCAAGAACTGAATTGGAAGATGGTGTTGAACTTGTCACGTCCGTCACTGTGTTTTTGTTACAGGTACCAGGAGAGAGAAAAGAGAACAGTGACAGACGGACGGTTGAGATATTATGATTAAAATGAGGAGTGGTCTTTCGTGCCGAGACAGCCGCGGGCTGTCATATGCACTAGGACAACCGATATTGCTATGGATGCAGTCAAGAAGAGAACGTCCGACGCGGTTACAAGAAGTGTCCGACAAGAATCACGCGCGAGAGGATGCAACGAGAACGGTGAGTTTACAGGATTCAACAATTATACAAGATATTATACGACTCACCGCAATGTTGTATTAACGCCTAATAATATTGTTGCAGCAGGAACTGGCGGTACTGACAGTAGGTGTCGTACATCGGATCTTCTATACAGATGTCCTCGAGGTGGGGAAGATCTGGCAGAGTTGCTGCTGCTCGGTTCGGGACGACGTTAGTGGCCTTGGATGCTGGCCGCAAGACGACACGTTGATGAGCTGGCAGAGGAACGTCACGGATGATTCGGCAACGGACCCTGGGAACGATGATCGTGTCTCGGCTGTCGTCGTCGTCGGCTATGTCGATCACCTCGCAATGTTGTATTAACGCCTAATAATATTGTTGCAGCAGGAACTGGCGGTACTGGCAGTAGGTGTAGTACATCGGGTCTTCTATACAGATGTCCTCGAGGTGGGGAAGATCTGGCAGAGTTGCTGCTGCTCGGTTCGGGACGACGTTAGTGGCCTTGGATGCTGGCCGCAAGACGACACGTTGATGAGTTGGCAGAGGGACGTCACTGACGATTCGGCAACGGACCCTGGGAACGACGATCGTGTCTCGGCTGTCGTCGTCGTCGGCTATGTCGATCACCTCGTGATGCAGTATTAACGCCTAATAATATTGTTGCAGCAGGAACTGGCGGTACTGGCAGTAGGTGTTGTACATCGGGTCTTCTATACAAATGTCCTCGAGGTGGGGAAGATCTGGCAGAGTTGCTGCTGCTCGGTTCGGGACGACATTAGTGGCCTTGGATGCTGGCCGCAAGACGACACGTTGATGAGTTGGCAGAGGGACGTCACTGACGATTCGGCAACGGACCCTGGGAACGACGATCGTGTCTCGGCTGTCGTCGTCGTCGGCTATGTCGATCACCTCTGGACAATCGACCGGATGTAGAACTGGCGTCGGAGCTCGCGAGAGGTCCGCGTGGTTGACCTCTTTAGGAGGGTTGCAAGGGCAACCGTATACAGAAACGTAATCGGACGCGTCACACGGAATGTGCTCGGTGGTTCCCAGAAGTTCTGTCCACTCGGTAGTGGCAATGATTTGATCAAGCACCGCTTTATTTCTCAACGCGCGTCTCAATTTAGCAAGTTGATACTTGCGTCCCGCTCGACGTGGGCGTCGCATGGGTAAGGAATAATAATGATGGAATATTAATAATATAATGAAAATGAACTTCCACTTGTTATTAACCTTTTTGGTAGTTAACTCGCTTCACGTCTATTGTGGCGGCTCAGCGTTTCCACTGCGCACTTTAGACCAATTCTAGACGTGGCACGAGAACTTCTCTATGACTCGCTTCAAATTCCTTATTGGCGGCTCAGCGTTTCCACTGCGCACTTTAGACCAAGTCCGGATATGTCACGAGTTTAATATATTCGATGCAAGAACTGAATTGGAAGATGGTGTTGAACTAACACAAGAATAACAAGATCGAAGCACTGGTATAACAACGATATATTAAATAAGAACTGGTAAGTACACTGGTATACAATATGTAAGTAGTATTATAATAGGAGTAGTAATTGGATTAATGAATAATGGATATTGTAATATGTTATAGGAATAACGTATGAGAATTAGGACTTGAGTTGAGTTGAGTTAGAGTTGGAATTGGAATTGGAATTAGGAGTGAAGGATCGACACACTTCACTTTCGCGGAGCTAGACTGAACATGTCTGCTCTTGAAGCCGAACTGACTCTGAGGCCAGGTAGGCACGTCTGTGCGAGTCGCTGGCTGAAGGCGGACTGCTCGAGTCGCGAGATGGAGGCGGACTGATGCAAGCGTCCGCTCTGCCTTGCCTCCTTCGTTCGGAGTGGGGATAGCTGACGCTGCAGTCTCTTTGTTCTTCAGTTGTCGGAGTGGGAGAACCGCTGACGCAGCAGCGTCTTCGCTCCCGGGGACTGCACGTGCATTTCTGCTGACGCTGCAGTCTCGTGGCTGTCCTATTGCCCTCTACGAGCGTGGGACTGCTGATGCAGCAGTCTTTGGATTTCTCGACGTTTCTAGAAGCTTCTAGATGCTTCCAGAGTGATGCAATACTTTATTGCATTATGTGTCGTGGTGATGGGTTGAAACTGAGGTAAGGTGTTGATCAAGGTGAAGTTATGGTGATGGGTAGAGACGGAGATAAGGATTAGAACAATAGAATAATGAGATCTTAATACTATGCTCTTATGTCTAGGGGACGGTGTGTGGATCTTATGTAGATCAGACCTTGTATACATAGTGTGTGTACAAGGCCAACGTCGTACATCGGACGACGTAACACCTCCCAACGCGGAAAAGAAATTTCTTACAAGGGAGAAATTTCTCGCTCAACACTCGATATCACACTCATTCATGCGACGCATCGTCCGGGGGTACTCCGCGCAGGGAGCACAGTTCTCGGCGAGTATTTCCTATATTTGTACGAAACACTGGTCGCACTGAAATGTTGTCGGTGTCGGCACGTGGGGCTGGGGCTGGTTTTGTAATGTCCGACAAGTCGTATTCGCAATGTTCATTTTTCGACTGTCTTTTCTCGGGGTTTAGGGTGGGTGGGGAATCACTTTGTTCACTAACACTTTTGTCTTTTCTTATCTGTGTCCAGATGAGTGTCACGTTTCGCTGACGCGGGGTTTGCGTTGGATTATTCGGCGCACGCTTGAGTTTGTTTGCATGTACAATCTTAAAATGGTTCCCTACTTTAATTTTTACATTGTTTGAGTCTAAGATGTCGCAAATTTCGTGAGGACCCGTATATTGCGCATCGAATTTGCCCTTGCAGGGTTCTTTGAGTAGGAATACCTGTTCTATATCTTCCGGTGGTCGAAGGAGATTCTGTCGACGCTGGGTTTCGGATTTCGCTCGCTTATCGGTGTTGACCGGACGCGTGATTATCGCGGATTCTAATTTCGCGTCAGCGGAGGACTGTAATGAAATCTCCTGGGAGGGTTTCTTATCGCAAATCGCAGGAGACGCTACAATCATTGTTCGCGGGTTATTGCAAAGGTATAGTATAATACGAAATTTGTTTCTCCTTTTTGCTGACGCGTATTTTACAGACGTATAATTCCTAGATGGATGGAAATCGCCTGGCGGTGCACGGATACTTGACCGTTGAGACTGGAAGAGATCATGTCCCGGCGAAAAATCAGAGGTAGGTTTTTGAAATGAAATATAGACTCTCTTTGACTCTGATTTAGAAATTATCGCGGGATGATCTTTTATGATCGACTCGTATGCTCGGTCTATACGAGGTAGAGTTTTATGCTTTATTTTATGTAGACGTTCTGTCGTCTTTAGAGAATCAAAGGCGGGGACATTTCCCTTCAACCTAGACTCGGAATAGAAACAATCGGACTTGATACCGGAGCTTGTAGAATAAACCTTCATAGGTTTGAATTCGCGGGAGTCTTCTTTGGACTCTGGATTAAAATTGTCGGGATGGTTACCGGAATTGAAAAGGTCGGGATGGTTACCGAATGCGTCGGGATGGTTACCGGAATTAGAAAGGTCGGGATGGTTACCGAATGCGTCGGGATGGTTACCGGAATTAGAAAGGTCGGGATGGTTACCGAATGCGTCGGGATGGTACCCGGAATTAGAAAGGTCGGGATGGTTACCGAATACGTCGGGATGGTTCCCGGAATTAGTAAGGTCGGGATGGTTACCGAATACGTCGGGATGATACCCGGAAGTAGAATGGTCGGAAGAGTACGACTCGATTTCTTCCATCTCCAATGGGGGCAATCGAAATGAAACTCTTTCCGACGAGGTGTTAAAACACCGGAGGCTCGCTTTGCCTTTACGATTGGTGACAACGCAGTCACCCAGGAATACATCCGGCGCTACATTAACACGGCGGATATATCCCTGTTTGGGTCCTTCGACGTCGACCGCTATGCACGCAACGGTACGAGGTTCGAGGACGAATTCTTCGGTTTTCGGAGGAGTCTTTGTTCGGACTCGATCCTCACGCTCCACGACCCGACTTCTCGCAGTGTACTCCGATATCTCTCGAGTCTCCTTCGATTCCGGCCGGCTTTTCACGGCGTTTTTCTCTAGGGAGCACTCGATCGAATCCCGAGGAGGCATTGAAATAACCTCCGTCACCGGGGCTCTGCAAGGTCTGACCGCGGGTGCACGAGGATTTGAGGAAGACACTCGAACGTTCCTTGCCGAATGTTCCTCACGCTTGGCGGCTGGAGTTTTAACGAGATCGTTGGTCATAGACGAAGGCATTGAAATAACCTCTGCTGCCAATTCATCGCGAGGCTCAGCCGTGGGCGCGCAAGGGTTCGAGAAGGGAACCCGAATGTTTCCTATCGTAATGTATTCATTCGCAATGGAGATCTCGGCTCCTGTTCTGAAGAAGGGAGAACCGAGGATTCCGTCGATGTTAATTGGGAAGTTTTCTTCCAAGACATGAAATTCAATAGGGTTTTGACCCTGTAAGTGTATTTTGATTTGACCGAGAGTTGGAATGGATCCCTCGGTTATTCCTTGGACTTCTATAGTGTTCGTGTGATCTATAGGTAGATTTGGTTCAAGACTTGACGCACGAATTAAATTGATCTCCGAACCCGTGTCTAGCAAAAATTCACACTTCTTTTGTAATTGAGGGGCGGAGATTTTTACGCGCGGAATTGGTGAGTCTGCAGCAAGATTTACTGCTGAGACGAATCGTCGGACTGGTCGTTCGTCCGGATAGCTGTTTGGGTGCGGGCTGTAGTTTGGGTTGAAGATGCGGCCTCCCGCCTGGGGTTGGCTTCGGTCGGGAGGCCGGACTCGTTTCCCGACCTCCTATTATTATTAAAAGCGCGCTTACGGCACTCGTGAATATCGTGCCCGGGGACTTTGCAATAGTTGCAAAATTTGTTAGGGCTTGAGGGGCGATCTGTGGGACCATCGCGGTACGTGTTTTGGTCGCGAGGATTGTTTTCCCATCGCCGTTGCGGCGTCGGGGAGCGATAAGAGTCCCGGTTTGAGTTTCTCGAGGACTGCTGAGACGAGTCCGGTCTGTTATCGCGGCGTTCTCGGGTTCGCTCTGGAATGTCACGAGCGGACTCGTACGTGGAACGCGGGCGATACGGCCGGTTATCAGAGAAGCTGACTCGTTTTTCTTCGCGGATCAGTTCTCGTCGACGAGTCTGGTCTGACTCATACTGCCTGTAAGCAGAGATGGCTGCTTCGAAAACAGTGGCAGGATTTCGCGAAGGGCAATGAAGCACTTCGGCACGCAGCTGGGGAAGGAGACCTCGTAGAAAACAATCTACTACGAAACGATCCAGCTCTTCGTAATCAAGGCCAATATCTGTTGCATCTTGAATCGCGGTTCGAAGGTCTTTAACGCGATTGATGAAGTCTAAGATGTGCTCGTTTGGAGCTTGGAGTACACTCGCGAGATCGCCACGGTACTGGTCCACGAATTTGTATGGGCCCAGCACTGTACGTAATTTCTCGCATAGTGCAGAAATTGTGGATATGTGCTGGCCTTCAATAGCGGCATAAGCACGATCGTGGAGTTTATTGCAGAGCAATTTTGTGAGGGCACGCTCTGCAGTGGCCGGTACGGTGTCACGCGCGCGTTTGCATGCACGTATGAATTGTAGGACGGAAGACGAAGTTCCGTCGAATCTAGGGACAAGCTCGGCGGCTTGTTTTAGAGCGAAATTACCAGTAGGTTCATACTGTGGGATTTCGCGTGGCTCTGGCGGTGAAGGTTCCCGCATATTAGAGACGTTACTAGGGCCTGGTGTAGGCGATTGTTGACGTAGGCTTTGACTCATGATTTGGATGTTGCGAAGCTCTTTTCGTATTTCGTCGAGCATATTCTTTTGGTTTTGTGCGTCTTCTTCATATTTGAGACGCAATTTCGCAATAAAATCAGGTTCCTCTTTGAGATATTGCTCTCTACGGGCGAGGTCTTGCGCATAAAGGAGTAACTCTTCCTCGGTCATTGGAGGAAGGTCTGCGTTAGGATCTGCTCGGAGATCCTTTTGAGATCGCGTGATTGGGCGAGACATTTTGATAGATATAAATGGGATTTAGAAATGTGAACTTCGCACTGACACGCGTCGGGGCTTATTAATGCAAATATCGGCGACCACTTCGATGTCCTACCGACTGCGCCAAATTTGTCACGTCCGTCACTGTGTTTTTGTTACAGGTACCAGGAGAGAGAAAAGAGAACAGTGACAGACGGACGGTTGAGATATTATGATTAAAATGAGGAGTGGTCTTTCGTGCCGAGACAGCCGCGGGCTGTCATATGCACTAGGACAACCGATATTGCTATGGATGCAGTCAAGAAGAGAACGTCCGACGCGGTTACAAGAAGTGTCCGACAAGAATCACGCGCGAGAGGATGCAACGAGAACGGTGAGTTTACAGGATTCAACAATTATACAAGATATTATACGACTCACCGCAATGTTGTATTAACGCCTAATAATATTGTTGCAGCAGGAACTGGCGGTACTGACAGTAGGTGTCGTACATCGGATCTTCTATACAGATGTCCTCGAGGTGGGGAAGATCTGGCAGAGTTGCTGCTGCTCGGTTCGGGACGACGTTAGTGGCCTTGGATGCTGGCCGCAAGACGACACGTTGATGAGCTGGCAGAGGAACGTCACGGATGATTCGGCAACGGACCCTGGGAACGATGATCGTGTCTCGGCTGTCGTCGTCGTCGGCTATGTCGATCACCTCGCAATGTTGTATTAACGCCTAATAATATTGTTGCAGCAGGAACTGGCGGTACTGGCAGTAGGTGTAGTACATCGGGTCTTCTATACAGATGTCCTCGAGGTGGGGAAGATCTGGCAGAGTTGCTGCTGCTCGGTTCGGGACGACGTTAGTGGCCTTGGATGCTGGCCGCAAGACGACACGTTGATGAGTTGGCAGAGGGACGTCACTGACGATTCGGCAACGGACCCTGGGAACGACGATCGTGTCTCGGCTGTCGTCGTCGTCGGCTATGTCGATCACCTCGTGATGCAGTATTAACGCCTAATAATATTGTTGCAGCAGGAACTGGCGGTACTGGCAGTAGGTGTTGTACATCGGGTCTTCTATACAAATGTCCTCGAGGTGGGGAAGATCTGGCAGAGTTGCTGCTGCTCGGTTCGGGACGACATTAGTGGCCTTGGATGCTGGCCGCAAGACGACACGTTGATGAGTTGGCAGAGGGACGTCACTGACGATTCGGCAACGGACCCTGGGAACGACGATCGTGTCTCGGCTGTCGTCGTCGTCGGCTATGTCGATCACCTCTGGACAATCGACCGGATGTAGAACTGGCGTCGGAGCTCGCGAGAGGTCCGCGTGGTTGACCTCTTTAGGAGGGTTGCAAGGGCAACCGTATACAGAAACGTAATCGGACGCGTCACACGGAATGTGCTCGGTGGTTCCCAGAAGTTCTGTCCACTCGGTAGTGGCAATGATTTGATCAAGCACCGCTTTATTTCTCAACGCGCGTCTCAATTTAGCAAGTTGATACTTGCGTCCCGCTCGACGTGGGCGTCGCATGGGTAAGGAATAATAATGATGGAATATTAATAATATAATGAAAATGAACTTCCACTTGTTATTAACCTTTTTGGTAGTTAACTCGCTTCACGTCTATTGTGGCGGCTCAGCGTTTCCACTGCGCACTTTAGACCAATTCTAGACGTGGCACGAGAACTTCTCTATGACTCGCTTCAAATTCCTTATTGGCGGCTCAGCGTTTCCACTGCGCACTTTAGACCAAGTCCGGATATGTCACGAGTTTAATATATTCGATGCAAGAACTGAATTGGAAGATGGTGTTGAACTAACACAAGAATAACAAGATCGAAGCACTGGTATAACAACGATATATTAAATAAGAACTGGTAAGTACACTGGTATACAATATGTAAGTAGTATTATAATAGGAGTAGTAATTGGATTAATGAATAATGGATATTGTAATATGTTATAGGAATAACGTATGAGAATTAGGACTTGAGTTGAGTTGAGTTAGAGTTGGAATTGGAATTGGAATTAGGAGTGAAGGATCGACACACTTCACTTTCGCGGAGCTAGACTGAACATGTCTGCTCTTGAAGCCGAACTGACTCTGAGGCCAGGTAGGCACGTCTGTGCGAGTCGCTGGCTGAAGGCGGACTGCTCGAGTCGCGAGATGGAGGCGGACTGATGCAAGCGTCCGCTCTGCCTTGCCTCCTTCGTTCGGAGTGGGGATAGCTGACGCTGCAGTCTCTTTGTTCTTCAGTTGTCGGAGTGGGAGAACCGCTGACGCAGCAGCGTCTTCGCTCCCGGGGACTGCACGTGCATTTCTGCTGACGCTGCAGTCTCGTGGCTGTCCTATTGCCCTCTACGAGCGTGGGACTGCTGATGCAGCAGTCTTTGGATTTCTCGACGTTTCTAGAAGCTTCTAGATGCTTCCAGAGTGATGCAATACTTTATTGCATTATGTGTCGTGGTGATGGGTTGAAACTGAGGTAAGGTGTTGATCAAGGTGAAGTTATGGTGATGGGTAGAGACGGAGATAAGGATTAGAACAATAGAATAATGAGATCTTAATACTATGCTCTTATGTCTAGGGGACGGTGTGTGGATCTTATGTAGATCAGACCTTGTATACATAGTGTGTGTACAAGGCCAACGTCGTACATCGGACGACGTAACAAACTAACACAAGAATAACAAGATCGAAGCACTGGTATAACAACGATATATTAAATAAGAACTGGTAAGTACACTGGTATACAATATGTAAGTAGTATTATAATAGGAGTAGTAATTGGATTAATGAATAATGGATATTGTAATATGTTATAGGAATAACGTATGAGAATTAGGACTTGAGTTGAGTTGAGTTAGAGTTGGAATTGGAATTGGAATTAGGAGTGAAGGATCGACACACTTCACTATCGCGGAGCTAGACTGAACACGTCTGCTCTTGAAGCCGGACTGGCATGTCCGTGCGAGTCGCTGGCTGAAGGCGGACTGCTCGAGTCGCGAGATGGAGGCGGACTGATGCAAGCGCCTGCTCTGCCTTGCCTCCTTCGTTCGGAGTGGGGATGGCTGACGCTGCAGTCTCTTTGTTCTTCAGTCGTCGGAGTGGGAGAACCGCTGACGCAGCAGCGTCTTCTCTCCCGGGGACTGCACGTGCATTTCTGCTGACGCTGCAGTCTCGTGGCTGTCCTATTGCCCTCTACGAGCGTGGGACTGCTGATGCAGCAGTCTTTGGACTTCTCGACGTTTCTAGAAGCTTCTAGATGCTTCCAGAGTGATGCTGTTACGTCGTCCGATGTACGACGTTGGCCTTGTACACACACTATGTATACAAGGTCTGATCTGCATAAGATCCATACACCGTCCCCTAAAAATAAGAGCATAGTATTAAGATTTCATTATTCTATTGTTCTACTCCTTATCTCCGTCTCTACCCATCACCATAACTTCACCTTGATCAACACCTTACCTCAGTTTCAACCCATCACCACGACACATAATGCAATAAAGTATTGCATCACTCTGGAAGCATCTAGAAGCTTCTAGAAACGTCGAGAAGTCCAAAGACTGCTGCATCAGCAGTCCCACGCTCGTAGAGGGCAATAGGACAGCCACGAGACTGCAGCGTCAGCAGAAATGCACGTGCAGTCCCCGGGAGCGAAGACGCTGCTGCGTCAGCGGTTCTCCCACTCCGACGACTGAAGAACAAAGAGACTGCAGCGTCAGCTATCCCCACTCCGAACGAAGGAGGCAAGGCAGAGCAGGCGCTTGCATCAGTCCGCCTCCATCTCGCGACTCGAGCAGTCCGCCTCCAGACAGCGACTCGAACGGTCCGCTCCAAGTGAGCGACTCGCACGGACGTGCCAGTCCGGCTTCTTCCGACTTCAAGAGCAGACGTGTTCAGTCTAGCTCCGCGATAGTGAAGTGTGTCGATCCTTCACTCCTAATTCCAATTCCACTTCCAACTCTAACTCAACTCAACTCAAGTCCTAATTCTCATACATTATTCCTATAACATATTACAATATCCATTATTCATTAATCCAATTACTACTCCTATTATAATACTACTTACATATTGTATACCAGTGTACTTACCAGTTCTTATTTAATATATTGTTGTTATACCAGTGCTTCGATCTTGTTATTCTTGTGTTAGTTCAACACCATCTTCCAATTCAGTTCTTGCATCGAATATATTAAACTCGTGACATATCCGGACTTGGTCTAAAGTGCGCAGTGGAAACGCTGAGCCGCCAATAAGGAATTTGAAGCGAGTCATAGAGAAGTTCTCGTGCCACGTCTAGAATTGGTCTAAAGTGCGCAGTGGAAACGCTGAGCCGCCACTATAGACGTGAAGCGAGTTAACTACCAAAAAGGTTAATAACAAGTGGAAGTTCATTTTCATTATATTATTAATATTCCATCATTACTATTCCTTACCCATGCGACGCCCACGTCGAGCGGGACGCAAGTATCAACTTGCTAAATTGAGACGCGCGTTGAGAAATAAAGCGGTGCTCGATCAAATCATTGCCACTACCGAGTGGACCGAACTTCTGGGAACCACCGAGCACATTCCGTGTGACGCGTCCGATTACGTTTCTGTATACGGTTGCCCTTGCAGCCTTCCTAAAGAGGTCAACCACGCGGACCTCTCGCGAGCTCCGACGCCAGTTCTGCATCCGGTCGATTGTCCAGAGGTGATCGACATAGCCGACGACGACGACAGCCGAGACACGATCATCGTTCCCAGGGTCCGTTGCCGAATCATCAGTGACGTCCCTCTGCCAACTCATCAACGTGTCGTCTTGCGGCCAGCATCCAAGGCCACTAATGTCGTCCCGAACCGAGCAGCAGCAACTCTGCCAGATCTTCCCCACCTCGAGGACATCTGTATAGAAGATCCGATGTACGACACCTACTGTCAGTACCGTCAGTTCCTGCTGCAACAATATTATTAGGCGTTAATACAACATTGCGGTGAGTCGTATAATGTCTTGTATAATTGTTGAATCCTGTAAACTCACCGTTCTCGTTGCATCCTCTCGCGCGCGATTCTTGTCGGGACACTCCTTGTAACCGCGTCGGACGTTCTTTTCTTGACTGCATCCATAGCAATATCGGTTGTCCTAGTGCATATGACAGCCTGCGGCTGTCTCGGCACGAAAGACCACTCCTCATTTTAATCATAATATCTCAACCGTCCGTCTGTCACTGTTCTCTTTTCTCTCTCTTGGTACCTGTAACAAAAACACAGTGACGGACGTGACAAATTTGGCGCAGTCGGTAGGACATCGAAGTGGTCGCCGATATTTGCATTAATAAGCCCCGACGCGTGTCAGTGCGAAGTTCACATTTCTAAATCCCATTTATATCCCCCAAAATGTCTCGCCCAATCACGCGATCTCAAAAGGATCTCCGAGCAGATCCTAACGCAGACCTTCCTCCAATGACCGAGGAAGAGCTACTCCTTTATGCACAAGACCTCGCCCGTAGAGAGCACTATCTCAAAGAAGAAACTGATTTTATTGCCAAATTGCGTCTCAAATATGAAGAAGACGCACAAAACCAAAAGAATATGCTCGACGAAATACGAAAAGAGCTTCATAACATCCAAATCACGAGTCAAACCCTACGTCAACAGACGCCTACACCAGGCCCTAGTAACGTCTCTAATATGCGGGAACCTTCACCGCCAGAGCCACGCGAAATCCCACAGTATGAACCTACTGGTAATTTCGCTCTAAAACAAGCTGCCGAGCTTGTCCCTAGATTCGACGGAACTTCGTCTTCCGTCCTACAATTCATACGTGCATGCAAACGCGCGCGTGACACCGTACCGGCCACTGCAGAGCGTGCCCTCACGAAATTGCTCTGCAATAAACTCCACGATCGTGCTTATGCCGCTATAGAAGGCGAGCACATAGTCACAATTTCTGCACTATGCGAAAAGTTACGTACAGTACTGGGCCCGTACAAATTCGTGGACCAGTACCGTGGCGATCTCGCAAGTGTACTCCAAGCTCCAAACGAGCACATCTTAGACTTCATCAATCGCGTTAAAGACCTTCGAACCGCGATTCAAGATGCCACAGATATTGGCCTTGATTACGAAGAACTAGATCGCTTCGTAGTAGATTGTTTTCTACGAGGTCTCCTTCCCCAGCTGCGTGCCGAAGTGCTTCATTGCCCTTCGCGAAATCCTGCCACTGTTTTCGAAGCAGCCATCTCTGCTTACAGGCAGTATGAGTCAGACCAGACTCGTCGACGAGAACTGATCCGCGAAGAAAAACGAGTCAGCTTCTCTGATAACCGGCCGTATCGCCAGCGTTCCACGTACGAGTCCGCTCGTGACATTCCAGAGCGAACTCAAGAACGCCGCGATAACAGACCGGACTCGTCTCAGCAGTCCTCGAGAAACTTAAACCGGGACTCTTATCGCTCCCCGACGTCGCAACGGCGATGGGAAAATAATCCTCGCGACCAAAACACGTACCGCGATGGTCGCACAGATCGCCCCTCAAGCCCTAACAAATTTTGCAACTACTGCAAAGTCCCCGGGCACGATATTCACGAGTGCCGTAAGCGCGCTTTTAATAATAATAGGAGGTCGGGAAACGAGTCCGGCCTCCCGACCGAAGCCAACCCAAGGCGGGAGGCCGCATCTTCAACCCAAACTACAGCCCGCACCCAAACAGCTATCCGGACGAACGACCAGTCCGACGATTCGTCTCAGCAGTAAATCTTGCTGCAGACTCACCAATTCCGCGCGTAAAAATCTCCGCCCCTCAATTACAAAAGAAGTGTGAATTTTTGTTGGACACGGGTTCGGAGATCAATTTAATTCGTGCGTCAAGTCTAGAACCAAATCTACCTATAGATCATACGAACACTATAGAAGTCCAAGGAATAACCGAGGGATCCATTCCAACTCTCGGTCAAATTAAAATACACTTACAGGGTCAAAACCCTATTGAATTTCATGTCTTGGAAGAAAACTTCCCAATTAACATCGACGGAATCCTCGGTTCTCCCTTCTTCAGAACAGGAGCCGAGATCTCCTTTGCGAATGAATACATTACGATAGGAAACATTCGGGTTCCCTTCTCGAACC
This sequence comes from Lasioglossum baleicum, assembly GCF_051020765.1. Taxonomy (NCBI): domain Eukaryota; kingdom Metazoa; phylum Arthropoda; class Insecta; order Hymenoptera; family Halictidae; genus Lasioglossum; species Lasioglossum baleicum. The sequence goes on along the minus strand of NW_027469102.1, from coordinate 120,466 downwards.
CTTGCGCGCCCACGGCTGAGCCTCGCGATAAATTGGCAGCAGAGGTTATTTCAATGCCTTCGTCTATGACCAACGATCTCGTTAAAACTCCAGCCGTCGAGCGTGAGGAACATTCGGCAAGGAACGTTCGAGTGTCTTCCTCAAATCCTCGTGCACCCGCGGTCAGACCTTGCAGAGCTCCGGTGACGGAGGTTATTTCAATGCCTCCTCGGGATTCGATCGAGTGCTCCCTAGAGAAAAACGCCGTGAAAAGCCGGCCGGAATCGAAGGAGACTCGAGAGATATCGGAGTACACTGCGAGAAGTCGGATCGTGCAGCGTGAGGATCGAGTCCGAACAAAGACTCCTCCGAAATCCGAAGAATTCGTCCTCGAACCTCGTACCGTTGCGTGCATAGCGGTCGACGTCGAAGGACCCAAACAGGGATATATCCGCCGTGTTAATGTAGCGCCGGATGTATTCCTGGGTGACTGCGTTGTCACCAATCGTAAAGGCAAAGCGAGCCTCCGGTGTTTTAACACCTCGTCGGAAAGAGTTTCATTTCGATTGCCCCCATTGGAGATGGCAGAAATCGAGTCGTACTCTTCCGACTTTTCTAATTCCGGGTATCATCCCGACGTATTCGGTAACCATCCCGACCTTACTAATTCCGGGTACCATCCCGACGTATTCGGTAACCATCCCGACCATTCTAATTCCGGGTATCATCCCGACGTATTCGGTAACCATCCCGACCTTTCTACTTCCGGGAACTATCCCGACGCATTCGGTAACCATCCCGACCTTTCTAATTCCGGGTACTATCCCGACGTATTCGGTAACCATCCCGACCTTTCTAATTCCGGGAACTATCCCGACGCATTCGGTAACCATCCCGACCCTTCTAATTCCGGGTATCATCCCGACGCATTCGGTAACCATCCCGACATTACTAACTCCGGTAACCAGCCCGATTCTTATACTAACTCCGGTAACCAGCCCGATCATTATACTAACTCCGGTAACCAGCCCGATAAAACCAAGGTCAGAATGACCTATTCCATCGCAAATTCCCACGAAGCTCGCGTGAAAGAGCTATTAGAAACTATCCCCATGGATCATCTCAGCGGTGACGAAATGGACCATGTTAAATCTTTGTTAGAAAAGCACAATGATCTTTTCCATCTCCAAGGGGATCGTTTGGGAAAAACAAATGCGGTGACTCACAGAATCATCACGACGGATGATATTCCAATCCATGTTAAACAGTATCGCTACCCACCAATCCACAAGGACGAAATCAACAAACAAATGTCCGAACTCTTACGGAATGACATAGTCGTTCCATCTAACTCACCTTATAATTCCCCCTTGTGGATTGTTCCTAAGAAAGCGGACGCCGAGGGTAACAAAAAATGGCGCATGGTAATCGATTACCGCGCATTAAACGAGAAATCGGTGGCCGACGCGTACCCGCTACCTAGCATTAACGAAATCCTAGATCAGTTAGGCAGCGCCACATACTTCAGTGTGTTTGACTTAGCCAGCGGATTCCATCAGATAGGAATGGAGAAGGAGGATGCCGCGAAGACCGCCTTCTCCACGCCTTTCGGCCACTACGAATTCAACAGAATGCCATTCGGTCTCCGTAATGCTCCGGCTACCTTCCAAAGATTAATGGACACAGTCCTCTGCGGCCTACAAGGCAACGAACTCTTCGTGTACCTCGATGATATCGTGATCTACGCGCGTTCATTAGAAGAACATTATGCCAAATTCAATAAACTAGCCCGCCGACTGCGCGGAGCCAACCTCAAATTACAGCCCTCGAAATGCGGCTTCCTTCATAAGGAAGTGGCATACCTGGGACATCAGATTAGCCAAGACGGCGTCAGACCATGTCCAAAGAAAATTAATGCCGTACAAAATTTCCCACGACCTAAGAACGCGAAAAACGTGCGCGAATTTTTAGGCCTTGCAGGGTACTACCGCAAATTTATTAATGACTTCGCTAAAATCTCCAAACCCCTAACCCAACTCCTCGCCAAAGAGCACAATTTCGAATGGGGTCCAAAACAAGAAAAGGCCTTCGAAGACCTACGACAAGCTCTGTGTGACGAACCGGTCCTTCAATACCCGGATTTCGATAAGCCGTTTAACGTCACCTGCGATGCATCTGGATATGCCATCGGCGCCGTACTAAGCCAAGGCGAAGTAGGCAAGGATCGTCCCGTTGCCTATGCCTCAAGGATCCTGCAGGGCGCTGAAGTGAACTATTCTACAATAGAGAAGGAGTGTTTAGCCATAATATTCGCAGTACAGTATTTTAGACCATATATTTACGGCCGAAAATTTACACTAATCACAGACCATAAACCGCTGGTCTGGATGACGTCAGTAAAAGACCCTACGTCGCGCCTCCTCAGATGGCGCCTAAAACTGGCCGAGTTTGAATATAAAGTCGTCTACAAACCTGGAAAAGCGAATTCTAACGCTGATGCCCTCTCCCGAAACCCAGTTACGTTGCCCCTCTCATGGAGCACCCCTGGAGGCACATCGCCGCCAAGAGCACCGTTATCAAATCCAGGAACCCCTCTCTTCGATAACCGCCGAAGGAGATGGGCCGACTCGCATCTTATGCCACCGCCTCAGTCAATTCCCCCGAGGAAGAGGAAATCATCGTCAAACTCAACATCTGAACCACCATCGAAAACGCCACCACGCCCTAGGGCGAGTTCAGATGACGACAGCCTTTTGGTATCACCACCCCTAGTACCCGCCTCCAGTCAAGAGGAATCACCCATAACAGGACTAGAGGACATTTTAACCGCCGTCCCCAGCCTAATTCCCCAACCAACGGGACCAAACTGGCTCGATGAAGAAGAAGAAACCTTACCCTCCGAGGACGAGGAAGAAGATGAGGAGCCAAGACGACAAGGGAGAATAACGTACCTCCGCGACCGACTAATTATGAGGAAAGATAATTTAGTATGTTTCACAACCCTGGATGGTCAACCTATAGACCCAGGAGCCGTAGACCTCCATAGACAAAGGAAACTGTCCGACGGTCGAGATCTGACCTTATTCAAAGCAAAGATAAGTAATTTCGGTAGCAACAAGCTAATACAGATACCCATCAAACCATCCCTGACTCACGAGGTTTCAACTGACGACCTAAAAGAATGTTTCCGGACATTACTTGATGTAGCCAACGAACTCAGACTGCGAACATTTTCAATCTCTAAAACCTATATAGACGACAATTCCATGGAGTACGTCTCGAACCTCCTCATCGCGACATTCGAAGACACCCCCGTACACATATTCTTCTGCGCAAACGAAATCCAGATACCGGCCGAAGATAGATGGAATGATATTATCGCAGAAAATCACGTCTCTGCGTACGCAGGGCACAAAGGAATTACAAAAACCCTGAAGAGAATCCGCGAAAGATATTGGTGGAGCGGTATGAAGATCCAGATAACGAACTACGTTAATAACTGCCTCAGTTGCCAACGTAATAAACTGACCAGGGTAAAAACGCGCCTGCCGATGAGAATAACGGATACACCCGGTAGAGCGTTCGATAAGGTGTCCATGGACATTGTAGGGCCCCTTCCAACAACCAACGACGGAAACACATACATCTTAACCATACAGGATCTATTAACGAAACACTCAACCGCAATCCCTCTTAAATCCGCCGATGCCATCAGCACTGCGGATGCATTTATAAACAATTTTATCTGTCGTTTCGGAACACCTAAAGCCATCCTAACGGATCAAGGAGCGAATTTCACAAGTTCCCTGATGAAGGCCATCGCAAAAAGATTCAGAATAACTCGGCTGCAAACAACAGCCTTCCACCCTCAAAGCAATGGGTCAATCGAGAGATCCCATCACGTCTTAGCAGAGTACCTGAAGCAATACGTCCACAAGAACAACTGGGACAAATGGGTCGATTTGGCAATGTTTAGTTACAATACGAGTGTCCACGAGGGCACAGATTTCACGCCACACGAGTTAGTATTCGGCTCTTTGGCGCGAGTCCCATCCGCCGATTCCTACTCCTACGAATGCGAAAACGACTCCTATACCCACTACCTCTCCCAATTGCAAAGAAAGATAACCGAAACCCAGATTCGCGCGCGCGGAAACTTAGTCTCCGCGAAAAGGAAATCCAAATCATACTACGATAGAAGAATTAACCCTGTAGAATTCAAGGTGGGAGAACAGGTATTCCTACTCAAAGAACCCTGCAAGGGCAAATTCGATGCGCAATATACGGGTCCTCACGAAATTTGCGACATCTTAGACTCAAACAATGTGAAAATTAAAGTAGGGAACCATTTTAAGATTGTACATGCAAACAAACTCAAGCGTGCGCCGAATAATCCAACGCAAACCCCGCGTCAGCGATACGTGACACTCATCTGGACACAGATAAGAAAAGACAAAAGTGAAAGTGTTAGTAAACAAAGTGATAACCCACCCACCCTAAACCCCGAGAAAAGACAGTCGAAAAATGAACATTGCGAATACGACTTGTCGGACATTACAAAACCAGCCCCAGCCCCACGTGCCGACACCGATAACATTTGGAAATACTCGCCGAGAACTGTGCTCCCTGCGCGGAGTACCCCCGGACGATGCGTCGCATGAATGAGTGTGATATCGAGTGTTGAGCGAGAAATTTCTTAATTGTAAGAAATTTCTTTTCCGCGTTGGGAGGTGTTACGTCGTCCGATGTACGACGTTGGCCTTGTACACACACTATGTATACAAGGTCTGATCTGCATAAGATCCATACACCGTCCCCTAAAAATAAGAGCATAGTATTAAGATTTCATTATTCTATTGTTCTACTCCTTATCTCCGTCTCTACCCATCACCATAACTTCACCTTGATCAACACCTTACCTCAGTTTCAACCCATCACCACGACACATAATGCAATAAAGTATTGCATCACTCTGGAAGCATCTAGAAGCTTCTAGAAACGTCGAGAAGTCCAAAGACTGCTGCATCAGCAGTCCCACGCTCGTAGAGGGCAATAGGACAGCCACGAGACTGCAGCGTCAGCAGAAATGCACGTGCAGTCCCCGGGAGCGAAGACGCTGCTGCGTCAGCGGTTCTCCCACTCCGACGACTGAAGAACAAAGAGACTGCAGCGTCAGCTATCCCCACTCCGAACGAAGGAGGCAAGGCAGAGCAGGCGCTTGCATCAGTCCGCCTCCATCTCGCGACTCGAGCAGTCCGCCTCCAGACAGCGACTCGAACGGTCCGCTCCAAGTGAGCGACTCGCACGGACGTGCCAGTCCGGCTTCTTCCGACTTCAAGAGCAGACGTGTTCAGTCTAGCTCCGCGATAGTGAAGTGTGTCGATCCTTCACTCCTAATTCCAATTCCACTTCCAACTCTAACTCAACTCAACTCAAGTCCTAATTCTCATACATTATTCCTATAACATATTACAATATCCATTATTCATTAATCCAATTACTACTCCTATTATAATACTACTTACATATTGTATACCAGTGTACTTACCAGTTCTTATTTAATATATTGTTGTTATACCAGTGCTTCGATCTTGTTATTCTTGTGTTAGTTCAACACCATCTTCCAATTCAGTTCTTGCATCGAATATATTAAACTCGTGACATATCCGGACTTGGTCTAAAGTGCGCAGTGGAAACGCTGAGCCGCCAATAAGGAATTTGAAGCGAGTCATAGAGAAGTTCTCGTGCCACGTCTAGAATTGGTCTAAAGTGCGCAGTGGAAACGCTGAGCCGCCACTATAGACGTGAAGCGAGTTAACTACCAAAAAGGTTAATAACAAGTGGAAGTTCATTTTCATTATATTATTAATATTCCATCATTACTATTCCTTACCCATGCGACGCCCACGTCGAGCGGGACGCAAGTATCAACTTGCTAAATTGAGACGCGCGTTGAGAAATAAAGCGGTGCTCGATCAAATCATTGCCACTACCGAGTGGACCGAACTTCTGGGAACCACCGAGCACATTCCGTGTGACGCGTCCGATTACGTTTCTGTATACGGTTGCCCTTGCAGCCTTCCTAAAGAGGTCAACCACGCGGACCTCTCGCGAGCTCCGACGCCAGTTCTGCATCCGGTCGATTGTCCAGAGGTGATCGACATAGCCGACGACGACGACAGCCGAGACACGATCATCGTTCCCAGGGTCCGTTGCCGAATCATCAGTGACGTCCCTCTGCCAACTCATCAACGTGTCGTCTTGCGGCCAGCATCCAAGGCCACTAATGTCGTCCCGAACCGAGCAGCAGCAACTCTGCCAGATCTTCCCCACCTCGAGGACATCTGTATAGAAGATCCGATGTACGACACCTACTGTCAGTACCGTCAGTTCCTGCTGCAACAATATTATTAGGCGTTAATACAACATTGCGGTGAGTCGTATAATGTCTTGTATAATTGTTGAATCCTGTAAACTCACCGTTCTCGTTGCATCCTCTCGCGCGCGATTCTTGTCGGGACACTCCTTGTAACCGCGTCGGACGTTCTTTTCTTGACTGCATCCATAGCAATATCGGTTGTCCTAGTGCATATGACAGCCTGCGGCTGTCTCGGCACGAAAGACCACTCCTCATTTTAATCATAATATCTCAACCGTCCGTCTGTCACTGTTCTCTTTTCTCTCTCTTGGTACCTGTAACAAAAACACAGTGACGGACGTGACAATGCAATACTTTATTGCATTATGTGTCGTGGTGATGGGTTGAAACTGAGGTAAGGTGTTGATCAAGGTGAAGTTATGGTGGTGGGTAGAGACGGAGATAAGGATTAGAACAATACAATATATGAGATCTTAATATTATGCTCTTATGTCTAGGGGACGGTGTATGGATCTTATGCAGATCAGACCTTGAATACATAATGTATGTACAAGGCCAACGTCGTACATCGGACGACGTAACAAAGCCTAACATGTTCAACTAACTAAACCCCAACTTTTCCTAAACTTGTTCTAAAACCCATCACTACTCAAATCTCGACTTTTCCTAAACTTGTTCTAAAACCCATCACTACTCAAATCTCGACTTTTCCTAAACTTGTTCTAAAACCCATCACTACTCAACTCTCGACTTTTCCTAAACTTGTTCTAATACCCATCACTACCTAAATCTCGACTTTTCCTAAACTTGTTCTAATACCCATCACTACTTAAATCTCCACTTTGTCTAAACTTGTTCTAAAGCTAACCGCCACTCCAAGCTCTCAATCTTACCTAACACTTGTTCAAACCCTCATCTACACTTATAACTTGTTTGAACCCTCATCTACAGTTAACACTTGTTCAAAACCTCATCTACACTTATAACTTGTTCCAATCTCTAACTTCTCTCGAGTACACTCTACCTCGAGAACAAAGAGACCGCAGCGTCAGCAGTCCTCGAGAACAAAGAGACTGCTGCCTCAGCGAAATCTCGAACGAAGAAGGTCTAGAGAGACCGAGCGACTAGACAGTCTGGCCCCAGTCGCCAGCGCGAACACACGTTCAGTCTGGTCCTAGCCAGCGGAGTGAGCGGACGTGTCGGTCTGCGCTCACTCCATTCTCACACAACGACATCAGGCAGTCTGGCCCAAGCCAGCGAAGCGAGCAGACGTGTCGATCTGCGCTCTTCTAATTCGCGCTTCGACGTTCATCGACGTTTGTTCTACTATTCTATTCCAAATCCATTCCAATTCAATTCCTAAATCAATTCCAATTCTAACTCTTACTAACTCATACTCCGTATACGATTATTACGTTTAATTCATTTATTATTATACTACCAAGTTTATACTCAAGTGTACTCAACGTTCTTTATTTCAATATATATATTATATTTTACCAGTGTTACGTGCAGTTAATTTCTACATCATTCTACTAAATCCAGTGACAGTTTCTTTTCGAAATTCGAATCGTGCCCTCGTTAATCATACAGAACTCGGCTTGGAGGTCAGTTCGTCCGCTCCGCTGAGAAGTAGTGGTTGACGAGTAGACGTTCGGAAATAATAACTTTCCAAATCAGATAAACGCATTTAATATTAATAATAAATAATTGAGCTCTCGCTTACGTGTTCAACCTCGGTCACAAAGGGAGAAGCTTACAGCTCCGCCGAGGTAATACGTCAACGAGGTGACACTTAGTCAAAAGACTATCAAAGTTAAAGTGACAGTTTGTGAAAGGAAACATATCAGTGTCTAAAGTGAAGTGACTGTTTTAATAGTGCCCTCGTTGTCTGCTCTGCTGGGTAGTGCCGATTAACGAGTGGACATTTTCGAGTCAGGTAAATTACCTCTGGCCAGCGCCTACGGGGAACCCCTGGCCAATTTTTCTTTCACGTTTGGGACTTAGACAAAATCCGACAAAAGGATTTTTAGAGTATTAACTCTTCCTAAACAGTTCCTTCCATATCCATCCCTTACGCGTCGTACACGTCGTGCAGGCCGAAAGTATCAACTGGCCAAGTTCAAACGGGCATTAAATCAAACAGCCATCTTGAACCGCGTCTTAAGTTCGACTGATTGGACTGAACTTCTCGGAACGACCGAGAATATCGAGTGTGACGCGTCAGATTACGTATCGGTATACGGTTGTCCGTGCCGTCCGATTCCGAACACAGAGGTCGACCACGCGGACCTCTCGCGTTCTTCACCTGTCACCAAACCATCTGCTGGTCGCTACGAGATAGCCGATCTCGTTGACATCTCTGACGACGACGACGACGTCAGGAATACCATAAACCTGTCAAGTGACAACAACAATCCGCCTGCCGTTCGTTACGAGGTCATTGATATCATCACCATCTCTGATGACGATGACAGCAGGAGCACCATAATCTTGCCGCACGTTCGCTGTAGGATCATCAAGGAGGAGTACCTACCGTCCAACAGACGCATTGTCGTGCGTACCCCAGCGAGACAGCTGCCAAACCTTCCTCATCTCATGCGCATGCGCATCCCACAAAACCTCGCACGTGTTTTTACTCGACTAGCCTGCGGGATGCATCCTCTCGCACGTGTTTTTACTCGACTAGCCTGCGGGATGCATCTGTCACGTCCGTCACTGTGTTTTTGTTACAGGTACCAGGAGAGAGAAAAGAGAACAGTGACAGACGGACGGTTGAGATATTATGGTTAAAATGAGGAGTGGTCTTTCGTGCCGAGACAGCCGCGGGCTGTCATATGCACTAGGACAACCGATATTGCTATGGATGCAGTCAAGAAAAGAACGTCCGACGCGGTTACAAGGAGTGTCCCGACAAGAATCGCGCGCGAGAGGATGCAACGAGAACGGTGAGTTTACAGGATTCAACAATTATACAAGATATTATACGACTCACCGCAATGTTGTATTAACGCCTAATAATATTGTTGCAGCAGGAACTGGCGGTACTGACAGTAGGTGTCGTACATCGGATCTTCTATACAGATGTCCTCGAGGTGGGGAAGATCTGGCAAAGTTGCTGCTGCTCGGTTCGGGACGACGTTAGTGGCCTTGGATGCTGGCCGCAAGACGACACGTTGATGAGCTGGCAGAGGAACGTCACGGATGATTCGGCAACGGACCCTGGGAACGATGATCGTGTCTCGGCTGTCGTCGTCGTCGGCTATGTCGATCACCTCTGGACAATCGACCGGATGCAGAACTGGCGTCGGAGCTCGCGAGAGGTCCGCGTGGTTGACCTCTTTAGGAGGGTTGCAAGGGCAACCGTATACAGAAACGTAATCGGACGCGTCACACGGAATGTGCTCGGTGGTTCCCAGAAGTTCTGTCCACTCGGTAGTGGCAATGATTTGATCGAGCACCGCTTTATTTCTCAACGCGCGTCTCAATTTAGCAAGTTGATACTTGCGTCCCGCTCGACGTGGGCGTCGCATAGGTAAGGAATAGTAATGACGGAATATTAATAAGACAATGAAAATGAACTTCCACTTGTTATTAACCTTTTTGGTAGTTAACTCGCTTCACGTCTATAGTGGCGGCTCAGCGTTTCCACTGCGCACTTTAGACCAATTCTAGACGTGGCACGAGAACTTCTCTATGACTCGCTTCAAATTCCTTATTGGCGGCTCAGCGTTTCCACTGCGCACTTTAGACCAAGTCCGGATATGTCACGAGTTTAATATATTCGATGCAAGAACTGAATTGGAAGATGGTGTTGAACTAACACAAGAATAACAAGATCGAAGCACTGGTATAACAACGATATATTAAATAAGAACTGGTAAGTACACTGGTATACAATATGTAAGTAGTATTATAATAGGAGTAGTAATTGGATTAATGAATAATGGATATTGTAATATGTTATAGGAATAACGTATGAGAATTAGGACTTGAGTTGAGTTGAGTTAGAGTTGGAATTGGAATTGGAATTAGGAGTGAAGGATCGACACACTTCACTATCGCGGAGCTAGACTGAACACGTCTGCTCTTGAAGCCGGACTGGCATGTCCGTGCGAGTCGCTGGCTGAAGGCGGACTGCTCGAGTCGCGAGATGGAGGCGGACTGATGCAAGCGCCTGCTCTGCCTGGCCTCCTTCGTTCGGAGTGGGGATGGCTGACGCTGCAGTCTCTTTGTTCTTCAGTCGTCGGAGTGGGAGAACCGCTGACGCAGCAGCGTCTTCTCTCCCGGGGACTGCACGTGCATTTCTGCTGACGCTGCAGTCTCGTGGCTGTCCTATTGCCCTCTACGAGCGTGGGACTGCTGATGCAGCAGTCTTTGGACTTCTCGACGTTTCTAGAAGCTTCTAGATGCTTCCAGAGTGATGCAATACTTTATTGCATTATGTGTCGTGGTGATGGGTTGAAACTGAGGTAAGGTGTTGATCAAGGTGAAGTTATGGTGGTGGGTAGAGACGGAGATAAGGATTAGAACAATACAATATATGAGATCTTAATATTATGCTCTTATGTCTAGGGGACGGTGTATGGATCTTATGCAGATCAGACCTTGAATACATAATGTATGTACAAGGCCAACGTCGTACATCGGACGACGTAACAAAGCCTAACATGTTCAACTAACTAAACCCCAACTTTTCCTAAACTTGTTCTAAAACCCATCACTACTCAAATCTCGACTTTTCCTAAACTTGTTCTAAAACCCATCACTACTCAAATCTCGACTTTTCCTAAACTTGTTCTAAAACCCATCACTACTCAACTCTCGACTTTTCCTAAACTTGTTCTAATACCCATCACTACCTAAATCTCGACTTTTCCTAAACTTGTTCTAATACCCATCACTACTTAAATCTCCACTTTGTCTAAACTTGTTCTAAAGCTAACCGCCACTCCAAGCTCTCAATCTTACCTAACACTTGTTCAAACCCTCATCTACACTTATAACTTGTTTGAACCCTCATCTACAGTTAACACTTGTTCAAAACCTCATCTACACTTATAACTTGTTCCAATCTCTAACTTCTCTCGAGTACACTCTACCTCGAGAACAAAGAGACCGCAGCGTCAGCAGTCCTCGAGAACAAAGAGACTGCTGCCTCAGCGAAATCTCGAACGAAGAAGGTCTAGAGAGACCGAGCGACTAGACAGTCTGGCCCCAGTCGCCAGCGCGAACACACGTTCAGTCTGGTCCTAGCCAGCGGAGTGAGCGGACGTGTCGGTCTGCGCTCACTCCATTCTCACACAACGACATCAGGCAGTCTGGCCCAAGCCAGCGAAGCGAGCAGACGTGTCGATCTGCGCTCTTCTAATTCGCGCTTCGACGTTCATCGACGTTTGTTCTACTATTCTATTCCAAATCCATTCCAATTCAATTCCTAAATCAATTCCAATTCTAACTCTTACTAACTCATACTCCGTATACGATTATTACGTTTAATTCATTTATTATTATACTACCAAGTTTATACTCAAGTGTACTCAACGTTCTTTATTTCAATATATATATTATATTTTACCAGTGTTACGTGCAGTTAATTTCTACATCATTCTACTAAATCCAGTGACAGTTTCTTTTCGAAATTCGAATCGTGCCCTCGTTAATCATACAGAACTCGGCTTGGAGGTCAGTTCGTCCGCTCCGCTGAGAAGTAGTGGTTGACGAGTAGACGTTCGGAAATAATAACTTTCCAAATCAGATAAACGCATTTAATATTAATAATAAATAATTGAGCTCTCGCTTACGTGTTCAACCTCGGTCACAAAGGGAGAAGCTTACAGCTCCGCCGAGGCAATACGTCAACGAGGTGACACTTAGTCAAAAGACTATCAAAGTTAAAGTGACAGTTTGTGAAAGGAAACATATCAGTGTCTAAAGTGAAGTGACTGTTTTAATAGTGCCCTCGTTGTCTGCTCTGCTGGGTAGTGCCGATTAACGAGTGGACATTTTCGAGTCAGGTAAATTACCTCTGGCCAGCGCCTACGGGGAACCCCTGGCCAATTTTTCTTTCACGTTTGGGACTTAGACAAAATCCGACAAAAGGATTTTTAGAGTATTAACTCTTCCTAAACAGTTCCTTCCATATCCATCCCTTACGCGTCGTACACGTCGTGCAGGCCGAAAGTATCAACTGGCCAAGTTCAAACGGGCATTAAATCAAACAGCCATCTTGAACCGCGTCTTAAGTTCGACTGATTGGACTGAACTTCTCGGAACGACCGAGAATATCGAGTGTGACGCGTCAGATTACGTATCGGTATACGGTTGTCCGTGCCGTCCGATTCCGAACACAGAGGTCGACCACGCGGACCTCTCGCGTTCTTCACCTGTCACCAAACCATCTGCTGGTCGCTACGAGATAGCCGATCTCGTTGACATCTCTGACGACGACGACGACGTCAGGAATACCATAAACCTGTCAAGTGACAACAACAATCCGCCTGCCGTTCGTTACGAGGTCATTGATATCATCACCATCTCTGATGACGATGACAGTGTCACGTCCGTCACTGTGTTTTTGTTACAGGTACCAGGAGAGAGAAAAGAGAACAGTGACAGACGGACGGTTGAGATATTATGATTAAAATGAGGAGTGGTCTTTCGTGCCGAGACAGCCGCGGGCTGTCATATGCACTAGGACAACCGATATTGCTATGATGCAGTCAAGAAGAGAACGTCCGACGCGGTTACAAGAAGTGTCCCGACAAGAATCACGCGCGAGATGATGCAACGAGAACGGTGAGTTTACAGGATTCAGCAATTATACAAGACATTATACGACTCACCGCAATGCTGTATTAACGCCTAATAATATTGTTGCAGCAGGAACTGGCGGTACTGACAGTAGGTGTCGTACATCGGGTCTTCTATACAGATGTCCTCGAGGTGGGGAAGATCTGGCAGAGTTGCTGCTGCTCGGTTCGGGACGACGTTAGTGGCCTTGGATGCTGGCCGCAAGACGACACGTTGATGAGTTGGCAGAGGAACGTCACTGATGATTCGGCAACGGACCCTGGGAACGATGATCGTGTCTCGGCTGTCGTCGTCGTCGGCTATGTCGATCACCTCTGGACGATCGACCGGATGCAGAACTGGCGTCGGAGCTCGCGAGAGGTCCGCGTGGTTGACCTCTTTAGGAAGGCTGCAAGGGCAACCGTATACAGAAACGTAATCGGACGCGTCACACGGAATGTGCTCGGTGGTTCCCAGAAGTTCTGTCCACTCGGTAGTGGCAATGATTTGATCGAGCACCGCTTTATTTCTCAACGCGCGTCTCAATTTAGCAAGTTGATACTTGCGTCCCGCTCGACGTGGGCGTCGCATGGGTAAGGAATAGTAATGATGGAATATTAATAATATAATGAAAATGAACTTCCACTTGTTATTAACCTTTTTGGTAGTTAACTCGCTTCACGTCTATAGTGGCGGCTCAGCGTTTCCACTGCGCTCTTTAGACCAATTCTAGACGTGGCACGAGAACTTCTTTATGACTCGCTTCAAATTCCTTATTGGCGGCTCAGCGTTTCCACTGCGCACTTTAGACCAAGTCCGGATATGTCACGAGTTTAATATATTCGATGCAAGAACTGAATTGGAAGATGGTGTTGAACTAACACAAGAATAACAAGATCGAAGCACTGGTATAACAACGATATATTAAATAAGAACTGGTAAGTACACTGGTATACAATATGTAAGTAGTATTATAATAGGAGTAGTAATTGGATTAATGAATAATGGATATTGTAATATGTTATAGGAATAATGTATGAGAATTAGGACTTGAGTTGAGTTGAGTTAGAGTTGGAATTGGAATTGGAATTAGGAGTGAAGGATCGACACACTTCACTATCGCGGAGCTAGACTGAACACGTCTGCTCTTGAAGTCGGAAGAAGCCGGACTGGCACGTCCGTGCGAGTCGCTCGCTTGGAGCGGACCGTTCGAGTCGCTGTCTGGAGGCGGACTGATGCAAGCGCCTGCTCTGCCTTGCCTCCTTCGTTCGGAGTGGGGATGGCTGACGCTGCAGTCTCTTTGTTCTTCAGTCGTCGGAGTGGGAGAACCGCTGACGCAGCAGCGTCTTCTCTCCCGGGGACTGCACGTGCATTTCTGCTGACGCTGCAGTCTCGTGGCTGTCCTATTGCCCTCTACGAGCGTGGGACTGCTGATGCAGCAGTCTTTGGACTTCTCGACGTTTCTAGAAGCTTCTAGATGCTTCCAGAGTGATGCAATACTTTATTGCATTATGTGTCGTGGTGATGGGTTGAAACTGAGGTAAGGTGTTGATCAAGGTGAAGTTATGGTGATGGATAGAGACGGAGATAAGGATTAGAACAATAGAATATATGAGATCTTAATATTATGCTCTTATGTCTAGGGGACGGTGTGTGGATCTTATGCAGATCAGACCTTGTATACATAGTGTGTGTACAAGGCCAACGTCGTACATCGGACGACGTAACACCTCCAAACGCGGAAAAGAAATTTCTTACAAGGAAGAAATTTCTCGCTCAACACTCGATATCACACTCATTCATGCGACGCATCGTCCGGAGGTACTCCGCGCAGGGAGCACAGTTCTCGGCGAGTATTTCCTATATTTGTACGAAACACTGGTCGCACTGAAATGTTGTCGGTGTCGGCACGTGGGGCTGGGGCTGGTTTTGTAATGTCCGACAAGTCGTATTCGCAATGTTCATTATTCGACTGTCTTTTCTCGGGGTTTAGGGTGGGTGGGGAATCACTTTGTTCACTAACACTTTTGTCTTTTCTGATCTGCGTCCAGATGAGTGTCACGTTTCGCTGACGCGGGGTTTGCGTTGGATTATTCGGCGCACGCTTGAGTTTGTTTGCATGTACAATCTTAAAATGGTTCCCTACTTTAATTTTCACATTGTTTGAGTCTAAGATGTCGCAGATTTCATGTGGACCCGTATATTGCGCATCGAATTTGCCCTTGCAGGGTTCTTTGAGTAGGAATACTTGTTCTCCCACCTTGAATTCTACCGGGTTAATTCTTCTATCGTAGTATGATTTGGATTTTCTTTTCGCGGAGACTATGTTTCCGCGCGCGCGAATCTGGGTTTCGGTTATCTTTCTTTGCAATTGGGAGAGGTAGTGGGTATAGGAGTCGTTTTCGCATTCGTAGGAGTAGGAATCGGCGGATGGGACTCGTGCCAAAGAGCCGAATACTAACTCGTGCGGCGTGAAATCTGTGCCCTCGTGGACACTTGTATTGTAACTAAACATTGCTAAATCGACCCATTTGTCCCAGTTGTTTTTGTGGACGTATTGCTTCAGGTATTCTGCTAAGACGTGGTGGGATCTCTCGATTGACCCGTTGCTTTGAGGGTGGAAGGCTGTTGTTTGCAGCCGAGTTATTCTGAATCGTTTTGCGATGGCCTTCATCAGGGAGCTTGTGAAATTTGCTCCTTGATCCGTTAGGATGGCTTTAGGTGTTCCGAAACGACAGATAAAATTGTTTATAAATGCATCCGCAGTGCTGATGGCATCGGCGGATTTGAGTGGGATTGCGGTTGAGTGTTTCGTTAATAGATCCTGTATGGTTAAGATGTATGTGTTTCCGTCGTTGGTTGTTGGAAGGGGCCCTACAATGTCCATGGACACCTTATCGAACGCTCTACCGGGTGTATCCGTTATTCTCATCGGCAGGCGCGTTTTTACCCTGGTCAGTTTATTACGTTGGCAACTGAGGCAGTTATTAACGTAGTTCGTTATCTGGATCTTCATACCGCTCCACCAATATCTTTCGCGGATTCTCTTCAGGGTTTTTGTAATTCCTTTGTGCCCTGCGTACGCAGAGACGTGATTTTCTGCGATAATATCATTCCATCTATCTTCGGCCGGTATCTGGATTTCGTTTGCGCAGAAGAATATGTGTACGGGGGTGTCTTCGAATGTTGCGATGAGGAGGTTCGAGACGTACTCCATGGAATTGTCATCTATATAGGTTTTAGAGATTGAAAATGTTCGCAGTCTGAGTTCGTTGGCTACATCAAGTAATGTCCGGAAACATTCTTTTAGGTCGTCAGTTGAAACCTCGTGAGTCAGGGATGGTTTGATGGGTATCTGTATCAGCTTGTTGCTACCGAAATTACTTATCTTTGCTTTGAATAAGGTCAGATCTCGACCGTCGGACAGTTTCCTTTGTCTATGGAGGTCTACGGCTCCTGGGTCTATAGGTTGACCATCCAGGGTTGTGAAACATACTAAATTATCTTTCCTCATAATTAGTCGGTCGCGGAGGTACGTTATTCTCCCTTGTCGTCTTGGCTCCTCATCTTCTTCCTCGTCCTCGGAGGGTAAGGTTTCTTCTTCTTCATCGAGCCAGTTTGGTCCCGTTGGTTGGGGAATTAGGCTGGGGACGGCGGTTAAAATGTCCTCTAGTCCTGTTATGGGTGATTCCTCTTGACTGGAGACGGGTACTAGGGGTGGTGATACCAAAAGGCTGTCGTCATCTGAACTCGCCCTAGGGCGTGGTGGCGTTTTCGATGGTGGTTCAGATGTTGAGTTTGACGATGATTTCCTCTTCCTCGGGGGAATTGATTGAGGCGGTGGCATAAGATGCGAGTCGGCCCATCTCCTTCGGCGGTTATCGAAGAGAGGGGTTCCTGGATTTGATAACGGTGCTCTTGGCGGCGATGTGCCTCCAGGGGTGCTCCATGAGAGGGGCAACGTAACTGGGTTTCGGGAGAGGGCATCAGCGTTAGAATTCGCTTTTCCAGGTTTGTAGACGACTTTATATTCAGACTCGGCCAGTTTTAGGCGCCATCTGAGGAGGCGCGACGTAGGGTCTTTTACTGACGTCATCCAGACCAGCGGTTTATGGTCTGTGATTAGTGTAAATTTTCGGCCGTAAATATATGGTCTAAAATACTGTACTGCGAATATTATTGCTAAGCACTCCTTCTCTATTGTAGAATAGTTCACTTCAGCGCCCTGCAGGATCCTTGAGGCATAGGCAACGGGACGATCCTTGCCTACTTCGCCTTGGCTTAGTACGGCGCCGATGGCATAACCAGATGCATCGCAGGTGACGTTGAACGGCTTATCGAAATCCGGGTATTGAAGGACCGGTTCGTCACACAGAGCTTGTCGTAGGTCTTCGAAGGCCTTTTCTTGTTTTGGACCCCATTCGAAATTGTGCTCTTTGGCGAGGAGTTGGGTTAGGGGTTTGGAGATTTTAGCGAAGTCATTAATAAATTTGCGGTAGTACCCTGCAAGGCCTAGAAATTCGCGCACGTTTTTCGCGTTCTTAGGTCGTGGGAAATTTTGTACGGCATTAATTTTCTTTGGACATGGTCTGACGCCGTCTTGACTAATCTGATGTCCCAGGTATGCCACTTCCTTATGAAGGAAGCCGCATTTCGAGGGCTGTAATTTGAGGTTGGCTCCGCGCAGTCGGCGGGCTAGTTTATTGAATTTGGCATAATGTTCTTCTAATGAACGCGCGTAGATCACGATATCATCGAGGTACACGAAGAGTTCGTTGCCTTGTAGGCCGCAGAGGACTGTGTCCATTAATCTTTGGAAGGTAGCCGGAGCATTACGGAGACCGAATGGCATTCTGTTGAATTCGTAGTGGCCGAAAGGCGTGGAGAAGGCGGTCTTCGCGGCATCCTCCTTCTCCATTCCTATCTGATGGAATCCGCTGGCTAAGTCAAACACACTGAAGTATGCGGCGCTGCCTAACTGATCTAGGATTTCGTTAATGCTAGGTAGCGGGTACGCGTCGGCCACCGACTTCTCGTTTAATGCGCGGTAATCGATTACCATGCGCCATTTTTTGTTACCCTCGGCGTCCGCTTTCTTAGGAACAATCCACAAGGGGGAATTATAAGGTGAGTTAGATGGAACGACTATGTCATTCCGTAAGAGTTCGGACATTTGCTTGTTGATTTCGTCCTTGTGGATTGGTGGGTAGCGATACTGTTTAACATGGATTGGAATATCATCCGTCGTGATGATTCTGTGAGTCACCGCATTTGTTTTCCCCAAACGATCCCCTTGGAGATGGAAAAGATCATTGTGCTTTTCTAACAAAGATTTAACATGGTCCATTTCGTCGCCGCTGAGATGATCCATGGGGATGGTTTCTAATAGCTCTTTCACGCGAGCTTCGTGGGAATTTGCGATGGAATAGGTCATTCTGACCTTGGTTTTATCGGGCTGGTTACCGGAGTTAGTATAATGATCGGGCTGGTTACCGGAGTTAGTATGAGAATCGGGCTGGTTACCGGAGTTAGTATAAAGATCGGGCTGGTTACCGGAGTTAGAAAGGTCGGGATGGTTACCGAATACGTCGGGATGATACCCGGAAGTAGAATGGTCGGGATGGTTACCGAATACGTCGGGATGGTTCCCGGAATTAGAAAGGTCGGGATGGTTACCGAATGCGTCGGGATGATACCCGGAATTAGAAAGGTCGGAAGAGTACGACTCGATTTCTTCCATCTCCAATGGGGGCAATCGAAATGAAACTCTTTCCGACGAGGTGTTAAAACACCGAAGGCTCGCTTTGCCTTTACGATTGGTGACGACGCAGTCACCCAGGAATACATCCGGCGCTACATTAACACGGCGGATATATCCCTGTTTGGGTCCTTCGACGTCGACCGCTATGCACGCAACGGTACGAGGTTCGAGGACGAATTCTTCGGATTTCGGAGGAGTCTTTGTTCGGACTCGATCCTCACGCTCCACGATCCGACTTCTCGCAGTGTACTCCGATATCTCTCGAGTCTCCTTCGATTCCGGCCGGCTTTTCACGGCGTTTTTCTCTAGGGAGTACTCGATCGAATCCCGAGGAGGCATTGAAATAACCTCCGTCACCGGAGCTCTGCAAGGTCTGACCGCGGGTGCACGAGGATTTGAGGATGACACTCGAACGTTCCTTGCCGAATGTTCCTCACGCTTGGCGGCTGGAGTTTTAACGAGATCGTTGGTCATAGACGAAGGCATTGAAATAACCTCTGCTGCCAATTCATCGCGAGGCTCAGCCATGGGCGCGCAAGGGTTCGAGAAGGGAACCCGAATGTTTCCTATCGTTATGTATTCATTCGCAAAGGAGATCTCGGCTCCTGTTCTGAAGAAGGGAGAACCGAGGATTCCGTCGATGTTAATTGGGAAGTTTTCTTCCAAGACATGAAATTCGATAGGGTTTTGACCCTGTAAGTGTATTTTAATTTGACCGAGAGTTGGAATGGATCCCTCGGTTATTCCTTGGACTTCTATAGTGTTCGTATGATCTATAGGTAGATTTGGTTCTAGACTTGACGCACGAATTAAATTGATCTCCGAACCCGTGTCCAACAAAAATTCACACTTCTTTTGTAATTGAGGGGCGGAGATTTTTACGCGCGGAATTGGTGAGTCTGCAGCAAGATTTACTGCTGAGACGAATCGTCGGACTGGTCGTTCGTCCGGATAGCTGTTTGGGTGCGGGCTGTAGTTTGGGTTGAAGATGCGGCCTCCCGCCTTGGGTTGGCTTCGGTCGGGAGGCCGGACTCGTTTCCCGACCTCCTATTATTATTAAAAGCGCGCTTACGGCACTCGTGAATATCGTGCCCGGGGACTTTGCAGTAGTTGCAAAATTTGTTAGAGCTTGAAGGGCGATCTGTGCGACCATCGCGGTACGTGTTTGAGTCGCGAGGATTATTTTCCCATCGCCGTTGCGGCGTCGGGGAGCGATAAGAGTCCCGGTTTAAGTTTCTCGAGGACTGCTGAGACGAGTCCGGTCTGTTATCGCGGCGTTCTTGAGTTCGCTCTGGAATGTCACGAGCGGACTCGTACGTGGAACGCGGGCGATACGGCCGGTTATCAGAGAAGCTGACTCGTTTTTCTTCGCGGAACAGTTCTCGTCGACGAGTCTGGTCTGACTCATACTGCCTGTAAGCAGAGATGGCTGCTTCGAAAACAGTGGCAGGATTTCGCGAAGGGCAATGAAGCACTTCGGCACGCAGCTGGGGAAGGAGACCTCGTAGAAAACAATCTACTACGAAGCGATCTAGTTCTTCGTAATCAAGGCCAATATCTGTGGCATCTTGAATCGCGGTTCGAAGGTCTTTAACGCGATTGATGAAGTCTAGGATGTGCTCGTTTGGAGCTTGGAGTACACTCGCGAGATCGCCACGGTACTGGTCCACGAATTTATATGGGCCCAGCACTGTACGTAACTTTTCGCATAGTGCAGAAATTGTGGATATGTGCTCGCCTTCTATAGCGGCATAAGCACGATCGTGGAGTTTATTGCAGAGCAATTTTGTGAGGGCACGCTCTGCAGTGGCTGGTACGGTGTCACGCGCGCGTTTGCATGCACGTATGAATGGTAGGACGGAAGACGAAGTTCCGTCGAATCTAGGGACAAGCTCGGCGGCTTGTTTTAGAGCGAAATTACCAGTAGGTTCATACTGTGGGACTTCGCGTGGCTCTGGCGGTGAAGGTTCCCGCATATTAGAGACGTTACTAGGGCCTGGTGTAGGCGATTGTTGACGTAGGCTTTGACTCATGATTTGGATGTTGCGAAGCTCTTTTCGTATTTCGTCGAGCATATTCTTTTGGTTTTGTGCGTCTTCTTCATATTTGAGACGCAATTTGGCAATAAAATCAGTTTCCTCTTTGAGATATTGCTCTCTACGGGCAAGGTCTTGCGCATAAAGGAGTAATTCTTCCTCGGTCATTGGAGGAAGGTCTGCGTTAGGATCTGCTCGGAGATCCTTTTGAGATCGCGTGATTGGGCGAGACATTTTGAAAGATATAAAGGGGATTTAAGAAATGTGAACTTCGCACTGACACGCGTCGGGGCTTATTAATGCAAATATCGGCGACCACTTCGATGTCCTACCGACTGCGCCAAATTTGTCACGTCCGTCACTGTGTTTTTGTTACAGGTACCAGGAGAGAGAAAAGAGAACAGTGACAGACGGACGGTTGAGATATTATGATTAAAATGAGGAGTGGTCTTTCGTGCCGAGACAGCCGCGGGCTGTCATATGCACTAGGACAACCGATATTGCTATGATGCAGTCAAGAAGAGAACGTCCGACGCGGTTACAAGAAGTGTCCCGACAAGAATCACGCGCGAGATGATGCAACGAGAACGGTGAGTTTACAGGATTCAGCAATTATACAAGACATTATACGACTCACCGCAATGCTGTATTAACGCCTAATAATATTGTTGCAGCAGGAACTGGCGGTACTGACAGTAGGTGTCGTACATCGGGTCTTCTATACAGATGTCCTCGAGGTGGGGAAGATCTGGCAGAGTTGCTGCTGCTCGGTTCGGGACGACGTTAGTGGCCTTGGATGCTGGCCGCAAGACGACACGTTGATGAGTTGGCAGAGGAACGTCACTGATGATTCGGCAACGGACCCTGGGAACGATGATCGTGTCTCGGCTGTCGTCGTCGTCGGCTATGTCGATCACCTCTGGACGATCGACCGGATGCAGAACTGGCGTCGGAGCTCGCGAGAGGTCCGCGTGGTTGACCTCTTTAGGAAGGCTGCAAGGGCAACCGTATACAGAAACGTAATCGGACGCGTCACACGGAATGTGCTCGGTGGTTCCCAGAAGTTCTGTCCACTCGGTAGTGGCAATGATTTGATCGAGCACCGCTTTATTTCTCAACGCGCGTCTCAATTTAGCAAGTTGATACTTGCGTCCCGCTCGACGTGGGCGTCGCATGGGTAAGGAATAGTAATGATGGAATATTAATAATATAATGAAAATGAACTTCCACTTGTTATTAACCTTTTTGGTAGTTAACTCGCTTCACGTCTATAGTGGCGGCTCAGCGTTTCCACTGCGCTCTTTAGACCAATTCTAGACGTGGCACGAGAACTTCTTTATGACTCGCTTCAAATTCCTTATTGGCGGCTCAGCGTTTCCACTGCGCACTTTAGACCAAGTCCGGATATGTCACGAGTTTAATATATTCGATGCAAGAACTGAATTGGAAGATGGTGTTGAACTAACACAAGAATAACAAGATCGAAGCACTGGTATAACAACGATATATTAAATAAGAACTGGTAAGTACACTGGTATACAATATGTAAGTAGTATTATAATAGGAGTAGTAATTGGATTAATGAATAATGGATATTGTAATATGTTATAGGAATAATGTATGAGAATTAGGACTTGAGTTGAGTTGAGTTAGAGTTGGAATTGGAATTGGAATTAGGAGTGAAGGATCGACACACTTCACTATCGCGGAGCTAGACTGAACACGTCTGCTCTTGAAGTCGGAAGAAGCCGGACTGGCACGTCCGTGCGAGTCGCTCGCTTGGAGCGGACCGTTCGAGTCGCTGTCTGGAGGCGGACTGATGCAAGCGCCTGCTCTGCCTTGCCTCCTTCGTTCGGAGTGGGGATGGCTGACGCTGCAGTCTCTTTGTTCTTCAGTCGTCGGAGTGGGAGAACCGCTGACGCAGCAGCGTCTTCTCTCCCGGGGACTGCACGTGCATTTCTGCTGACGCTGCAGTCTCGTGGCTGTCCTATTGCCCTCTACGAGCGTGGGACTGCTGATGCAGCAGTCTTTGGACTTCTCGACGTTTCTAGAAGCTTCTAGATGCTTCCAGAGTGATGCAATACTTTATTGCATTATGTGTCGTGGTGATGGGTTGAAACTGAGGTAAGGTGTTGATCAAGGTGAAGTTATGGTGATGGATAGAGACGGAGATAAGGATTAGAACAATAGAATATATGAGATCTTAATATTATGCTCTTATGTCTAGGGGACGGTGTGTGGATCTTATGCAGATCAGACCTTGTATACATAGTGTGTGTACAAGGCCAACGTCGTACATCGGACGACGTAACAACAGCAGGAGCACCATAATCTTGCCGCACGTTCGCTGTAGGATCATCAAGGAGGAGTACCTACCGTCCAACAGACGCATTGTCGTGCGTACCCCAGCGAGACAGCTGCCAAACCTTCCTCATCTCATGCGCATGCGCATCCCACAAAACCTCGCACGTGTTTTTACTCGACTAGCCTGCGGGATGCATCCTCTCGCACGTGTTTTTACTCGACTAGCATGCGGGATGCATCTGTCACGTCCGTCACTGTGTTTTTGTTACAGGTACCAGGAGAGAGAAAAGAGAACAGTGACAGACGGACGGTTGAGATATTATGATTAAAATGAGGAGTGGTCTTTCGTGCCGAGACAGCCGCGGGCTGTCATATGCACTAGGACAACCGATATTGCTATGGATGCAGTCAAGAAAAGAACGTCCGACGCGGTTACAAGGAGTGTCCCGACAAGAATCGCGCGCGAGAGGATGCAACGAGAACGGTGAGTTTACAGGATTCAACAATTATACAAGATATTATACGACTCACCGCAATGTTGTATTAACGCCTAATAATATTGTTGCAGCAGGAACTGGCGGTACTGACAGTAGGTGTCGTACATCGGATCTTCTATACAGATGTCCTCGAGGTGGGGAAGATCTGGCAAAGTTGCTGCTGCTCGGTTCGGGACGACGTTAGTGGCCTTGGATGCTGGCCGCAAGACGACACGTTGATGAGCTGGCAGAGGAACGTCACGGATGATTCGGCAACGGACCCTGGGAACGATGATCGTGTCTCGGCTGTCGTCGTCGTCGGCTATGTCGATCACCTCTGGACAATCGACCGGATGCAGAACTGGCGTCGGAGCTCGCGAGAGGTCCGCGTGGTTGACCTCTTTAGGAGGGTTGCAAGGGCAACCGTATACAGAAACGTAATCGGACGCGTCACACGGAATGTGCTCGGTGGTTCCCAGAAGTTCTGTCCACTCGGTAGTGGCAATGATTTGATCGAGCACCGCTTTATTTCTCAACGCGCGTCTCAATTTAGCAAGTTGATACTTGCGTCCCGCTCGACGTGGGCGTCGCATAGGTAAGGAATAGTAATGACGGAATATTAATAAGACAATGAAAATGAACTTCCACTTGTTATTAACCTTTTTGGTAGTTAACTCGCTTCACGTCTATAGTGGCGGCTCAGCGTTTCCACTGCGCACTTTAGACCAATTCTAGACGTGGCACGAGAACTTCTCTATGACTCGCTTCAAATTCCTTATTGGCGGCTCAGCGTTTCCACTGCGCACTTTAGACCAAGTCCGGATATGTCACGAGTTTAATATATTCGATGCAAGAACTGAATTGGAAGATGGTGTTGAACTAACACAAGAATAACAAGATCGAAGCACTGGTATAACAACGATATATTAAATAAGAACTGGTAAGTACACTGGTATACAATATGTAAGTAGTATTATAATAGGAGTAGTAATTGGATTAATGAATAATGGATATTGTAATATGTTATAGGAATAACGTATGAGAATTAGGACTTGAGTTGAGTTGAGTTAGAGTTGGAATTGGAATTGGAATTAGGAGTGAAGGATCGACACACTTCACTATCGCGGAGCTAGACTGAACACGTCTGCTCTTGAAGTCGGAAGAAGCCGGACTGGCACGTCCGTGCGAGTCGCTCGCTTGGAGCGGACCGTTCGAGTCGCTGTCTGGAGGCGGACTGATGCAAGCGCCTGCTCTGCCTTGCCTCCTTCGTTCGGAGTGGGGATGGCTGACGCTGCAGTCTCTTTGTTCTTCAGTCGTCGGAGTGGGAGAACCGCTGACGCAGCAGCGTCTTCTCTCCCGGGGACTGCACGTGCATTTCTGCTGACGCTGCAGTCTCGTGGCTGTCCTATTGCCCTCTACGAGCGTGGGACTGCTGATGCAGCAGTCTTTGGACTTCTCGACGTTTCTAGAAGCTTCTAGATGCTTCCAGAGTGATGCAATACTTTATTGCATTATGTGTCGTGGTGATGGGTTGAAACTGAGGTAAGGTGTTGATCAAGGTGAAGTTATGGTGATGGATAGAGACGGAGATAAGGATTAGAACAATAGAATATATGAGATCTTAATATTATGCTCTTATGTCTAGGGGACGGTGTGTGGATCTTATGCAGATCAGACCTTGTATACATAGTGTGTGTACAAGGCCAACGTCGTACATCGGACGACGTAACAACAGCAGGAGCACCATAATCTTGCCGCACGTTCGCTGTAGGATCATCAAGGAGGAGTACCTACCGTCCAACAGACGCATTGTCGTGCGTACCCCAGCGAGACAGCTGCCAAACCTTCCTCATCTCATGCGCATGCGCATCCCACAAAACCTCGCACGTGTTTTTACTCGACTAGCCTGCGGGATGCATCCTCTCGCACGTGTTTTTACTCGACTAGCATGCGGGATGCATCTGTCACGTCCGTCACTGTGTTTTTGTTACAGGTACCAGGAGAGAGAAAAGAGAACAGTGACAGACGGACGGTTGAGATATTATGATTAAAATGAGGAGTGGTCTTTCGTGCCGAGACAGCCGCGGGCTGTCATATGCACTAGGACAACCGATATTGCTATGGATGCAGTCAAGAAAAGAACGTCCGACGCGGTTACAAGGAGTGTCCCGACAAGAATCGCGCGCGAGAGGATGCAACGAGAACGGTGAGTTTACAGGATTCAACAATTATACAAGATATTATACGACTCACCGCAATGTTGTATTAACGCCTAATAATATTGTTGCAGCAGGAACTGGCGGTACTGACAGTAGGTGTCGTACATCGGATCTTCTATACAGATGTCCTCGAGGTGGGGAAGATCTGGCAAAGTTGCTGCTGCTCGGTTCGGGACGACGTTAGTGGCCTTGGATGCTGGCCGCAAGACGACACGTTGATGAGCTGGCAGAGGAACGTCACGGATGATTCGGCAACGGACCCTGGGAACGATGATCGTGTCTCGGCTGTCGTCGTCGTCGGCTATGTCGATCACCTCTGGACAATCGACCGGATGCAGAACTGGCGTCGGAGCTCGCGAGAGGTCCGCGTGGTTGACCTCTTTAGGAGGGTTGCAAGGGCAACCGTATACAGAAACGTAATCGGACGCGTCACACGGAATGTGCTCGGTGGTTCCCAGAAGTTCTGTCCACTCGGTAGTGGCAATGATTTGATCGAGCACCGCTTTATTTCTCAACGCGCGTCTCAATTTAGCAAGTTGATACTTGCGTCCCGCTCGACGTGGGCGTCGCATAGGTAAGGAATAGTAATGACGGAATATTAATAAGACAATGAAAATGAACTTCCACTTGTTATTAACCTTTTTGGTAGTTAACTCGCTTCACGTCTATAGTGGCGGCTCAGCGTTTCCACTGCGCACTTTAGACCAATTCTAGACGTGGCACGAGAACTTCTCTATGACTCGCTTCAAATTCCTTATTGGCGGCTCAGCGTTTCCACTGCGCACTTTAGACCAAGTCCGGATATGTCACGAGTTTAATATATTCGATGCAAGAACTGAATTGGAAGATGGTGTTGAACTAACACAAGAATAACAAGATCGAAGCACTGGTATAACAACGATATATTAAATAAGAACTGGTAAGTACACTGGTATACAATATGTAAGTAGTATTATAATAGGAGTAGTAATTGGATTAATGAATAATGGATATTGTAATATGTTATAGGAATAACGTATGAGAATTAGGACTTGAGTTGAGTTGAGTTAGAGTTGGAATTGGAATTGGAATTAGGAGTGAAGGATCGACACACTTCACTATCGCGGAGCTAGACTGAACACGTCTGCTCTTGAAGCCGGACTGGCATGTCCGTGCGAGTCGCTGGCTGAAGGCGGACTGCTCGAGTCGCGAGATGGAGGCGGACTGATGCAAGCGCCTGCTCTGCCTTGCCTCCTTCGTTCGGAGTGGGGATGGCTGACGCTGCAGTCTCTTTGTTCTTCAGTCGTCGGAGTGGGAGAACCGCTGACGCAGCAGCGTCTTCTCTCCCGGGGACTGCACGTGCATTTCTGCTGACGCTGCAGTCTCGTGGCTGTCCTATTGCCCTCTACGAGCGTGGGACTGCTGATGCAGCAGTCTTTGGACTTCTCGACGTTTCTAGAAGCTTCTAGATGCTTCCAGAGTGATGCAATACTTTATTGCATTATGTGTCGTGGTGATGGGTTGAAACTGAGGTAAGGTGTTGATCAAGGTGAAGTTATGGTGGTGGGTAGAGACGGAGATAAGGATTAGAACAATACAATATATGAGATCTTAATATTATGCTCTTATGTCTAGGGGACGGTGTATGGATCTTATGCAGATCAGACCTTGAATACATAATGTATGTACAAGGCCAACGTCGTACATCGGACGACGTAACAAAGCCTAACATGTTCAACTAACTAAACCCCAACTTTTCCTAAACTTGTTCTAAAACCCATCACTACTCAAATCTCGACTTTTCCTAAACTTGTTCTAAAACCCATCACTACTCAAATCTCGACTTTTCCTAAACTTGTTCTAAAACCCATCACTACTCAACTCTCGACTTTTCCTAAACTTGTTCTAATACCCATCACTACCTAAATCTCGACTTTTCCTAAACTTGTTCTAATACCCATCACTACTTAAATCTCCACTTTGTCTAAACTTGTTCTAAAGCTAACCGCCACTCCAAGCTCTCAATCTTACCTAACACTTGTTCAAACCCTCATCTACACTTATAACTTGTTTGAACCCTCATCTACAGTTAACACTTGTTCAAAACCTCATCTACACTTATAACTTGTTCCAATCTCTAACTTCTCTCGAGTACACTCTACCTCGAGAACAAAGAGACCGCAGCGTCAGCAGTCCTCGAGAACAAAGAGACTGCTGCCTCAGCGAAATCTCGAACGAAGAAGGTCTAGAGAGACCGAGCGACTAGACAGTCTGGCCCCAGTCGCCAGCGCGAACACACGTTCAGTCTGGTCCTAGCCAGCGGAGTGAGCGGACGTGTCGGTCTGCGCTCACTCCATTCTCACACAACGACATCAGGCAGTCTGGCCCAAGCCAGCGAAGCGAGCAGACGTGTCGATCTGCGCTCTTCTAATTCGCGCTTCGACGTTCATCGACGTTTGTTCTACTATTCTATTCCAAATCCATTCCAATTCAATTCCTAAATCAATTCCAATTCTAACTCTTACTAACTCATACTCCGTATACGATTATTACGTTTAATTCATTTATTATTATACTACCAAGTTTATACTCAAGTGTACTCAACGTTCTTTATTTCAATATATATATTATATTTTACCAGTGTTACGTGCAGTTAATTTCTACATCATTCTACTAAATCCAGTGACAGTTTCTTTTCGAAATTCGAATCGTGCCCTCGTTAATCATACAGAACTCGGCTTGGAGGTCAGTTCGTCCGCTCCGCTGAGAAGTAGTGGTTGACGAGTAGACGTTCGGAAATAATAACTTTCCAAATCAGATAAACGCATTTAATATTAATAATAAATAATTGAGCTCTCGCTTACGTGTTCAACCTCGGTCACAAAGGGAGAAGCTTACAGCTCCGCCGAGGCAATACGTCAACGAGGTGACACTTAGTCAAAAGACTATCAAAGTTAAAGTGACAGTTTGTGAAAGGAAACATATCAGTGTCTAAAGTGAAGTGACTGTTTTAATAGTGCCCTCGTTGTCTGCTCTGCTGGGTAGTGCCGATTAACGAGTGGACATTTTCGAGTCAGGTAAATTACCTCTGGCCAGCGCCTACGGGGAACCCCTGGCCAATTTTTCTTTCACGTTTGGGACTTAGACAAAATCCGACAAAAGGATTTTTAGAGTATTAACTCTTCCTAAACAGTTCCTTCCATATCCATCCCTTACGCGTCGTACACGTCGTGCAGGCCGAAAGTATCAACTGGCCAAGTTCAAACGGGCATTAAATCAAACAGCCATCTTGAACCGCGTCTTAAGTTCGACTGATTGGACTGAACTTCTCGGAACGACCGAGAATATCGAGTGTGACGCGTCAGATTACGTATCGGTATACGGTTGTCCGTGCCGTCCGATTCCGAACACAGAGGTCGACCACGCGGACCTCTCGCGTTCTTCACCTGTCACCAAACCATCTGCTGGTCGCTACGAGATAGCCGATCTCGTTGACATCTCTGACGACGACGACGACGTCAGGAATACCATAAACCTGTCAAGTGACAACAACAATCCGCCTGCCGTTCGTTACGAGGTCATTGATATCATCACCATCTCTGATGACGATGACAGCAGGAGCACCATAATCTTGCCGCACGTTCGCTGTAGGATCATCAAGGAGGAGTACCTACCGTCCAACAGACGCATTGTCGTGCGTACCCCAGCGAGACAGCTGCCAAACCTTCCTCATCTCATGCGCATGCGCATCCCACAAAACCTCGCACGTGTTTTTACTCGACTAGCCTGCGGGATGCATCCTCTCGCACGTGTTTTTACTCGACTAGCCTGCGGGATGCATCTGTCACGTCCGTCACTGTGTTTTTGTTACAGGTACCAGGAGAGAGAAAAGAGAACAGTGACAGACGGACGGTTGAGATATTATGGTTAAAATGAGGAGTGGTCTTTCGTGCCGAGACAGCCGCGGGCTGTCATATGCACTAGGACAACCGATATTGCTATGGATGCAGTCAAGAAAAGAACGTCCGACGCGGTTACAAGGAGTGTCCCGACAAGAATCGCGCGCGAGAGGATGCAACGAGAACGGTGAGTTTACAGGATTCAACAATTATACAAGATATTATACGACTCACCGCAATGTTGTATTAACGCCTAATAATATTGTTGCAGCAGGAACTGGCGGTACTGACAGTAGGTGTCGTACATCGGATCTTCTATACAGATGTCCTCGAGGTGGGGAAGATCTGGCAGAGTTGCTGCTGCTCGGTTCGGGACGACGTTAGTGGCCTTGGATGCTGGCCGCAAGACGACACGTTGATGAGCTGGCAGAGGAACGTCACGGATGATTCGGCAACGGACCCTGGGAACGATGATCGTGTCTCGGCTGTCGTCGTCGTCGGCTATGTCGATCACCTCTGGACAATCGACCGGATGCAGAACTGGCGTCGGAGCTCGCGAGAGGTCCGCGTGGTTGACCTCTTTAGGAGGGTTGCAAGGGCAACCGTATACAGAAACGTAATCGGACGCGTCACACGGAATGTGCTCGGTGGTTCCCAGAAGTTCTGTCCACTCGGTAGTGGCGATGATTTGTTCGAGCACCGCTTTATTTCTTAACGCGCGTCTCAATTTAGCAAGTTGATACTTGCGTCCCGCTCGACGTGGGCGTCGCATGGGTAAGGAATAGTAATGATGGAATATTAATAATATAATGAAAATGAACTTCCATTTGTTATTAACCTTTTAGGTAGTTAACTCGCTTCACGTCTATAGTGGCGGCTCAGCGTTTCCACTGCGCTCTTTAGACCAATTCTAGACGTGGCACGAGAACTTCTCTATGACTCGCTTCAAATTCCTTATTGGCGGCTCAGCGTTTCCACTGCGCACTTTAGACCAAGTCCGGATATGTCACGAGTTTAATATATTCGATGCAAGAACTGAATTGGAAGATGGTGTTGAACTAACACAAGAATAACAAGATCGAAGCACTGGTATAACAACGATATATTAAATAAGAACTGGTAAGTACACTGGTATACAATATGTAAGTAGTATTATAATAGGAGTAGTAATTGGATTAATGAATAATGGATATTGTAATATGTTATAGGAATAACGTATGAGAATTAGGACTTGAGTTGAGTTGAGTTAGAGTTGGAATTGGAATTGGAATTAGGAGTGAAGGATCGACACACTTCACTTTCGCGGAGCTAGACTGAACACGTCTGCTCTTGAAGTCGGAAGAAGCCGGACTGGCACGTCCGTGCGAGTCGCTCGCTTGGAGCGAACCGTTCGAGTCGCTGGCTGAAGGCGGACTGCTCGAGTCGCGAGATGGAGGCGGACTGATGCAAGCGCCTTCTCTGCCTTGCCTCCTTCGTTCGGAGTGGGGATAGCTGACGCTGCAGTCTCTTTGTTCTTCAGTCGTCGGAGTGGGAGAACCGCTGACGCAGCAGCGTCTTCGCTCCCGGGGACTGCACGTGCATTTCTGCTGACGCTGCAGTCTCGTGGCTGTCCTATTGCCCTCTACGAGCGTGGGACTGCTGATGCAGCAGTCTTTGGACTTCTCGACGTTTCTAGAAGCTTCTAGATGCTTCCAGAGTGATGCAATACTTTATTGCATTATGTGTCGTGGTGATGGGTTGAAACTGAGGTAAGGTGTTGATCAAGGAGAAGTTATGGTGATGGGTAGAGACGGAGATAAGGATTAGAACAATAGAATAATGAGATCTTAATACTATGCTCTTATGTCTAGGGGACGGTGTGTGGATCTTATGCAGATCAGACCTTGTATACATAGTGTGTGTACAAGGCCAACGTCGTACATCGGACGACGTAACACATCCTCTCGCACGTGTTTTTGCTCGACTAGCCATGCGCATCCCAAAAAACCTGCGCATGCTCATCCCACAAAACCTCGCACGTGTTTGTGCTCGACTAGCCTGCGGGATGCATCCTCTCGCACGTGTTATTACTCGACTAGCCTGCGGGATGCATCCTCCCGCACGTGTTTTTACTCGACTACCCTGCGGGATGCATCCTCTCGCACGTGTTTTTACTCGACTACCCTGCGGGATGCATCCTCTCGCACGTGATTTTGCTCGACTAGCCATGCGCATCCCAAAAAACCTGCGCATGCGAGTCCCACAAAACCTGCGCATGCGCATCCCACAAAACCTCGCACGTGTTTTTACTCGACTAGCCTGCGGGATGCATCCTCTCGCACGTGTTTTTACTCGACTAGCCTGCGGGATGCATCCTCTCGCACGTGTTTTTGCTCGACTAGCCATGCGCATCCCAAAAAACCTGCGCATGCTCATCCCACAAAACCTCGCACGTGTTTGTGCTCGACTAGCCTGCGGGATGCATCCTCTCGCACGTGTTATTACTCGACTAGCCTGCGGGATGCATCCTCCCGCACGTGTTTTTACTCGACTACCCTGCGGGATGCATCCTCTCGCACGTGTTTTTACTCGACTACCCTGCGGGATGCATCCTCTCGCACGTGTTTTTGCTCGACTAGCCATGCGCATCCCAAAAAACCTGCGCATGCGCATCCCAAAAAACCTGCGCATGCGCATCCCACAAAACCTGCGCATGCGCATCCCACAAAACCTCGCACGTGTTTTTACTCGACTAGCCTGCGGGATGCATCCTCTCGCACGTGTTTTTACTCAACTAGCCTGCGGGATGCATCCTCTCGCACGTGTTTTTGCTCGACTAGCCTGCGGAATGCATCCTCTCGCACGTGTTTTTGCTCGACTAGGCATGCGCATCCCAAAAAACCTGCGCATGCGCATCCCAAAAAACCTGCGCATGCGGATCCCACAAAACCTGCGCATGCGCATCCCACAAAACCTCGCACGTGTTTTTAATCGACTAGCCTGCGGGATGCATCCTCTCGCACGTGTTTTTACTCGACTAGCCTGCGGGATGCATCCTCTCGCACGTGTTTTTCCTCGACTAGCCTGCGGGATGCATCCTCTCGCACGTGTTTTTACTCGACTACCCTGCGGGATGCATCCTCTCGCACGTGATTTTGCTCGACTAGCCATGCGCATCCCAAAAAACCTGCGCATGCGCATCCCACAAAACCTCGCACGTGTTTTTACTCGACTAGCCTGCGGGATGCATCCTCTCGCACGTGTTTTTACTCGACTAGCCTGCGGGATGCATCCTCTCGCACGTGTTTTTCCTCGACTAGCCATGCGCATCCCAAAAAACCTGCGCATGCGCATCCCAAAAATCCTGCGCATGCGCATCCCACAAAACCTGCGCATGCGCATCCCACAAAACCTCGCACGTGTTTTTACTCGACTAGCCTGCGGGATGCATCCTCTCGCACGTGTTTTTGCTCGACTAGCCTGCGGGATGCATCCTCTCGCACGTGTTTTTGCTCGACTAGCCATGCGCATCCCAAAAAACCTGCGCATGCGCATCCCACAAAACCTGCGCATGCGCATCCCACAAAACCTCGCACGTGTTTTTACTCGACTAGCCTGCGGGATGCATCCTCTCGCACGTGTTTTTACTCGACTAGCCTGCAGGATGCATCCTCTCGCACGTGTTTTTACTCGACTAGCCTGCGGGATGCATCCTCTCGCACGTGTTTTTGCTCGACTAGCCATGCGCATCCCAAAAAACCTGCGCATGCGCATCCCAAAAAACCTGCGCATGCGCATCCCACAAATCCTGCGCATGCGCATCCCAGAAAACCTCGCACGTGTTTTTACTCGACTAGCCTGCGGGATGCATCCTCTCGCACGTGTTTTTACTCGACTAGCCTGCGGGATGCATCCTCTCGCACGTGTTTTTACTCGACTAGCCTGCGGGATGCATCCTCTCGCACGTGTTTTTGCTCGACTAGCCATGCGCATCCCAAAAAACCTGCGCATGCGCATCCCACAAAACCTGCGCATGCGCATCCCACAAAACCTCGCACGTGTTTTTACTCGACTAGCCTGCGGGATGCATCCTCTCGCACGTGTTTTTACTCGACTAGCCTGCAGGATGCATCCTCTCGCACGTGTTTTTACTCGACTAGCCTGCGGGATGCATCCTCTCGCACGTGTTTTTGCTCGACTAGCCATGCGCATCCCAAAAAACCTGCGCATGCGCATCCCACAAAACCTCGCACGTGTTTTTACTCGACTAGCCTGCGGGATGCATCCTCTCGCACGTGTTTTTACTCGACTAGCCTGCGGGATGCATCCTCTCGCACGTGTTTTTACTCGACTAGCCTGCGGGATGCATCCTCTCGCACGTGTTTTTGCTCGACTAGGCATGCGCATCCCAAAAAACCTGCGCATGCGCATCCCAAAAAACCTGCGCATGCGCATCCCACAAAACCTGCGCATGCGCATCCCACAAAACCTCGCACGTGTTTTTACTCGACTAGCCTGCGGGATGCATCCTCTCGCACGTGTTTTTACTCGACTACCCTGCGGGATGCATCCTCTCGCACGTGTTTTTGCTCGACTGGCCATGCGCATCCCAAAAATCCTGCGCATGCGCATCCCACAAAACCTGCGCATGCGCATCCCACAAAACCTCGCACGTGTTTTTACTCGACTAGCCTGCGGGATGCATCCTCTCGTACGTGTTTTTACTCGACTAGCCTGCGGGATGCATCCTCTCGCACGTGTTTTTACTCGACTAGCCTGCGGGATGCATCCTCTCGCACGTGTTTTTGCTCGACTAGCCATGCGCATCCCAAAAAACCTGCGCATGCGCATCCCACAAAACCTCGCACGTGTTTTTACTCGACTAGCCTGCGGGATGCATCCTCTCGCACGTGTTTTTACTCAACTAGCCTGCGGGATGCATCCTCTCGCACGTGTTTTTGCTCGACTAGCCTGCGGAATGCATCCTCTCGCACGTGTTTTTGCTCGACTAGGCATGCGCATCCCAAAAAACCTGCGCATGCGCATCCCAAAAAACCTGCGCATGCGGATCCCACAAAACCTGCGCATGCGCATCCCACAAAACCTCGCACGTGTTTTTACTCGACTAGCCTGCGGGATGCATCCTCTCGCACGTGTTTTTACTCGACTAGCCTGCGGGATGCATCCTCTCGCACGTGTTTTTCCTCGACTAGCCTGCGGGATGCATCCTCTCGCACGTGTTTTTGCTCGACTACCCTGCGGGATGCATCCTCTCGCACGTGATTTTGCTCGACTAGCCATGCGCATCCCAAAAAACCTGCGCATGCGCATCCCACAAAACCTCGCACGTGTTTTTACTCGACTAGCCTGCGGGATGCATCCTCTCGCACGTGTTTTTACTCGACTAGCCTGCGGGATGCATCCTCTCGCACGTGTTTTTCCTCGACTAGCCATGCGCATCCCAAAAAACCTGCGCATGCGCATCCCAAAAATCCTGCGCATGCGCATCCCACAAAACCTGCGCATGCGCATCCCACAAAACCTCGCACGTGTTTTTACTCGACTAGCCTGCGGGATGCATCCTCTCGCACGTGTTTTTGCTCGACTAGCCTGCGGGATGCATCCTCTCGCACGTGTTTTTGCTCAACTAGCCATGCGCATCCCAAAAAACCTGCGCATGCGCATCCCACAAAACCTGCGCATGCGCATCCCACAAAACCTGCGCATGCGCATCCCACAAAACCTCGCACGTGTTTTTACTCGACTAGCCTGCGGGATGCATCCTCTCGCACGTGTTTTTACTCGACTAGCCTGCGGGATGCATCCTCTCGCACGTGTTTTTACTCGACTAGCCTGCGGGATGCATCCTCTCGCACGTGTTTTTGCTCGACTAGCCATGCGCATCCCAAAAAACCTGCGCATGCGCATCCCAAAAAACCTGCGCATGCGCATCCCACAAATCCTGCGCATGCGCATCCCAGAAAACCTCGCACGTGTTTTTACTCGACTAGCCTGCGGGATGCATCCTCTCGCACGTGTTTTTACTCGACTAGCCTGCGGGATGCATCCTCTCGCACGTGTTTTTACTCGACTAGCCTGCGGGATGCATCCTCTCGCACGTGTTTTTGCTCGACTAGCCTGCGGGATGCATCCTCTCGCACGTGTTTTTGCTCGACTAGCCATGCGCATCCCAAAAAACCTGCGCATGCGCATCCCACAAAACCTGCGCATGCGCATCCCACAAAACCTGCGCATGCGCATCCCACAAAACCTCGCACGTGTTTTTACTCGACTAGCCTGCGGGATGCATCCTCTCGCACGTGTTTTTACTCGACTAGCCTGCAGGATGCATCCTCTCGCACGTGTTTTTACTCGACTAGCCTGCGGGATGCATCCTCTCGCACGTGTTTTTGCTCGACTAGCCATGCGCATCCCAAAAAACCTGCGCATGCGCATCCCAAAAAACCTGCGCATGCGCATCCCACAAATCCTGCGCATGCGCATCCCAGAAAACCTCGCACGTGTTTTTACTCGACTAGCCTGCGGGATGCATCCTCTCGCACGTGTTTTTACTCGACTAGCCTGCGGGATGCATCCTCTCGCACGTGTTTTTACTCGACTAGCCTGCGGGATGCATCCTCTCGCACGTGTTTTTGCTCGACTAGCCATGCGCATCCCAAAAAACCTGCGCATGCGCATCCCACAAAACCTCGCACGTGTTTTTACTCGACTAGCCTGCGGGATGCATCCTCTCGCACGTGTTTTTACTCGACTAGCCTGCAGGATGCATCCTCTCGCACGTGTTTTTACTCGACTAGCCTGCGGGATGCATCCTCTCGCACGTGTTTTTGCTCGACTAGCCATGCGCATCCCAAAAAACCTGCGCATGCGCATCCCACAAAACCTCGCACGTGTTTTTACTCGACTAGCCTGCGGGATGCATCCTCTCGCACGTGTTTTTACTCGACTAGCCTGCGGGATGCATCCTCTCGCACGTGTTTTTACTCGACTAGCCTGCGGGATGCATCCTCTCGCACGTGTTTTTGCTCGACTAGGCATGCGCATCCCAAAAAACCTGCGCATGCGCATCCCACAAAACCTGCGCATGCGTATCCCACAAAACCTCGCACGTGTTTTTACTCGACTAGCCTGCGGCATGCATCCTCTCGCACGTGTTTTTACTCGACTAGCCTGCGGGATGCATCCTCTCGCACGTGTTTTTCCTCGACTAGCCATGCGCATCCCAAAAAACCTGCGCATGCGCATCCCAAAAAACCTGCGCATGCGCATCCCACAAAACCTGCGCATGCGCATCCCACAAAACCTCGCACGTGTTTTTACTCGACTAGCCTGCGGGATGCATCCTCTCGCACGTGTTTTTGCTCGACTAGCCATGCGCATCCCAAAAAACCTGCGCATGCGCATCCCACAAAACCTGCGCATGCGCATCCCACAAAACCTCGCACGTGTTTTTACTCGACTAGCCTGCGGGATGCATCCTCTCGCACGTGTTTTTGCTCGACTAGCCTGCGGGATGCATCCTCTCGCACGTGTTTTTGCTCGGCTAGCCATGCGCATCCCAAAAATCCTGCGCATGCGCATCCCACAAAACCTGCGCATGCGCATCCCACAAAACCTCGCACGTGTTTTTACTCGACTAGCCTGCGGGATGCATCCTCTCGCACGTGTTTTTACTCGACTACCCTGCGGGATGCATCCTCTCGCACGTGTTTTTGCTCGACTAGCCATGCGCATCCCAAAAATCCTGCGCATGCGCATCCCACAAAACCTGCGCATGCGCATCCCACAAAACCTCGCACGTGTTTTTACTCGACTAGCCTGCGGGATGCATCCTCTCGTACGTGTTTTTACTCGACTAGCCTGCGGGATGCATCCTCTCGCACGTGTTTTTACTCGACTAGCCTGCGGGATGCATCCTCTCGCACGTGTTTTTGCTCGACTAGCCATGCGCATCCCAAAAAACCTGCGCATGCTCATCCCACAAAACCTCGCACGTGTTTGTGCTCGACTAGCCTGCGGGATGCATCCTCTCGCACGTGTTATTACTCGACTAGCCTGCGGGATGCATCCTCCCGCACGTGTTTTTACTCGACTACCCTGCGGGATGCATCCTCTCGCACGTGTTTTTACTCGACTACCCTGCGGGATGCATCCTCTCGCACGTGTTTTTGCTCGACTAGCCATGCGCATCCCAAAAAACCTGCGCATGCGCATCCCACAAAACCTGCGCATGCGCATCCCACAAAACCTGCGCATGCGCATCCCACAAAACCTCGCACGTGTTTTTACTCGACTAGCCTGCGGGATGCATCCTCTCGCACGTGTTTTTACTCAACTAGCCTGCGGGATGCATCCTCTCGCACGTGTTTTTGCTCGACTAGCCTGCGGAATGCATCCTCTCGCACGTGTTTTTGCTCGACTAGGCATGCGCATCCCAAAAAACCTGCGCATGCGCATCCCAAAAAACCTGCGCATGCGGATCCCACAAAACCTGCGCATGCGCATCCCACAAAACCTCGCACGTGTTTTTACTCGACTAGCCTGCGGGATGCATCCTCTCGCACGTGTTTTTACTCGACTAGCCTGCGGGATGCATCCTCTCGCACGTGTTTTTCCTCGACTAGCCTGCGGGATGCATCCTCTCGCACGTGTTTTTACTCGACTACCCTGCGGGATGCATCCTCTCGCACGTGATTTTGCTCGACTAGCCATGCGCATCCCAAAAAACCTGCGCATGCGCATCCCACAAAACCTCGCACGTGTTTTTACTCGACTAGCCTGCGGGATGCATCCTCTCGCACGTGTTTTTACTCGACTAGCCTGCGGGATGCATCCTCTCGCACGTGTTTTTCCTCGACTAGCCATGCGCATCCCAAAAAACCTCGCACGTGTTTTTACTCAACTAGCCTGCGGGATGCATCCTCTCGCACGTGTTTTTACTCGACTAGCCTGCGGGATGCATCCTCTCGCACGTGTTTTTGCTCGACTAGCCATGCGCATCCCAAAAAACCTGCGCATGCGCATCCCACAAAACCTGCGCATGCGCATCCCACAAAACCTCGCACGTGTTTTTACTCGACTAGCCTGCGGGATGCATCCTCTCGCACGTGTTTTTACTCGACTAGCCTGCAGGATGCATCCTCTCGCACGTGTTTTTACTCGACTAGCCTGCGGGATGCATCCTCTCGCACGTGTTTTTGCTCGACTAGCCATGCGCATCCCAAAAAACCTGCGCATGCGCATCCCACAAAACCTCGCACGTGTTTTTACTCGACTAGCCTGCGGGATGCATCCTCTCGCACGTGTTTTTACTCGACTAGCCTGCGGGATGCATCCTCTCGCACGTGTTTTTGCTCGACTAGGCATGCGCATCCCAAAAAACCTGCGCATGCGCATCCCAAAAAACCTGCGCATGCGCATCCCACAAAACCTGCGCATGCGTATCCCACAAAACCTCGCACGTGTTTTTACTCGACTAGCCTGCGGCATGCATCCTCTCGCACGTGTTTTTGCTCGACTAGCCTGCGGAATGCATCCTCTCGCACGTGTTTTTGCTCGACTAGGCATGCGCATCCCAAAAAACCTGCGCATGCGCATCCCAAAAAACCTGCGCATGCGGATCCCACAAAACCTGCGCATGCGCATCCCACAAAACCTCGCACGTGTTTTTACTCGACTAGCCTGCGGGATGCATCCTCTCGCACGTGTTTTTACTCGACTAGCCTGCGGGATGCATCCTCTCGCACGTGTTTTTCCTCGACTAGCCTGCGGGATGCATCCTCTCGCACGTGTTTTTACTCGACTACCCTGCGGGATGCATCCTCTCGCACGTGATTTTGCTCGACTAGCCATGCGCATCCCAAAAAACCTGCGCATGCGCATCCCACAAAACCTCGCACGTGTTTTTACTCGACTAGCCTGCGGGATGCATCCTCTCGCACGTGTTTTTACTCGACTAGCCTGCGGGATGCATCCTCTCGCACGTGTTTTTCCTCGACTAGCCATGCGCATCCCAAAAAACCTGCGCATGCGCATCCCAAAAATCCTGCGCATGCGCATCCCACAAAACCTGCGCATGCGCATCCCACAAAACCTCGCACGTGTTTTTACTCGACTAGCCTGCGGGATGCATCCTCTCGCACGTGTTTTTGCTCGACTAGCCTGCGGGATGCATCCTCTCGCACGTGTTTTTGCTCGACTAGCCTGCGGGATGCATCCTCTCGCACGTGTTTTTACTCGACTAGCCTGCGGGATGCATCCTCTCGCACGTGTTTTTGCTCGACTAGCCATGCGCATCCCAAAAAACCTGCGCATGCGCATCCCACAAAACCTGCGCATGCGCATCCCACAAAACCTCGCACGTGTTTTTACTCGACTAGCCTGCGGGATGCATCCTCTCGCACGTGTTTTTACTCGACTAGCCTGCAGGATGCATCCTCTCGCACGTGTTTTTACTCGACTAGCCTGCGGGATGCATCCTCTCGCACGTGTTTTTGCTCGACTAGCCATGCGCATCCCAAAAAACCTGCGCATGCGCATCCCAAAAAACCTGCGCATGCGCATCCCACAAATCCTGCGCATGCGCATCCCACAAAACCTCGCACGTGTTTTTACTCAACTAGCCTGCGGGATGCATCCTCTCGCACGTGTTTTTGCTCGACTAGCCTGCGGAATGCATCCTCTCGCACGTGTTTTTGCTCGACTAGGCATGCGCATCCCAAAAAACCTGCGCATGCGCATCCCAAAAAACCTGCGCATGCGGATCCCACAAAACCTGCGCAAGCGCATCCCACAAAACCTCGCACGTGTTTTTACTCGACTAGCCTGCGGGATGCATCCTCTCGCACGTGTTTTTACTCGACTAGCCTGCGGGATGCATCCTCTCGCACGTGTTTTTCCTCGACTAGCCTGCGGGATGCATCCTCTCGCACGTGTTTTTACTCGACTACCCTGCGGGATGCATCCTCTCGCACGTGATTTTGCTCGTCTAGCCATGCGCATCCCAAAAAACCTGCGCATGCGCATCCCACAAAACCTCGCACGTGTTTTTACTCGACTAGCCTGCGGGATGCATCCTCTCGCACGTGTTTTTACTCGACTAGCCTGCGGGATGCATCCTCTCGCACGTGTTTTTCCTCGACTAGCCATGCGCATCCCAAAAAACCTGCGCATGCGCATCCCAAAAATCCTGCGCATGCGCATCCCACAAAACCTGCGCATGCGCATCCCACAAAACCTCGCACGTGTTTTTACTCGACTAGCCTGCGGGATGCATCCTCTCGCACGTGTTTTTGCTCGACTAGCCTGCGGGATGCATCCTCTCGCACGTGTTTTTGCTCGACTAGCCATGCGCATCCCAAAAAACCTGCGCATGCGCATCCCACAAAACCTGCGCATGCGCATCCCACAAAACCTGCGCATGCGCATCCCACAAAACCTCGCACGTGTTTTTACTCGACTAGCCTGCGGGATGCATCCTCTCGCACGTGTTTTTACTCGACTAGCCTGCAGGATGCATCCTCTCGCACGTGTTTTTACTCGACTAGCCTGCGGGATGCATCCTCTCGCACGTGTTTTTGCTCGACTAGCCATGCGCATCCCAAAAAACCTGCGCATGCGCATCCCAAAAACCTGCGCATGCGCATCCCACAAATCCTGCGCATGCGCATCCCAGAAAACCTCGCACGTGTTTTTACTCGACTAGCCTGCGGGATGCATCCTCTCGCACGTGTTTTTACTCGACTAGCCTGCGGGATGCATCCTCTCGCACGTGTTTTTACTCGACTAGCCTGCGGGATGCATCCTCTCGCACGTGTTTTTGCTCGACTAGCCATGCGCATCCCAAAAAACC
Organism: Lasioglossum baleicum; assembly: GCF_051020765.1. NCBI lineage: Eukaryota > Metazoa > Arthropoda > Insecta > Hymenoptera > Halictidae > Lasioglossum > Lasioglossum baleicum. The sequence goes on along the minus strand of NW_027469102.1, from coordinate 78,791 downwards.
TGTGCATGCGCATCCCACAAAACCTGCGCATGCGCATCCCACAAAACCTCGCACGTGTTTTTACTCGACTAGCCTGCGGGATGCATCCTCTCGCACGTGTTTTTACTCGACTAGCCTGCAGGATGCATCCTCTCGCACGTGTTTTTACTCGACTAGCCTGCGGGATGCATCCTCTCGCACGTGTTTTTGCTCGACTAGCCATGCGCATCCCAAAAAACCTGCGCATGCGCATCCCACAAAACCTCGCACGTGTTTTTACTCGACTAGCCTGCGGGATGCATCCTCTCGCACGTGTTTTTACTCGACTAGCCTGCGGGATGCATCCTCTCGCACGTGTTTTTACTCGACTAGCCTGCGGGATGCATCCTCTCGCACGTGTTTTTGCTCGACTAGGCATGCGCATCCCAAAAAACCTGCGCATGCGCATCCCAAAAAACCTGCGCATGCGCATCCCACAAAACCTGCGCATGCGTATCCCACAAAACCTCGCACGTGTTTTTACTCGACTAGCCTGCGGCATGCATCCTCTCGCACGTGTTTTTACTCGACTAGCCTGCGGGATGCATCCTCTCGCACGTGTTTTTGCTCGACTAGCCATGCGCATCCCAAAAAACCTGCGCATGCGCATCCCACAAAACCTGCGCATGCGCATCCCACAAAACCTCGCACGTGTTTTTACTCGACTAGCCTGCGGGATGCATCCTCTCGCACGTGTTTTTGCTCGACTAGCCTGCGGGATGCATCCTCTCGCACGTGTTTTTGCTCGGCTAGCCATGCGCATCCCAAAAATCCTGCGCATGCGCATCCCACAAAACCTGCGCATGCGCATCCCACAAAACCTCGCACGTGTTTTTACTCGACTAGCCTGCGGGATGCATCCTCTCGCACGTGTTTTTACTCGACTACCCTGCGGGATGCATCCTCTCGCACGTGTTTTTGCTCGACTAGCCATGCGCATCCCAAAAAACCTGCGCATGCGCATCCCAAAAAACCTGCGCATGCGCATCCCACAAAACCTGCGCATGCGCATCCCACAAAACCTCGCACGTGTTTTTACTCGACTAGCCTGCGGGATGCATCCTCTCGCACGTGTTTTTACTCAACTAGCCTGCGGGATGCATCCTCTCGCACGTGTTTTTGCTCGACTAGCCTGCGGGATGCATCCTCTCGCACGTGTTTTTACTCGACTACCCTGCGGGATGCATCCTCTCGCACGTGATTTTGCTCGACTAGCCATGCGCATCCCAAAAAACCTGCGCATGCGCATCCCACAAAACCTCGCACGTGTTTTTACTCGACTAGCCTGCGGGATGCATCCTCTCGCACGTGTTTTTACTCGACTAGCCTGCGGGATGCATCCTCTCGCACGTGTTTTTCCTCGACTAGCCATGCGCATCCCAAAAAACCTGCGCATGCGCATCCCAAAAATCCTGCGCATGCGCATCCCACAAAACCTGCGCATGCGCATCCCACAAAACCTCGCACGTGTTTTTACTCGACTAGCCTGCGGGATGCATCCTCTCGCACGTGTTTTTGCTCGACTAGCCTGCGGGATGCATCCTCTCGCACGTGTTTTTGCTCGACTAGCCATGCGCATCCCAAAAAACCTGCGCATGCGCATCCCACAAAACCTGCGCATGCGCATCCCACATAACCTCGCACGTGTTTTTACTCGACTAGCCTGCGGGATGCATCCTCTCGCACGTGTTTTTACTCGACTAGCCTGCGGGATGCATCCTCTCGCACGTGTTTTTGCTCGACTAGCCATGCGCATCCCAAAAAACCTGCGCATGCGCATCCCACAAAACCTGCGCATGCGCATCCCACAAAACCTCGCACGTGTTTTTACTCGACTAGCCTGCGGGATGCATCCTCTCGCACGTGTTTTTACTCGACTAGCCTGCAGGATGCATCCTCTCGCACGTGTTTTTACTCGACTAGCCTGCGGGATGCATCCTCTCGCACGTGTTTTTGCTCGACTAGCCATGCGCATCCCAAAAAACCTGCGCATGCGCATCCCACAAAACCTCGCACGTGTTTTTACTCGACTAGCCTGCGGGATGCATCCTCTCGCACGTGTTTTTACTCGACTAGCCTGCGGGATGCATCCTCTCGCACGTGTTTTTACTCGACTAGCCTGCGGGATGCATCCTCTCGCACGTGTTTTTGCTCGACTAGGCATGCGCATCCCAAAAAACCTGCGCATGCGCATCCCAAAAAACCTGCGCATGCGCATCCCACAAAACCTGCGCATGCGTATCCCACAAAACCTCGCACGTGTTTTTACTCGACTAGCCTGCGGCATGCATCCTCTCGCACGTGTTTTTACTCGACTAGCCTGCGGGATGCATCCTCTCGCACGTGTTTTTCCTCGACTAGCCATGCGCATCCCAAAAAACCTGCGCATGCGCATCCCAAAAAACCTGCGCATGCGCATCCCACAAAACCTGCGCATGCGCATCCCACAAAACCTCGCACGTGTTTTTACTCGACTAGCCTGCGGGATGCATCCTCTCGCACGTGTTTTTGCTCGACTAGCCATGCGCATCCCAAAAAACCTGCGCATGCGCATCCCACAAAACCTGCGCATGCGCATCCCACAAAACCTCGCACGTGTTTTTACTCGACTAGCCTGCGGGATGCATCCTCTCGCACGTGTTTTTGCTCGACTAGCCTGCGGGATGCATCCTCTCGCACGTGTTTTTGCTCGGCTAGCCATGCGCATCCCAAAAATCCTGCGCATGCGCATCCCACAAAACCTGCGCATGCGCATCCCACAAAACCTCGCACGTGTTTTTACTCGACTAGCCTGCGGGATGCATCCTCTCGCACGTGTTTTTACTCGACTAGCCTGCGGGATGCATCCTCTCGCACGTGTTTTTACTCGACTACCCTGCGGGATGCATCCTCTCGCACGTGATTTTGCTCGACTAGCCATGCGCATCCCAAAAAACCTGCGCATGCGCATCCCACAAAACCTCGCACGTGTTTTTACTCGACTAGCCTGCGGGATGCATCCTCTCGCACGTGTTTTTACTCGACTAGCCTGCGGGATGCATCCTCTCGCACGTGTTTTTCCTCGACTAGCCATGCGCATCCCAAAAAACCTGCGCATGCGCATCCCAAAAATCCTGCGCATGCGCATCCCACAAAACCTGCGCATGCGCATCCCACAAAACCTCGCACGTGTTTTTACTCGACTAGCCTGCGGGATGCATCCTCTCGCACGTGTTTTTGCTCGACTAGCCTGCGGGATGCATCCTCTCGCACGTGTTTTTGCTCGACTAGCCATGCGCATCCCAAAAAACCTGCGCATGCGCATCCCACAAAACCTGCGCATGCGCATCCCACAAAACCTCGCACGTGTTTTTACTCGACTAGCCTGCGGGATGCATCCTCTCGCACGTGTTTTTACTCGACTAGCCTGCGGGATGCATCCTCTCGCACGTGTTTTTGCTCGACTAGCCATGCGCATCCCAAAAAACCTGCGCATGCGCATCCCACAAAACCTCGCACGTGTTTTTACTCGACTAGCCTGCGGGATGCATCCTCTCGCACGTGTTTTTACTCGACTAGCCTGCGGGATGCATCCTCTCGCACGTGTTTTTACTCGACTAGCCTGCGGGATGCATCCTCTCGCACGTGTTTTTGCTCGACTAGGCATGCGCATCCCAAAAAACCTGCGCATGCGCATCCCAAAAAACCTGCGCATGCGCATCCCACAAAACCTGCGCATGCGTATCCCACAAAACCTCGCACGTGTTTTTACTCGACTAGCCTGCGGCATGCATCCTCTCGCACGTGTTTTTACTCGACTAGCCTGCGGGATGCATCCTCTCGCACGTGTTTTTCCTCGACTAGCCATGCGCATCCCAAAAAACCTGCGCATGCGCATCCCAAAAAACCTGCGCATGCGCATCCCACAAAACCTGCGCATGCGCATCCCACAAAACCTCGCACGTGTTTTTACTCGACTAGCCTGCGGGATGCATCCTCTCGCACGTGTTTTTGCTCGACTAGCCATGCGCATCCCAAAAAACCTGCGCATGCGCATCCCACAAAACCTGCGCATGCGCATCCCACAAAACCTCGCACGTGTTTTTACTCGACTAGCCTGCGGGATGCATCCTCTCGCACGTGTTTTTGCTCGACTAGCCTGCGGGATGCATCCTCTCGCACGTGTTTTTGCTCGGCTAGCCATGCGCATCCCAAAAATCCTGCGCATGCGCATCCCACAAAACCTGCGCATGCGCATCCCACAAAACCTCGCACGTGTTTTTACTCGACTAGCCTGCGGGATGCATCCTCTCGCACGTGTTTTTGCTCGACTAGCCTGCGGGATGCATCCTCTCGCACGTGTTTTTACTCGACTACCCTGCGGGATGCATCCTCTCGCACGTGTTTTTGCTCTACTAGCCATGCGCATCCCAAAAAACCTGCGCATGCGCATCCCACAAAACCTCGCACGTGTTTTTACTCGACTAGCCTGCGGGATGCATCCTCTCGCACGTGTTTTTGCTCGACTAGCCTGCGGGATGCATCCTCTCGCACGTGTTTTTGCTCGACTAGGCATGCGCATCCCAAAAAACCTGCGCATGCGCATCCCACAAAACCTGCGCATGCGTATCCCACAAAACCTCGCACGTGTTTTTACTCGACTAGCCTGCGGCATGCATCCTCTCGCACGTGTTTTTACTCGACTAGCCTGCGGGATGCATCCTCTCGCACGTGTTTTTCCTCGACTAGCCATGCGCATCCCAAAAAACCTGCGCATGCGCATCCCACAAAACCTGCGCATGCGCATCCCACAAAACCTCGCACGTGTTTTTACTCGACTAGCCTGCGGGATGCATCCTCTCGCACGTGTTTTTGCTCGACTAGCCATGCGCATCCCAAAAAACCTGCGCATGCGCATCCCACAAAACCTGCGCATGCGCATCCCACAAAACCTCGCACGTGTTTTTACTCGACTAGCCTGCGGGATGCATCCTCTCGCACGTGTTTTTGCTCGGCTAGCCATGCGCATCCCAAAAATCCTGCGCATGCGCATCCCACAAAACCTGCGCATGCGCATCCCACAAAACCTCGCACGTGTTTTTACTCGACTAGCCTGCGGGATGCATCCTCTCGCACGTGTTTTTGCTCGACTAGCCTGCGGGATGCATCCTCTCGCACGTGTTTTTACTCGACTACCCTGCGGGATGCATCCTCTCGCACGTGTTTTTGCTCTACTAGCCATGCGCATCCCAAAAAACCTGCGCATGCGCATCCCACAAAACCTCGCACGTGTTTTTACTCGACTAGCCTGCGGGATGCATCCTCTCGCACGTGTTTTTGCTCGACTAGCCTGCGGGATGCATCCTCTCGCACGTGTTTTTGCTCGACTAGCCATGCGCATCCCAAAAAACCTGCGCATGCGCATCCCACAAAACCTGCGCATGCGCATCCCACAAAACCTGCGCATGCGCATCCCACAAAACCTCGCACGTGTTTTTACTCGACTAGCCTGCGGGATGCATCCTCTCGCACGTGTTTTTACTCGACTAGCCTGCAGGATGCATCCTCTCGCACGTGTTTTTACTCGACTAGCCTGCGGGATGCATCCTCTCGCACGTGTTTTTGCTCGACTAGCCATGCGCATCCCAAAAAACCTGCGCATGCGCATCCCAAAAAACCTGCGCATGCGCATCCCACAAATCCTGCGCATGCGCATCCCACAAAACCTCGCACGTGTTTTTACTCGACTAGCCTGCGGGATGCATCCTCTCGCACGTGTTTTTACTCGACTAGCCTGCGGGATGCATCCTCTCGCACGTGTTTTTACTCGACTAGCCTGCGGGATGCATCCTCTCGCACGTGTTTTTGCTCTACTAGCCATGCGCATCCCAAAAAACCTGCGCATGCGCATCCCACAAAACCTGCGCATGCGCATCCCACAAAACCTCGCACGTGTTTTTACTCGACTAGCCTGCGGGATGCATCCTCTCGCACGTGTTTTTACTCGACTAGCCTGCAGGATGCATCCTCTCGCACGTGTTTTTACTCGACTAGCCTGCGGGATGCATCCTCTCGCACGTGTTTTTGCTCGACTAGCCATGCGCATCCCAAAAAACCTGCGCATGCGCATCCCACAAAACCTCGCACGTGTTTTTACTCGACTAGCCTGCGGGATGCATCCTCTCGCACGTGTTTTTACTCGACTAGCCTGCGGGATGCATCCTCTCGCACGTGTTTTTGCTCGACTAGGCATGCGCATCCCAAAAAACCTGCGCATGCGCATCCCAAAAAACCTGCGCATGCGCATCCCACAAAACCTGCGCATGCGTATCCCACAAAACCTCGCACGTGTTTTTACTCGACTAGCCTGCGGCATGCATCCTCTCGCACGTGTTTTTACTCGACTAGCCTGCGGGATGCATCCTCTCGCACGTGTTTTTCCTCGACTAGCCATGCGCATCCCAAAAAACCTGCGCATGCGCATCCCAAAAAACCTGCGCATGCGCATCCCACAAAACCTGCGCATGCGCATCCCACAAAACCTCGCTCGTGTTTTTACTCGACTAGCCTGCGGGATGCATCCTCTCGCACGTGTTTTTGCTCGACTAGCCATGCGCATCCCAAAAAACCTGCGCATGCGCATCCCACAAAACCTGCGCATGCGCATCCCACAAAACCTCGCACGTGTTTTTACTCGACTAGCCTACGGGATGCATCCTCTCGCACGTGTTTTTGCTCGACTAGCCTGCGGGATGCATCCTCTCGCACGTGTTTTTGCTCGGCTAGCCATGCGCATCCCAAAAATCCTGCGCATGCGCATCCCACAAAACCTGCGCATGCGCATCCCACAAAACCTCGCACGTGTTTTTACTCGACTAGCCTGCGGGATGCATCCTCTCGCACGTGTTTTTACTCGACTACCCTGCGGGATGCATCCTCTCGCACGTGTTTTTGCTCTACTAGCCATGCGCATCCCAAAAAACCTGCGCATGCGCATCCCACAAAACCTCGCACGTGTTTTTACTCGACTAGCCTGCGGGATGCATCCTCTCGCACGTGTTTTTACTCGACTAGCCTGCAGGATGCATCCTCTCGCACGTGTTTTTACTCGACTAGCCTGCGGGATGCATCCTCTCGCACGTGTTTTTGCTCGACTAGCCATGCGCATCCCAAAAAACCTGCGCATGCGCATCCCACAAAACCTCGCACGTGTTTTTACTCGACTAGCCTGCGGGATGCATCCTCTCGCACGTGTTTTTACTCGACTAGCCTGCGGGATGCATCCTCTCGCACGTGTTTTTACTCGACTAGCCTGCGGGATGCATCCTCTCGCACGTGTTTTTGCTCGACTAGGCATGCGCATCCCAAAAAACCTGCGCATGCGTATCCCAAAAAACCTGCGCATGCGCATCCCACAAAACCTGCGCATGCGTATCCCACAAAACCTCGCACGTGTTTTTACTCGACTAGCCTGCGGCATGCATCCTCTCGCACGTGTTTTTACTCGACTAGCCTGCGGGATGCATCCTCTCGCACGTGTTTTTCCTCGACTAGCCATGCGCATCCCAAAAAACCTGCGCATGCGCATCCCAAAAAACCTGCGCATGCGCATCCCACAAAACCTGCGCATGCGCATCCCACAAAACCTCGCACGTGTTTTTACTCGACTAGCCTGCGGGATGCATCCTCTCGCACGTGTTTTTGCTCGACTAGCCATGCGCATCCCAAAAAACCTGCGCATGCGCATCCCACAAAACCTGCGCATGCGCATCCCACAAAACCTCGCACGTGTTTTTACTCGACTAGCCTGCGGGATGCATCCTCTCGCACGTGTTTTTGCTCGACTAGCCTGCGGGATGCATCCTCTCGCACGTGTTTTTGCTCGGCTAGCCATGCGCATCCCAAAAATCCTGCGCATGCGCATCCCACAAAACCTGCGCATGCGCATCCCACAAAACCTCGCACGTGTTTTTACTCGACTAGCCTGCGGGATGCATCCTCTCGCACGTGTTTTTACTCGACTAGCCTGCGGGATGCATCCTCTCGCACGTGTTTTTACTCGACTACCCTGCGGGATGCATCCTCTCGCACGTGTTTTTGCTCTACTAGCCATGCGCATCCCAAAAAACCTGCGCATGCGCATCCCACAAAACCTCGCACGTGTTTTTACTCGACTAGCCTGCGGGATGCATCCTCTCGCACGTGTTTTTACTCGACTAGCCTGCGGGATGCATCCTCTCGCACGTGTTTTTGCTCGACTAGCCTGCGGGATGCATCCTCTCGCACGTGTTTTTACTCGACTACCCTGCGGGATGCATCCTCTCGCACGTGATTTTGCTCGACTAGCCATGCGCATCCCAAAAAACCTGCGCATGCGCGTCCCACAAAACCTGCGCATGCGCATCCCACAAAACCTCGCACGTGTTTTTACTCGAATAGCCTGCGGGATGCATCCTCTCGCACGTGTTTTTACTCGACTAGCCTGCGGGATGTATCCTCTCGCACGTGGTTTTACTCGACTAGCCTGCGGGATGCATCCTCTCGCACGTGATTTTGCTCGACTAGCCATGCGCATCCCAAAAAACCTGCGCATGCGCATCCCACAAAACCTGCGCATGCGCATCCCACAAAACCTCGCACGTGTTTTTACTCGACTAGCCTGCGGGATGCATCCTCTCGCACGTGTTTTTACTCGACTAGCCTGCAGGATGCATCCTCTCGCACGTGTTTTTACTCGACTAGCCTGCGGGATGCATCCTCTCGCACGTGTTTTTGCTCGACTAGCCATGCGCATCCCAAAAAACCTGCGCATGCGCATCCCACAAAACCTCGCACGTGTTTTTACTCGACTAGCCTGCGGGATGCATCCTCTCGCACGTGTTTTTACTCGACTAGCCTGCGGGATGCATCCTCTCGCACGTGTTTTTACTCGACTAGCCTGCGGGATGCATCCTCTCGCACGTGTTTTTGCTCGACTAGGCATGCGCATCCCAAAAAACCTGCGCATGCGCATCCCAAAAAACCTGCGCATGCGCATCCCACAAAACCTGCGCATGCGTATCCCACAAAACCTCGCACGTGTTTTTACTCGACTAGCCTGCGGCATGCATCCTCTCGCACGTGTTTTTACTCGACTAGCCTGCGGGATGCATCCTCTCGCACGTGTTTTTCCTCGACTAGCCATGCGCATCCCAAAAAACCTGCGCATGCGCATCCCAAAAAACCTGCGCATGCGCATCCCACAAAACCTGCGCATGCGCATCCCACAAAACCTCGCACGTGTTTTTACTCGACTAGCCTGCGGGATGCATCCTCTCGCACGTGTTTTTGCTCGACTAGCCATGCGCATCCCAAAAAACCTGCGCATGCGCATCCCACAAAACCTGCGCATGCGCATCCCACAAAACCTCGCACGTGTTTTTACTCGACTAGCCTGCGGGATGCATCCTCTCGCACGTGTTTTTGCTCGACTAGCCTGCGGGATGCATCCTCTCGCACGTGTTTTTGCTCGGCTAGCCATGCGCATCCCAAAAATCCTGCGCATGCGCATCCCACAAAACCTGCGCATGCGCATCCCACAAAACCTCGCACGTGTTTTTACTCGACTAGCCTGCGGGATGCATCCTCTCGCACGTGTTTTTACTCGACTACCCTGCGGGATGCATCCTCTCGCACGTGTTTTTGCTCGACTAGCCATGCGCATCCCAAAAAACCTGCGCATGCGCATCCCACAAAACCTCGCACGTGTTTTTACTCGACTAGCCTGCGGGATGCATCCTCTCGCACGTGTTTTTACTCGACTAGCCTGCGGGATGCATCCTCTCGCACGTGTTTTTACTCGACTAGCCTGCGGGATGCATCCTCTCGCACGTGTTTTTGCTCGACTAGGCATGCGCATCCCAAAAAACCTGCGCATGCGCATCCCAAAAAACCTGCGCATGCGCATCCCACAAAACCTGCGCATGCGTATCCCACAAAACCTCGCACGTGTTTTTACTCGACTAGCCTGCGGCATGCATCCTCTCGCACGTGTTTTTACTCGACTAGCCTGCGGGATGCATCCTCTCGCACGTGTTTTTCCTCGACTAGCCATGCGCATCCCAAAAAACCTGCGCATGCGCATCCCAAAAAACCTGCGCATGCGCATCCCACAAAACCTGCGCATGCGCATCCCACAAAACCTCGCACGTGTTTTTACTCGACTAGCCTGCGGGATGCATCCTCTCGCACGTGTTTTAGCTCGACTAGCCATGCGCATCCCAAAAAACCTGCGCATGCGCATCCCACAAAACCTGCGCATGCGCATCCCACAAAACCTCGCACGTGTTTTTACTCGACTAGCCTGCGGGATGCATCCTCTCGCACGTGTTTTTGCTCGACTAGCCTGCGGGATGCATCCTCTCGCACGTGTTTTTGCTCGGCTAGCCATGCGCATCCCAAAAATCCTGCGCATGCGCATCCCACAAAACCTGCGCATGCGCATCCCACAAAACCTCGCACGTGTTTTTACTCGACTAGCCTGCGGGATGCATCCTCTCGCACGTGTTTTTACTCGACTACCCTGCGGGATGCATCCTCTCGCACGTGTTTTTGCTCGACTAGCCATGCGCATCCCAAAAAACCTGCGCATGCGCATCCCACAAAACCTGCGCATGCGCATCCCACAAAACCTGCGCATGCGCATCCCACAAAACCTGCGCATGCGCATCCCACAAAACCTCGCACGTGTTTTTACTCGACTAGCCTGCGGGATGCATCCTCTCGCACGTGTTTTTACTCGACTAGCCTGCGGGATGCATCCTCTCGCACGTGTTTTTGCTCGACTAGCCTGCGGGATGCATCCTCTCGCACGTGTTTTTACTCGACTACCCTGCGGGATGCATCCTCTCGCACGTGATTTTGCTCGACTAGCCATGCGCATCCCAAAAAACCTGCGCATGCGCGTCCCACAAAACCTGCGCATGCGCATCCCACAAAACCTCGCACGTGTTTTTACTCGAATAGCCTGCGGGATGCATCCTCTCGCACGTGTTGTTACTCGACTAGCCTGCGGGATGTATCCTCTCGCACGTGTTTTTGCTCGACTGGCCTGCGGGATGCATCCTCTCACACGTGTTTTTGCTCGACTAGCCTGTGGGATGCATCCTCTCGCACGTGTTTTTACACGACTAGCCTGTGGGATGCATCCTCTCGCACGTGTTTTTACACGACTAGCCTGCGGGATGCATCCTCTCGCACGATTTTTTACTCGACTAGCCTGCGGGATGCATCCTCTCGCACGTGTTTTTACTCGACTAGCCTGCGGGAAGCATCCTCTCGCACGTGTTTTTACTCGACTAGCCTGCGGGATGCATCCTCTCGCATGTGTTTTTACTCGACTAGCCTGCGGGATGCATCCTCTCGCACGTGTTTTTACTCGACTAGCCTGCGGGAAGCATCCTCTCGCACGTGTTTTTGCTCGACTAGCCTGCGGGATGCATCCTCACGCACGTGTTTTTGCTCGACCAGCCTGCGGGAAGCATCCTCTCGCACGTGGTTTTCCTCGACTAGCCTGGGGGATGCATCCTCTCGCACGTGTTTTTACTCGACTAGCCTGCGGGAAGCATCCTCTCGCACGTGTTTCTACTCGACTAGCCTGCGGGATGCATCCTCTCGCATGTGTTTTTACTCGACTAGCCTGCGGGATGCATCCTCACGCACGTGTTTTGACTCGACTAGCCTGCGGGAAGCATCCTCTCGCACGTGTTTTTACTCGACAAGCCTGCGGGATGCATCCTCTCGCATGTGTTTTTACTCGACTAGCCTGCGGGATGCATCCTCACGCATGTGTCTTTACTCGACTAACCTGCGGGATGCATCCTCTCGCACGTGTTTTTACTCGACAAGCCTGCGGGAAGCATCCTCTCGCACGTGTTTTTACACGACTAGCCTGCGGGATGCATCCTCTCGCACGATTTTTTACTCGACTAGCCTGCGGGATGCATCCTCTCGCACGTGTTTTTACTCGACTAGCCTGCGGGATGCATTCTCTCGCACGTGTTTTTACTCGACTAGCCTGCGGGATGCATCCTTTCGCACGTGTTTTTACTCGACTAGCCTGCGGGATGCATCCTCTCGCATGTGTTTTTACTCGATTAGCCTGCGGGATGCATCCTCTCGCATGTGTTTTTACTCGACTAGCCTGCTTGATGCATCCTCTCGCATGTGTTTTTACTCGACTAGCCTGCGGGATGCATCCTCTCGCACGTGTTTTTACTCGACTAGCCTGCGGGAAGCATCCTCTCGCACGTGTTTTTACTCGACTAGCCTGCGGGATGCATCCTCTCGCATGTGTTTTTACTCGATTAGCCTGCGGGATGCATCCTCTCGCATGTGTTTTTACTCGACTAGCCTGCGGGATGCATTGTCTCGCACGTGTTTTTACTCGACTAGCCTGCGGGATGCATCCTCTCGCACGTGTTTGTACTCGACTAGCCTGCGGGAAGCATCCTCTCGCACGTGTTTTTACTCGACTAGCCTGCGGGATGTATCCTCTCGCATGCGTTTTTACTCGACTAGCCTGCGGGATGCATTCTCTCGCATGTGTTTTTACTCGACTAGCCTGCGGGATGCATCCTCTCGCACGTGTTTTTACTCGACTAGCCTGCGGGAAGCATCCTCTCGCACGTGTTTTTACTCGACTAGCCTGCGGGATGCATCCTCTCGCACGTGTTTTTACTCGACTAGCCTGCGGGAAGCATCCTCTCGCACGTGTTTTTACTCGACTAGCCTGCGGGATGCATCCTCTCGCATGTGTTTTTACTCGACTAGCCTGCGGGATGCATCCTCTCGCACGTGTTTTTACTCGACTAGCTTGCGGGATGCATCCGCCCGCACGTGTTTTTACTCGACTAGCCTGCGGGAAGCATCCTCTCGCACGTGTTTTTACTCGACTAGCCTGCGGGATGCATCCTCTCGCATGTGTTTTTACTCGACTAGCATGCGGGAAGCATCCTCTCGCACGTGTTTTTACTCGACTAGCCTGCGGGATGCATCCTCTCGCACATGTTTTTACTCGACTAGCCTGCGGGATGCATCCTCTCGCACGTGTTTTTGCTCGACTGGCCTGCGGGATGCATCCTCTCACACGTGTTTTTGCTCGACTAGCCTGTGGGATGCATCCTCTAGCACGTGTTTTTACACGACTAGCCTGTGGTATGCATCCTCTCGCACGTGTTTTTACACGACTAGCCTGCGGGATGCATCCTCTCGCACGATTTTTTACTCGACTAGCCTGCGGGATGCATCCTCTCGCACGTGTTTTTACTGGACTAGCCTGCGGGAAGCATCCTCTCGCACGTGTTTTTACTCGACTAGCCTGCGGGATGCATCCTCTCGCATGTGTTTTTACTCGACTAGCCTGCGGGATGCATCCTCTCGCACGTGTTTTTACTCGACTAGCCTGCGGGAAGCATCCTCTCGCACGTGTTTTTGCTCGACTAGCCTGCGGGATGCATCCTCACGCACGTGTTTTTGCTCGACCAGCCTGCGGGAAGCATCCTCTCGCACGTGGTTTTCCTCGACTAGCCTGGGGGATGCATCCTCTCGCACGTGTTTTTACTCGACAAGCCTGCGGGATGCATCCTCTCGCATGTGTTTTTACTCGACTAGCCTGCGGGATGCATCCTCACGCATGTGTCTTTACTCGACTAACCTGCGGGATGCATCCTCTCGCACGTGTTTTTACTCGACAAGCCTGCGGGAAGCATCCTCTCGCACGTGTTTTTACACGACTAGCCTGCGGGATGCATCCTCTCGCACGATTTTTTACTCGACTAGCCTGCGGGATGCATCCTCTCGCACGTGTTTTTACTCGACTAGCCTGCGGGATGCATTCTCTCGCACGTGTTTTTACTCGACTAGCCTGCGGGATGCATCCTTTCGCACGTGTTTTTACTCGACTAGCCTGCGGGATGCATCCTCTCGCATGTGTTTTTACTCGATTAGCCTGCGGGATGCATCCTCTCGCATGTGGTTTTACTCGACTAGCCTGCGGGATGCATCCTCTCGCATGTGTTTTTACTCGACTAGCCTGCGGGATGCATTCTCTCGCACGTGTTTTTACTCGACTAGCCTGCGGGATGCATCCTCTCGCACGTGTTTTTACTCGACTAGCCTGCGGGAAGCATCCTCTCGCACGTGTTTTTACTCGACTAGCCTGCGGGATGCATCCTCTCGCATGTGTTTTTACTCGACTAGCCTGCGGGATGCATCCTCTCGCACGATTTTTTACTCGACTAGCCTGCGGGAAGCACCCTCTCGCATGTGTTTTTACTCGACTAGCCTGCGGGATGCATCCTCTCGCATGTGTTTTTACTCGACTAGCCTGCGGGATGCATCCTCTCTCATGTGTTTTTACTCGACTAGCCTGCGGGATGCATTCTCTCGCACGTGTTTTTACTCGACTAGCCTGCGGGATGCATCCTCTCGCACATGTTTTTACTCGACTAGCCTGCGGGATGCATCCTCTCGCACGTGTTTTTGCTCGACTAGCCTGCGGGATGCATCCTCTCACACGTGTTTTTGCTCGACTAGCCTGTGGGATGCATCCTCTCGCACGTGTTTTTACACGACTAGCCTGCGGGATGCATCCTCTCGCACGATTTTTTACTCGACTAGCATGCGGGAAGCATCCTCTCGCACGTGTTTTTACTCGACTAGCCTGCGGGATGCATCCTCTCGCATGTGTTTTTACTCGACTAGCCTGCGGGATGCATCCTCTCTCATGTGTTTTTACTCGACTAGCCTGCGGGATGCATTCTCTCGCACGTGTTTTTACTCGACTAGCCTGCGGGATGCATCCTCTCGCACGTGTTTTTACTCGACTAGCCTGCGGGAAGCATCCTCTCGCACGTGTTTTTGCTCGACTAGCCTGCGGGATGCATCCTCACGCACGTGTTTTTGCTCGACCAGCCTGCGGGAAGCATCCTCTCGCACGTGGTTTTCCTCGACTAGCCTGCGGGATGCATCCTCTCGCACGTGTTTTTACTCGACTAGACTGCGGGAAGCATCCTCTCGCAAGTGTTTTTACTCGACTAGCCTGCGGGATGCATCCTCTCGCATGTGTTTTTACTCGACTAGCCTGCGGGATGCATCCTCACGCACGTGTTTTTGCTCGACTAGCCTGCGGGATGCATCCTCACGCACGTGTTTTTGCTCGACCAGCCTGCGGGAAGCATCCTCTCGCACGTGGTTTTCCTCGACTAGCCTGCGGGATGCATCCTCTCGCACGTGTTTTTACTCGACTAGCCTGCGGGAAGCATCCTCTCGCACGTGTTTCTACTCGACTAGCCTGCGGGATGCATCCTCTCGCATGTGTTTTTACTCGACTAGCCTGCGGGATGCATCCTCACGCACGTGTTTTGACTCGACTAGCCTGCGGGAAGCATCCTCTCGCACGTGTTTTTACTCGACAAGCCTGCGGGATGCATCCTCTCGCATGTGTTTTTACTCGACTAGCCTGCGGTATGCATCCTCACGCATGTGTCTTTACTCGACTAACCTGCGGGATGCATCCTGTCGCACGTGTTTTTACTCGACAAGCCTGCGGGAAGCATCCTCTCGCACGTGTTTTTACACGACTAGCCTGCGGGATGCATCCTCTCGCACGATTTTTTACTCGACTAGCCTGCGGGATGCATCCTCTCGCACGTGTTTTTACTCGACTAGCCTGCGGGATGCATTCTCTCGCACGTGTTTTTACTCGACTAGCCTGCGGGATGCATCCTTTCGCACGTGTTTTTACTCGACTAGCCTGCGGGATGCATCCTCTCTCATGTGTTTTTACTCGACTAGCCTGCGGGATGCATTCTCTCGCACGTGTTTTTACTCGACTAGCCTGCGGGATGCATCCTCTCGCACGTGTTTTTACTCGACTAGCCTGCGGGAAGCATCCTCTCGCACGTGTTTTTGCTCGACTAGCCTGCGGGATGCATCCTCACGCACGTGTTTTTGCTCGACCAGCCTGCGGGAAGCATCCTCTCGCACGTGGTTTTCCTCGACTAGCCTGCGGGATGCATCCTCTCGCACGTGTTTTTACTCGACTAGCCTGCGGGAAGCATCCTCTCGCAAGTGTTTTTACTCGACTAGCCTGCGGGATGCATCCTCTCGCATGTGTTTTTACTCGACTAGCCTGCGGGATGCATCCTCACGCACGTGTTTTTGCTCGACTAGCCTGCGGGATGCATCCTCACGCACGTGTTTTTGCTCGACCAGCCTGCGGGAAGCATCCTCTCGCACGTGGTTTTCCTCGACTAGCCTGCGGGATGCATCCTCTCGCACGTGTTTTTACTCGACTAGCCTGCGGGAAGCATCCTCTCGCACGTGTTTCTACTCGACTAGCCTGCGGGATGCATCCTCTCGCATGTGTTTTTACTCGACTAGCCTGCGGGATGCATCCTCACGCACGTGTTTTGACTCGACTAGCCTGCGGGAAGCATCCTCTCGCACGTGTTTTTACTCGACAAGCCTGCGGGATGCATCCTCTCGCATGTGTTTTTACTCGACTAGCCTGCGGTATGCATCCTCACGCATGTGTCTTTACTCGACTAACCTGCGGGATGCATCCTGTCGCACGTGTTTTTACTCGACAAGCCAGCGGGAAGCATCCTCTCGCACGTGTTTTTACACGACTAGCCTGCGGGATGCATCCTCTCGCACGATTTTTTACTCGACTAGCCTGCGGGATGCATCCTCTCGCACGTGTTTTTACTCGACTAGCCTGCGGGATGCATTCTCTCGCACGTGTTTTTACTCGACTAGCCTGCGGGATGCATCCTTTCGCACGTGTTTTTACTCGACTAGCCTGCGGGATGCATCCTCTCGCATGTGTTTTTACTCGATTAGCCTGCGGGATGCATCCTCTCGCATGTGTTTTTACTCGACTAGCCTGCGGGAAGCATCCTCTCGCACGTGTTTTTGCTCGACTAGCCTGCGGGATGCATCCTCACGCACGTGTTTTTGCTCGACCAGCCTGCGGGAAGCATCCTCTCGCACGTGGTTTTCCTCGACTAGCCTGCGGGATGCATCCTCTCGCACGTGTTTTTACTCGACTAGCCTGCGGGAAGCATCCTCTCGCAAGTGTTTTTACTCGACTAGCCTGCGGGATGCATCCTCTCGCATGTGTTTTTACTCGACTAGCCTGCGGGATGCATCCTCACGCACGTGTTTTTGCTCGACTAGCCTGCGGGATGCATCCTCACGCACGTGTTTTTGCTCGACCAGCCTGCGGGAAGCATCCTCTCGCACGTGGTTTTCCTCGACTAGCCTGCGGGATGCATCCTCTCGCACGTGTTTTTACTCGACTAGCCTGCGGGAAGCATCCTCTCGCACGTGTTTCTACTCGACTAGCCTGCGGGATGCATCCTCTCGCATGTGTTTTTACTCGACTAGCCTGCGGGATGCATCCTCACGCACGTGTTTTGACTCGACTAGCCTGCGGGAAGCATCCTCTCGCACGTGTTTTTACTCGACAAGCCTGCGGGATGCATCCTCTCGCATGTGTTTTTACTCGACTAGCCTGCGGTATGCATCCTCACGCATGTGTCTTTACTCGACTAACCTGCGGGATGCATCCTGTCGCACGTGTTTTTACTCGACAAGCCAGCGGGAAGCATCCTCTCGCACGTGTTTTTACACGACTAGCCTGCGGGATGCATCCTCTCGCACGATTTTTTACTCGACTAGCCTGCGGGATGCATCCTCTCGCACGTGTTTTTACTCGACTAGCCTGCGGGATGCATTCTCTCGCACGTGTTTTTACTCGACTAGCCTGCGGGATGCATCCTTTCGCACGTGTTTTTACTCGACTAGCCTGCGGGATGCATCCTCTCGCATGTGTTTTTACTCGATTAGCCTGCGGGATGCATCCTCTCGCATGTGTTTTTACTCGACTAGCCTGCGGGATGCACTCTCTCGCACGTGTTTTTACTCGACTACCCTGCGGGATGCATCTTCTCGCACGTGTTTGTACTCGACTAGCCTGCGGGAAGCATCCTCTCGCACGTGTTTTTACTCGACTAGCCTGCGGGATGCATCCTCTCGCATGTGTTTTTACTCGACTAGCCTGCGGGATGCATCCTCTCGCACGTGTTTTTACTCGACTAGCCTGCGGGAAGCATCCTCTCGCACGTGTTTTTACTCGACTAGCCTGCGGGATGGATCCTCTCGCACGTGTTTTTACTCGACTAGCCTGCGGGAAGCATCCTCTCGCACGTGTTTTTACTCGACTAGCCTGCGGGATGCATCCTCTCGCATGTGTTTTTACTCGACTAGCATGCGGGAAGCATCCTCTCGCACGTGTTTTTACTCGACTAGCCTGCGGGATGCATCCTCTCGCACGTGTTTTTAATCGACTAGCCTGCGGGATGCATCCTCTCGCACGTGTTTTTGCTCGACTAGCCTGCGGGAAGCATCCTCTCGCACGTGTTTTTACTCGACTAGCCTGCGGGATGCATCCTCTCGCATGTGTTTTTACTCGACTAGCCTGCGGGATGCATCCTCTCGCACGATTTTTTACTCGACTAGCCTGCGGGAAGCATCCTCTCGCACGTGTTTTTACTCGACTAGCCTGCGGGATGCATCCTCTCGCATGTGTTTTTACTCGACTAGCCTGCGAGATGCATCCTCTCTCATGTGTTTTTACTCGACTAGCCTGCGGGATGCATCCTCTCGCATGTGTTTTTACTCGACTAGCCTGCGGGATGCATCCTCTCTCATGTGTTTTTACTCGACTAGCCTGCGGGATGCATTCTCTCGCACGTGTTTTTACTCGACTAGCCTGCGGGATGCATCCTCTCGCACGTGTTTTTACTCGACTAGCCTGCGGGATGCATCCTCTCGCACGTGTTTTTACTCGACTAGCCTGCGGGAAGCATCCTCTCGCACGTGTTTTTGCTCGACTAGCCTGCGGGATGCATCCTCAAGCACGTGTTTTTGCTCGACCAGCCTGCGGGAAGCATCCTCTCGCACGTGGTTTTCCTCGACTAGCCTGCGGGAAGCATCCTCTCGCACGTGTTTTTGCTCGACTAGCCTGCGGGATGCATCCTCAAGCACGTGTTTTTGCTCGACCAGCCTGCGGGAAGCATCCTCTCGCACGTGGTTTTCCTCGACTAGCCTGCGGTATGCATCCTCTCGCACGTGTTTTTACTCGACTAGCCTGCGGGATGCATCCTCACGCATGTGTTTTTACTCGACTAGCCTGCGGGATGCATCCTCTCGCACGTGTTTTTGCTCGACCAGCCTGCGAGAAGCATCCTCTCGCACGTGTTTTTACTCGACTAGCCTGCGGGATGCATCCTCTCGCACGTGTTTTTACTCGACTAGCCTGCGGGAAGCATCCTCTCGCACGTGTTTTTACTCGACTAGCCTGCGGGATGCATCCTCTCGCATGTGTTTTTACTCGACTAGCCTGCGGGATGCATCCTCTCGCATGTGTTTTTACTCGACTAGCGTGCGGGATGCATCCTCTCGCACGTGTTTTTGCTCGACTAGCCATGCGCATCCCAAAAAACCTGCGCATGCGCATCCCAAAAAACCTGCGCATTCGCATCCCACAAATCCTGCGCATGCGCATCCCACAAAACCACGCACGTATTTTTACTCGACTAGCCTGCGGGATGCATCCTCTCGCACGTGTTTTTACTCGACTAGCCTGCGGGATGCATCCTCTCGCATGTGTTTTTACTCGACTAGCATGCGGGATGCATCCTCTCGCACGTGTTTTTGCTCGACTAGCCATGCGCATCCCAAAAAACCTGCGCATGCGCATCCCAAAAAACCTGCGCATTCGCATGCCACAAAACCTGCGCATGCGCATCCCACAAAACCTCCGCATGCGCATCCCACAAAACCTGCGCATGCGCATCCCAAAAACCCTGCGCATGCGCATCCCACAAAACCTCGCACGTGTTCTTACTCGACTAGCCTGCGGGATGCATCCTCTCGCACGTGTTTTTACTCGACTAGCCTGCGGGATGCATCCTCTCGCACGTGTTTTTACTCGACTAGCCTGCGGGAAGCATCCTCTCGCACGTGTTTTTACTCGACTAGCCTGCGGGATGCATCCTCTCGCATGTGTTTTTACTCGACTAGCCTGCGGGATGCATCCTCTCGCATGTGTTTTTACTCGACTAGACTGCGGGATGCATCCTCTCGCACGTGTTTTTACTCGACTAGCCATGCGCATCCCAAAAAACCTGCGCATGCGCATCCCAAAAAACCTGCGCATTCGCATCCCACAAATCCTGCGCATGCGCATCCCACAAAACCACGCACGTATTTTTACTCGACTAGCCTGCGGGATGCATCCTCTCGCACGTGTTTTTACTCGACTAGCCTGCGGGATGCATCCTCTCGCATGTGTTTTTACTCGACTAGCATGCGGGATGCATCCTCTCGCACGTGTTTTTGCTCGACTAGCCATGCGCATCCCAAAAAACCTGCGCATGCGCATCCCAAAAAACCTGCGCATTCGCATGCCACAAAACCTGCGCATGCGCATCCCACAAAACCTCCGCATGCGCATCCCACAAAACCTGCGCATGCGCATCCCAAAAACCCTGCGCATGCGCATCCCACAAAACCTCGCACGTGTTCTTACTCGACTAGCCTGCGGGATGCATCCTCTCGCACGTGTTTTTACTCGACTAGCCTGCGGGATGCATCCTCTCGCACGTGTTTTTACTCGACTAGCCTGCGGGAAGCATCCTCTCGCACGTGTTTTTACTCGACTAGCCTGCGGGATGCATCCTCTCGCATGTGTTTTTACTCGACTAGCCTGCGGGATGCATCCTCTCGCATGTGTTTTTACTCGACTAGACTGCGGGATGCATCCTCTCGCACGTGTTTTTACTCGACTAGCCATGCGCATCCCAAAAAACCTGCGCATTCGCATCCCACAAATCCTGCGCATGCGCATCCCACAAAACCTGCGCATGCGCATCCCACAAAACCTCGCACGTATTTTTACTCGACTAGCCTGCGGGAAGCATCCTCTCGCACGTGTTTTTACTCGACTAGCCTGCGGGAAGCATCCTCTCGCACGTGTTTTTACTCGACTAGCCTGCGGGAAGCATCCTGTCGCACGTGTTTTTACTCGACTAGCCTGAGGGATGCATCCTCTCGCACGTGTTTTTACTCGACTAGCCTGCGGGAAGCATCCTCTCGCACGTGTTTTTACTCGACTAGCCTGCGGGATGCATCCTCTCGCACGTTTTTTTAATCGACTAGCCTGCGGGATGCATCCTCTCGCACGTGTTTTTACTCGACTAGCCTGCGGGATGCATCCTCTCGCACGTGTTTTTAATCGACTAGCCTGCGGGATGCATCCTCTCGCACGTGTTTTTGCTCGACTAGCCTGCGGGATGCATCCTCTCACACGTGTTTTTACTCGACTAGCCTACGGGATGTATCCTCTCGCACGTGTTTTTACTCGACTAGCCTGCGGGATGCATCCTCTCGCATGTGTTTTTACTCGACTGGCCTGCGGGATGCATCCTCACGCATGTGTTTTTACTCGACTAGCCTGCGGGATGCATCCTCTCGCACGTGTTTTCACTCGACTAGCCTGCGGGAAGCATCCTCTCGCACGTGTTTTTACTCGACTAGCCAGCGGGATGTATCCTCTCGCACGTGTTTTTACTCGACTAGCCTGCGGGATGCATCCTCTCGCACGTGTTTTTACTCGACTAGCCTGCGGGATGCATCCTCTCGCACGTGTTTTTACTCGACTAGCCTGCGGGGTGCATCCTCTCGCACGTGTTTTTACTCGACTAGCCTGCGGGATGCATCCTCTCGCACGTGTTTTTGCTCGACTAGCCTGCGGGATGCATCCTCTCACACGTGTTTTTGCTCGACTAGCCTGTGGGATGCATCCTCTCGCACGTGTTTTTGCTCGACTAGCCTGCGGGATGCATCCTCTCGCATGTGTTTTTACTCGACTAGCCTGCGGGATGCATCCTCACGCATGTGTTTTTACTCGACTAGCCTGCGGGATGCATCCTCTCGCACGTGTTTTTACTCGACTAGCCTGCGGGAAGCATCCTCTTGCACGTGTTTTTACACGACTAGCCTGCGGGATGCATCCTCTCGCACGATTTTTTACTCGACTAGCCTGTGGGATGCATCCTCTCGCACGTGTTTTTGCTCGACTAGCCTGCGGGATGCATCCTCTCGCATGTGTTTTTACTCGACTAGCCTGCGGGATGCATCCTCACGCATGTGTTTTTACTCGACTAGCCTGCGGGATGCATCCTCTCGCACGTGTTTTTACTCGACCAGCCTGCGGGAAGCATCCTCTCGCACGTGTTTTTACACGACTAGCCTGCGGGATGCATCCTCTCGCACGATTTTTTACTCGACTAGCCTGCGGGATGCATCCTCTCGCACGTGTTTTTACTCGACTAGCCTGCGGGATGCATCCTCTCGCATGTGTTTTTACTCGACTAGCCTGCGTAATGCATCCTCTCGCACGTGTTTTTGCTCGACCAGCCTGCGAGAAACATCCTCTCGCATGCGTTTTTACTCGACTAGCATGCGGGATGCATTCTCTCGCATGTGTTTTTACTCGACTAGCCTGCGGGATGCATCCTCTCGCACGTGTTTTTACTCGACTAGCCTGCGGGAAGCATCCTCTCGCACGTGTTTTTACTCGACTAGCCTGCGGGATGCATCCTCTCGCATGTGTTTTTACTCGACTAGCCTGCGGGATGCATCCTCTCGCACGTGTTTTTACTCGACTAGCCTGCGGGATGCATCCTCTCGCACGTGTTTTTACTCGACTAGCCTGCGGGATGCATCCTCTCGCATGTGTTTTTACTCGACTAGCCTGCGGGATGCATCCTCTCGCACGTGTTTTTACTCGACTAGCCTGCGGGATGCATCCTCTCGCATGTGTTTTTACTCGACTAGCATGCGGGAAGCATCCTCTCGCACGTGTTTTTACTCGACTAGCCTGCGGGATGCATCCTCTCGCACGTGTTTTTAATCGACTAGCCTGCGGGATGCATCCTCTCGCACGTGTTTTTGCTCGACTAGCCTGCGGGATGCATCCTCTCACACGTGTTTTTGCTCGACTAGCCTGCGGGATGCATCCTCTCGCATGTGTTTTTACTCGACTAGCCTGCGGGATGCATCCTCTCGCATGTGTTTTTACTCGACTAGCCTGCGGGATGCATTCTCTCGCACGTGTTTTTGCTCGACTAGCCTGCGGGATGCATCCTCTCACACGTGTTTTTGCTCGACTAGCCTGTGGGATGCATCCTCTCGCACGTGTTTTTGCTCGACTAGCCTGCGGGAAGCATCCTCTCGCACGTGTTTTTACTCGACTGGCCTGCGGGATGCATCCTCACGCATGTGTTTTTACTCGACTAGCCTGCGGGATGCATCCTCTCGCACCTGTTTTTGCTCGACTAGCCTGCGGGACGCATCCTCTGGCACGTGTTCTTCACTCGACTAGCCTGCGGGATGCATCCTCTCGCACGTGTTTTTACTCGACTAGCCTGCGGGATGCATCCTCTCGCACGTGTTTTTACTCGACTAGCCTGCGGGATGCATCCTCTCGCACGTGTTTTTACTCGACCAGCCTGCGGGATGCATCCTCTCGCACGTGTTTTTACTCGACTAGCCAGCGGGATGTATCCTCTCGCACGTGTTTTTACTCGACTAGCCTGTGGGATGCATCCTCTCGCACGTGTTTTTACTCGACTAGCTTGCGGGATGCAACCTCTCGCACGTGTTTTTACTCGACTAGCCTGCGGGATGCATCCTCTCGCACGTGTTTTTACTCGAGTAGCCTGCGGGATGCATCCTCTCGCACGTGTTTTTACTCGACTAGCCTGCGGGATGCATCCTCTCGCACGTGTTTTTACTCGACTAGCCTGCGGGGTGCATCCTCTCGCACGTGTTTTTACTCGACTAGCCTGCGGGATGCATCCTCTCGCACGTGTTTTTGCTCGACTAGCCTGCGGGATGCATCCTCTCACACGTGTTTTTGCTCGACTAGCCTGTGGGATGCATCCTCTCGCACGTGTTTTTGCGCGACTAGCCTGCGGGATGCATCCTCTCGCATGTGTTTTTACTCGACTAGCCTGCGGGATGCATCCTCACGCATGTGTTTTTACTCGACTAGCCTGCGGGATGCATCCTCTCGCACGTGTTTTTACTCGACTAGCCTGCGGGAAGCATCCTCTTGCACGTGTTTTTACACGACTAGCCTGCGGGATGCATCCTCTCGCACGATTTTTTACTCGACTAGCCTGTGGGATGCATCCTCTCGCACGTGTTTTTGCTCGACTAGCCTGCGGGATGCATCCTCTCGCATGTGTTTTTACTCGACTAGCCTGCGGGATGCATCCTCTCGCACGTGTTTTTACTCGACTAGCCTGCGGGATGCATCCTCTCGCAAGTGTGTTTTCACTCGACTAGCATGCGGGAAGCATCCTCTCGCACGTGTTTTTACTCGACTAGCCTGCGGGATGCATCCTCTCGCACGTGTTTTTAATCGACTAGCCTGCGGGATGCATACTCTCGCACGTGTTTTTGCTCGACTAGCCTGCGGGATGCATCCTCTCACACGTGTTTTTGCTCGACTAGCCTGCGGGATGCATCCTCTCGCACGTGTTTTTACTCGACTAGCCTGCGGGATGCATCCTCTCGCACGTGTTTTTGCCCGACTAGCCTGCGGGATGCATCCTCTCGCACGTGTGTTTACTCGACTAGCCTGCGGGATGCATCCTCTCGCACGTGTTTTTACTCGACTAGCCTGCGGGATGCATCCTCTCGCACGTGTTTTTACTCGACTAGCCTGCGGGATGCATCCTCTCGCATGTGTTTTTACTCGACTAGCCTGCGGGATGCATCCTCTCGCACGTGTTTTTACTCGACTAGCCTGCGGGATGCATCCTCTCGCACGTGTTTTTACTCGACTAGCCTGCGGGATGCATCCTCTCGCACGTGTTTTTACTCGACTAGCCTACGGGATGTATCCTCTCGCACGTGTTTTTACTCGACTAGCCTGCGGTATGCATCCTCTCGCACGTGTTTTTACTCGACTAGCCTGCGGGATGCATCCTCTCGCACGTGTTTTTGCGCGACAAGCCTGCGGGATGCATCCTCTCGCACGTGTTTTTACTCGACTAGCCTGCTGGATGCATCCTCTCGCACGTGTTTTTACTCGACTAGCCTGCGGGATGCATCCTCTCGCACGTGTTTTTACTCGACTAGCCTGCGGGATGCATCCTCTCGCATGTGTTTTTACTCGACTAGCCTGCGGGATGCATCCTCTCGCACGTGATTTTACTCGACTAGCCTGCGGGATGCATCCTCTCGCACGTGTTTTTATTCGACTAGCCTGCGGGATGCATCCTCTCGCACGTGATTTTACTCGACTAGCCTGCGGGATGCATCCTCCCGCACGTGTTTTTGCTCGACTAGCCATGCGCATCCCAAAAAACTTGCGCATGCGCATCCCAAAAAACCTGCGCATTCGCATCCCACAAATCCTGCGCATGCGCATTCCACAAAACCTGCGCATGCGCATCCCACAAAACCTCGCACGTATTTTTACTCGACTAGCCTGCGGGAAGCATCCTCTCGCACGTGTTTTTACTCGACTAGACTGCGGGAAGCATCCTCCCGCACGTGTTTATACTCGACTAGCCTGCGGGAAGCATCCTCTCGCACGTGTTTTTACTCGAGTAGCCTGCGGGATGCATCCTCTCGCACGTGTTTTTACTCGACTAGCCTGCGGGAAGCATCCTCTCGCACGTGTTTTTACTCGACTAGCCTGCGGGATGCATCCTCTCGCACGTTTTTTTAATCGACTAGCCTGCGGGATGCATCCTCTCGCACGTGTTTTTACTCGACTAGCCTGCGGGATGCATCCTCTCGCACGTGTTTTTACTCGACTAGCCTGCGGGAAGCATCCTCTCGCACGTGTTTTTACTCGACTAGCCTGCGGGATGCATCCTCTCGCATGTGTTTTTACTCGACTAGCCTGCGGGATGCATCCTCTCGCATGTGTTTTTACTCGACTAGACTGCGGGATGCATCCTCTCGTACGTGTTTTTACTCGACTAGCCTGCGGGAAGCATCCTCTCGCACGTGTTTCTACTCGACTAGCCTGCGGGATGCATCCTCTCGCATGTGTTTTTACTCGACTAGCCTGCGGGATGCATCGTCACGCACGTGTTTTGACTCGACTAGGCTGCGGGAAGCATCCTCTCGCACGTGTTTTTACTCGACAAGCCTGCGGGATGCATCCTCTCGCATGTGTTTTTACTCGACTAGCCTGCGGGATGCATCCTCACGCATGTGTCTTTACTCGACTAACCTGCGGGATGCATCCTCTCGCACGTGTTTTTACTCGACAAGCCTGCGGGAAGCATCCTCTCGCACGTGTTTTTACACGACTAGCCTGCGGGATGCATCCTCTCGCACGATTTTTTACTCGACTAGCCTGCGGGATGCATCCTCTCGCACGTGTTTTTACTCGACTAGCCTGCGGGATGCATTCTCTCGCACGTGTTTTTACTCGACTAGCCTGCGGGATGCATCCTTTCGCACGTGTTTTTACTCGACTAGCCTGCGGGATGCATCCTCTCGCATGTGTTTTTACTCGATTAGCCTGCGGGATGCATCCTCTCGCATGTGTTTTTACTCGAATAGCCTGCGGGATGCACTCTCTCGCACGTGTTTTTACTCGACTAGCCTGCGGGATGCATCTTCTCGCACGTGTTTGTACTCGACTAGCCTGCGGGAAGCATCCTCTCGCACGTGTTTTTACTCGACTAGCCTGCGGGATGCATCCTCTCGCATGTGTTTTTACTCGACTAGCCTGCGGGATGCATCCTCTCGCACGTGTTTTTACTCGACTAGCCTGCGGGAAGCATCCTCTCGCACGTGTTTTTACTCGACTAGCCTGCGGGATGCATCCTCTCGCACGTGTTTTTACTCGACTAGCCTGCGGGAAGCATCCTCTCGCACGTGTTTTTACTCGACTAGCCTGCGGGATGCATCCTCTCGCATGTGTTTTTACTCGACTAGCATGCGGGAAGCATCCTCTCGCACGTGTTTTTACTCGACTAGCCTGCGGGATGCATCCTCTCGCACGTGTTTTTAATCGACTAGCCTGCGGGATGCATCCTCTCGCACGTGTTTTTGCTCGACTAGCCTGCGGGATGCATCCTCTCACACGTGTTTTTGCTCGACTAGCCTGCGCATCCCAAAAAACCTGCGCATTCGCATCCCACAAATCCTGCGCATGCGCATCCCACAAAACCTGCGCATGCGCATCCCACAAAACCTCGCACGTATTTTTACTCGACTAGCCTGCGGGATGCATCCTCTCGCATGTGTTTTTTACTCGACTAGCCATGCGCATCCCAAAAAACCTGCGCATTCGCATCCCACAAATCCTGCGCATGCGCATCCCACAAAACCTGCGCATGCGCATCCCACAAAACCTCGCACGTATTTTTACTCGACTAGCCTGCGGGATGCATCCTCTCGCATGTGTTTTTTACTCGACTAGCCTGCGGGATGCATCCTCTCGCATGTGTTTTTACTCGACTAGCATGCGGGATGCATCCTCTCGCACGTGTTTTTGCTCGACTAGCCATGCGCATCCCAAAAAACCTGCGCATGCGCATCCCAAAAAACCTGCGCATTCGCATCCCACAAAACCTGCGCATGCGCATCCCACAAATCCTCCGCATGCGCATCCCACAAAACCTGCGCATGCGCATCCCAAAAACCCTGCGCATGCGCATCCCACAAAACCTCGCACGTGTTCTTACTCGACTAGCCTGCGGGATGCATCCTCTCGCACGTGTTTTTACTCGACTAGCCTGCGGGATGCATCCTCTCGCACGTGTTTTTACTCGACTAGCCTGCGGGAAGCATCCTCTCGCACGTGTTTTTACTCGACTAGCCTGCGGGATGCATCCTCTCGCATGTGTTTTTACTCGACTAGCCTGCGGGATGCATCCTCTCGCACGTGTTTTTACTCGACTAGACTGCGGGATGCATCCTCTCGCACGTGTTTTTACTCGACTAGCCATGCGCATCCCAAAAAACCTGCGCATTCGCATCCCACAAATCCTGCGCATGCGCATCCCACAAAACCTGCGCATGCGCATCCCACAAAACCTCGAACGTATTTTTACTCGACTAGCCTGCGGGAAGCATCCTCTCGCACGTGTTTTTACTCGACTAGCCTGCGGGAAGCATCCTCTCGCACGTGTTTTTACTCGACTAGCCTGCGGGAAGCATCCTGTCGCACGTGTTTTTACTCGACTAGCCTGAGGGATGCATCCTCTCGCACGTGTTTTTACTCGACTAGCCTGCGGGAAGCATCCTCTCGCACGTGTTTTTACTCGACTAGCCTGCGGGATGCAACCTCTCGCACGTTTTTTTAATCGACTAGCCTGCGGGATGCATCCTCTCGCACGTGTTTTTACTCGACTAGCCTGCGGGATGCATCCTCTCGCACGTGTTTTTAATCGACTAGCCTGCGGGATGCATCCTCTCGCTCGTGTTTTTGCTCGACTAGCCTGCGGGATGCATCATCTCACACGTGTTTTTACTCGACTAGCCTACGGGATGTATCCTCTCGCACGTGTTTTTACTCGACTAGCCTGCGGGATGCATCCTCTCGCACGTGTTTTTACTCGACTAGCCTGCGGGATGCATCCTCTCGCACGTGTTTTTACTCGACTAGCCTGCGGGATGCATCCTCTCGCACGTGTTTTTACTCGAGTAGCCTGCGGGATGCATCCTCTCGCACGTGTTTTTACTCGACTAGCCTGCGGGGTGCATCCTCTCGCACGTGTTTTTACTCGACTAGCCTGCGGGATGCATCCTCTCGCATGTGTTTTTACTCGACTGGCCTGCGGGATGCATCCTCACGCATGTGTTTTTACTCGACTAGCCTGCGGGATGCAACCTCTCGCACGTGTTTTCACTCGACTAGCCTGCGGGAAGCATCCTCTCGCACGTGTTTTTACTCGACTAGCCAGCGGGATGTATCCTCTCGCACGTGTTTTTACTCGACTAGCCTGCGGGATGCATCCTCTCGCACGTGTTTTTACTCGACTAGCCTGCGGGATGCATCCTCTCGCACGTGTTTTTACTCGACTAGCCTGCGGGATGCATCCTCTCGCACGTGTTTTTACTCGAGTAGCCTGCGGGATGCATCCTCTCGCACGTGTTTTTACTCGACTAGCCTGCGGGGTGCATCCTCTCGCACGTGTTTTTACTCGACTAGCCTGCGGGATGCATCCTCTCGCACGTGTTTTTGCTCGACTAGCCTGCGGGATGCATCCTCTCACACGTGTTTTTGCTCGACTAGCCTGTGGGATGCATCCTCTCGCACGTGTTTTTGCTCGACTAGCCTGCGGGATGCATCCTCTCGCATGTGTTTTTACTCGACTAGCCTGCGGGATGCATCCTCACGCATGTGTTTTTACTCGACTAGCCTGCGGGATGCATCCTCTCGCACGTGTTTTTACTCGACTAGCCTGCGGGAAGCATCCTCTTGCACGTGTTTTTACATGACTAGCCTGCGGGATGCATCCTCTCGCACGATTTTTTACTCGACTAGCCTGTGGGATGCATCCTCTCGCACGTGTTTTTGCTCGACTAGCCTGCGGGATGCATCCTCTCGCATGTGTTTTTACTCGACTAGCCTGCGGGATGCATCCTCACGCATGTGTTTTTACTCGACTAGCCTGCGGGATGCATCCTCTCGCACGTGTTTTTACTCGACTAGCCTGCGGGAAGCATCCTCTCGCACGTGTTTTTACTCGACTAGCCTGCGGGAAGCATCCTGTCGCACGTGTTTTTACTCGACTAGCCTGCGGGATGCATCCTCTCGCACGTGTTTTTACTCGACTAGCCTGCGGGATGCATCCTCTCGCATGTGTTTTTACTCGACTAGCCTGCGGGATGCATCCTCTCGCACGTGTTTTTGCTCGACCAGCCTGCGAGAAACATCCTCTCGCATGCGTTTTTACTCGACTAGCCTGCGGGATGCATTCTCTCGCATGTGTTTTTACTCGACTAGCCTGCGGGATGCATCCTCTCGCACGTGTTTTTACTCGACTAGCCTGCGGGAAGCATTCTCTCGCACGTGTTTTTACTCGACTAGCCTGCGGGATGCATCCTCTCGCATGTGTTTTTAATCGACTAGCCTGCGGGATGCATCCTCTCGCACGTGTTTTTACTCGACTAGCCTGCGGGATGCATCCTCTCGCATGTGTTTTTACTCGACTAGCCTGCGGGATGCATCCTCTCGCACGTGATTTTACTCGACTAGCCTGCGGGATGCATCGTCTCGCACGTGTTTTTATTCGACTAGCCTGCGGGATGCATCCTCTCGCACGTGATTTTACTCGACTAGCCTGCGGGATGCATCCTCCCGCACGTGTTTTTGCTCGACTAGCCATGCGCATCCCAAAAAACTTGCGCATGCGCATCCCAAAAAACCTGCGCATTCGCATCCCACAAATCCTGCGCATGCGCATTCCACAAAACCTGCGCATGCGCATCCCACAAAACCTCGCACGTATTTTTACTCGACTAGCCTGCGGGAAGCATCCTCTCGCACGTGTTTTTACTCGACTAGACTGCGGGAAGCATCCTCCCGCACGTGTTTATACTCGACTAGCCTGCGGGAAGCATCCTCTCGCACGTGTTTTTACTCGAGTAGCCTGCGGGATGCATCCTCTCGCACGTGTTTTTACTCGACTAGCCTGCGGGAAGCATCCTCTCGCACGTGTTTTTACTCGACTAGCCTGCGGGATGCATCCTCTCGCACGTTTTTTTAATCGACTAGCCTGCGGGATGCATCCTCTCGCACGTGTTTTTACTCGACTAGCCTGCGGGATGCATCCTCTCGCACGTGTTTTTACTCGACTAGCCTGCGGGAAGCATCCTCTCGCACGTGTTTTTACTCGACTAGCCTGCGGGATGCATCCTCTCGCATGTGTTTTTACTCGACTAGCCTGCGGGATGCATCCTCTCGCATGTGTTTTTACTCGACTAGACTGCGGGATGCATCCTCTCGTACGTGTTTTTACTCGACTAGCCTGCGGGAAGCATCCTCTCGCACGTGTTTCTACTCGACTAGCCTGCGGGATGCATCCTCTCGCATGTGTTTTTACTCGACTAGCCTGCGGGATGCATCGTCACGCACGTGTTTTGACTCGACTAGGCTGCGGGAAGCATCCTCTCGCACGTGTTTTTACTCGACAAGCCTGCGGGATGCATCCTCTCGCATGTGTTTTTACTCGACTAGCCTGCGGGATGCATCCTCACGCATGTGTCTTTACTCGACTAACCTGCGGGATGCATCCTCTCGCACGTGTTTTTACTCGACAAGCCTGCGGGAAGCATCCTCTCGCACGTGTTTTTACACGACTAGCCTGCGGGATGCATCCTCTCGCACGATTTTTTACTCGACTAGCCTGCGGGATGCATCCTCTCGCACGTGTTTTTACTCGACTAGCCTGCGGGATGCATTCTCTCGCATGTGTTTTTACTCGACTAGCCTGCGGGATGCATCCTCTCGCACGTGATTTTACTCGACTAGCCTGCGGGATGCATCCTCTCGCACGTGTTTTTATTCGACTAGCCTGCGGGATGCATCCTCTCGCACGTGATTTTACTCGACTAGCCTGCGGGATGCATCCTCCCGCACGTGTTTTTGCTCGACTAGCCATGCGCATCCCAAAAAACTTGCGCATGCGCATCCCAAAAAACCTGCGCATTCGCATCCCACAAATCCTGCGCATGCGCATTCCACAAAACCTGCGCATGCGCATCCCACAAAACCTCGCACGTATTTTTACTCGACTAGCCTGCGGGAAGCATCCTCTCGCACGTGTTTTTACTCGACTAGACTGCGGGAAGCATCCTCCCGCACGTGTTTATACTCGACTAGCCTGCGGGAAGCATCCTCTCGCACGTGTTTTTACTCGAGTAGCCTGCGGGATGCATCCTCTCGCACGTGTTTTTACTCGACTAGCCTGCGGGAAGCATCCTCTCGCACGTGTTTTTACTCGACTAGCCTGCGGGATGCATCCTCTCGCACGTTTTTTTAATCGACTAGCCTGCGGGATGCATCCTCTCGCACGTGTTTTTACTCGACTAGCCTGCGGGATGCATCCTCTCGCACGTGTTTTTACTCGACTAGCCTGCGGGAAGCATCCTCTCGCACGTGTTTTTACTCGACTAGCCTGCGGGATGCATCCTCTCGCATGTGTTTTTACTCGACTAGCCTGCGGGATGCATCCTCTCGCATGTGTTTTTACTCGACTAGACTGCGGGATGCATCCTCTCGTACGTGTTTTTACTCGACTAGCCTGCGGGAAGCATCCTCTCGCACGTGTTTCTACTCGACTAGCCTGCGGGATGCATCCTCTCGCATGTGTTTTTACTCGACTAGCCTGCGGGATGCATCGTCACGCACGTGTTTTGACTCGACTAGGCTGCGGGAAGCATCCTCTCGCACGTGTTTTTACTCGACAAGCCTGCGGGATGCATCCTCTCGCATGTGTTTTTACTCGACTAGCCTGCGGGATGCATCCTCACGCATGTGTCTTTACTCGACTAGCCTGCGGGATGCATTCTCTCGCACGTGTTTTTACTCGACTAGCCTGCGGGATGCATCCTTTCGCACGTGTTTTTACTCGACTAGCCTGCGGGATGCATCCTCTCGCATGTGTTTTTACTCGATTAGCCTGCGGGATGCATCCTCTCGCATGTGTTTTTACTCGACTAGCCTGCGGGATGCACTCTCTCGCACGTGTTTTTACTCGACTAGCCTGCGGGATGCATCTTCTCGCACGTGTTTGTACTCGACTAGCCTGCGGGAAGCATCCTCTCGCACGTGTTTTTACTCGACTAGCCTGCGGGATGCATCCTCTCGCATGTGTTTTTACTCGACTAGCCTGCGGGATGCATCCTCTCGCACGTGTTTTTACTCGACTAGCCTGCGGGAAGCATCCTCTCGCACGTGTTTTTACTCGACTAGCCTGCGGGATGCATCCTCTCGCACGTGTTTTTACTCGACTAGCCTGCGGGAAGCATCCTCTCGCACGTGTTTTTACTCGACTAGCCTGCGGGATGCATCCTCTCGCATGTGTTTTTACTCGACTAGCATGCGGGAAGCATCCTCTCGCACGTGTTTTTACTCGACTAGCCTGCGGGATGCATCCTCTCGCACGTGTTTTTAATCGACTAGCCTGCGGGATGCATCCTCTCGCACGTGTTTTTGCTCGACTAGCCTGCGGGATGCATCCTCTCACACGTGTTTTTGCTCGACTAGCCTGCGCATCCCAAAAAACCTGCGCATTCGCATCCCACAAATCCTGCGCATGCGCATCCCACAAAACCTGCGCATGCGCATCCCACAAAACCTCGCACGTATTTTTACTCGACTAGCCTGCGGGATGCATCCTCTCGCATGTGTTTTTTACTCGACTAGCCATGCGCATCCCAAAAAACCTGCGCATTCGCATCCCACAAATCCTGCGCATGCGCATCCCACAAAACCTGCGCATGCGCATCCCACAAAACCTCGCACGTATTTTTACTCGACTAGCCTGCGGGATGCATCCTCTCGCATGTGTTTTTTACTCGACTAGCCTGCGGGATGCATCCTCTCGCATGTGTTTTTACTCGACTAGCATGCGGGATGCATCCTCTCGCACGTGTTTTTGCTCGACTAGCCATGCGCATCCCAAAAAACCTGCGCATGCGCATCCCAAAAAACCTGCGCATTCGCATCCCACAAAACCTGCGCATGCGCATCCCACAAATCCTCCGCATGCGCATCCCACAAAACCTGCGCATGCGCATCCCAAAAACCCTGCGCATGCGCATCCCACAAAACCTCGCACGTGTTCTTACTCGACTAGCCTGCGGGATGCATCCTCTCGCACGTGTTTTTACTCGACTAGCCTGCGGGATGCATCCTCTCGCACGTGTTTTTACTCGACTAGCCTGCGGGAAGCATCCTCTCGCACGTGTTTTTACTCGACTAGCCTGCGGGATGCATCCTCTCGCATGTGTTTTTACTCGACTAGCCTGCGGGATGCATCCTCTCGCACGTGTTTTTACTCGACTAGACTGCGGGATGCATCCTCTCGCACGTGTTTTTACTCGACTAGCCATGCGCATCCCAAAAAACCTGCGCATTCGCATCCCACAAATCCTGCGCATGCGCATCCCACAAAACCTGCGCATGCGCATCCCACAAAACCTCGAACGTATTTTTACTCGACTAGCCTGCGGGAAGCATCCTCTCGCACGTGTTTTTACTCGACTAGCCTGCGGGAAGCATCCTCTCGCACGTGTTTTTACTCGACTAGCCTGCGGGAAGCATCCTGTCGCACGTGTTTTTACTCGACTAGCCTGAGGGATGCATCCTCTCGCACGTGTTTTTACTCGACTAGCCTGCGGGAAGCATCCTCTCGCACGTGTTTTTACTCGACTAGCCTGCGGGATGCAACCTCTCGCACGTTTTTTTAATCGACTAGCCTGCGGGATGCATCCTCTCGCACGTGTTTTTACTCGACTAGCCTGCGGGATGCATCCTCTCGCACGTGTTTTTAATCGACTAGCCTGCGGGATGCATCCTCTCGCTCGTGTTTTTGCTCGACTAGCCTGCGGGATGCATCATCTCACACGTGTTTTTACTCGACTAGCCTACGGGATGTATCCTCTCGCACGTGTTTTTACTCGACTAGCCTGCGGGATGCATCCTCTCGCACGTGTTTTTACTCGACTAGCCTGCGGGATGCATCCTCTCGCACGTGTTTTTACTCGACTAGCCTGCGGGATGCATCCTCTCGCACGTGTTTTTACTCGAGTAGCCTGCGGGATGCATCCTCTCGCACGTGTTTTTACTCGACTAGCCTGCGGGGTGCATCCTCTCGCACGTGTTTTTACTCGACTAGCCTGCGGGATGCATCCTCTCGCATGTGTTTTTACTCGACTGGCCTGCGGGATGCATCCTCACGCATGTGTTTTTACTCGACTAGCCTGCGGGATGCAACCTCTCGCACGTGTTTTCACTCGACTAGCCTGCGGGAAGCATCCTCTCGCACGTGTTTTTACTCGACTAGCCAGCGGGATGTATCCTCTCGCACGTGTTTTTACTCGACTAGCCTGCGGGATGCATCCTCTCGCACGTGTTTTTACTCGACTAGCCTGCGGGATGCATCCTCTCGCACGTGTTTTTACTCGACTAGCCTGCGGGATGCATCCTCTCGCACGTGTTTTTACTCGAGTAGCCTGCGGGATGCATCCTCTCGCACGTGTTTTTACTCGACTAGCCTGCGGGGTGCATCCTCTCGCACGTGTTTTTACTCGACTAGCCTGCGGGATGCATCCTCTCGCACGTGTTTTTGCTCGACTAGCCTGCGGGATGCATCCTCTCACACGTGTTTTTGCTCGACTAGCCTGTGGGATGCATCCTCTCGCACGTGTTTTTGCTCGACTAGCCTGCGGGATGCATCCTCTCGCATGTGTTTTTACTCGACTAGCCTGCGGGATGCATCCTCACGCATGTGTTTTTACTCGACTAGCCTGCGGGATGCATCCTCTCGCACGTGTTTTTACTCGACTAGCCTGCGGGAAGCATCCTCTTGCACGTGTTTTTACATGACTAGCCTGCGGGATGCATCCTCTCGCACGATTTTTTACTCGACTAGCCTGTGGGATGCATCCTCTCGCACGTGTTTTTGCTCGACTAGCCTGCGGGATGCATCCTCTCGCATGTGTTTTTACTCGACTAGCCTGCGGGATGCATCCTCACGCATGTGTTTTTACTCGACTAGCCTGCGGGATGCATCCTCTCGGACGTGTTTTTACTCGACTAGCCTGCGGGAAGCATCCTCTCGCACGTGTTTTTACTCGACTAGCCTGCGGGAAGCATCCTGTCGCACGTGTTTTTACTCGACTAGCCTGCGGGATGCATCCTCTCGCACGTGTTTTTACTCGACTAGCCTGCGGGATGCATCCTCTCGCATGTGTTTTTACTCGACTAGCCTGCGGGATGCATCCTCTCGCACGTGTTTTTGCTCGACCAGCCTGCGAGAAACATCCTCTCGCATGCGTTTTTACTCGACTAGCCTGCGGGATGCATTCTCTCGCATGTGTTTTTACTCGACTAGCCTGCGGGATGCATCCTCTCGCACGTGTTTTTACTCGACTAGCCTGCGGGAAGCATTCTCTCGCACGTGTTTTTACTCGACTAGCCTGCGGGATGCATCCTCTCGCATGTGTTTTTAATCGACTAGCCTGCGGGATGCATCCTCTCGCACGTGTTTTTGCTCGACTAGCCTGCGGGATGCATCCTCTCACACGTGTTTTTGCTCGACTAGCCTGCGGGATGCATCCTCTCGCATGTGTTTTTACTCGACTAGCCTGCGGGATGCATTCTCTCGCACGTGTTTTTGCTCGACTAGCCTGCGGGATGCATCCTCTCACACGTGTTTTTGCTCGACTAGCCTGTGGGATGCATCCTCTCGCACGTGTTTTTGCTCGACTAGCCTGCGGGAAGCATCCTCTCGCACGTGTTTTTACTCGACTAGCCTGCGGGAAGCATCCTCTCGCATGTGTTTTTACTAGACTAGCCTGCGGGATGCATCCTCTCGCATGTGTTTTTACTCGACTAGCCTGCGGGATGCATCCTCTCTCATGTGTTTTTACTCGACTAGCCTGCGGGATGCATCCTCTCGCACGTGTTTTTGCTCGACTAGCGTGCGGGATGCATCCTCTCACACGTGTTTTTGCTCGACTAGCCTGTGGGATGCATCCTCTCGCACGTGTTTTTACACGACTAGCCTGCGGGATGCATCCTCTCGCACGATTTTTTACTCGACTAGCCTGCGGGAAGCATCCTCTCGCACGTGTTTTTACTCGACTAGCCTGCGGGATGCATCCTCTCGCATGTGTTTTTACTCGACTAGCCTGCGGGATGCATCCTCTCGCACGATTTTTTACTCGACTAGCCTGTGGGATGCATCCTCTCGCACGTGTTTTTGCTCGACTAGCCTGCGGGATGCATCCTCTCGCATGTGTTTTTACTCGACTAGCCTGCGGGATGCATCCTCACGCATGTGTTTTTACTCGACTAGCCTGCGGGATGCATCCTCTCGCACGTGTTTTTACTCGACTAGCCTGCGGGAAGCATCCTCTCGCACGTGTTTTTACTCGACTAGCCTGCGGGAAGCATCCTGTCGCACGTGTTTTTACTCGACTAGCCTGCGGGATGCATCCTCTCGCACGTGTTTTTACTCGACTAGCCTGCGGGATGCATCCTCTCGCATGTGTTTTTACTCGACTAGCCTGCGGGATGCATCCTCTCGCACGTGTTTTTGCTCGACCAGCCTGCGAGAAACATCCTCTCGCATGTGTTTTTACTCGACTAGCCTGCGGGATGCATCCTCTCGCACGTGTTTTTACTCGACTAGCCTGCGGGAAGCATCCTCTCGCACGTGTTTTTACTCGACTAGCCTGCGGGAAGCATCCTGTCGCACGTGTTTTTACTCGACTAGCCTGCGGGATGCATCCTCTCGCACGTGTTTTTACTCGACTAGCCTGCGGGATGCATCCTCTCGCATGTGTTTTTACTCGACTAGCCTGCGGGATGCATCCTCTCGCACGTGTTTTTGCTCGACCAGCCTGCGAGAAACATCCTCTCGCATGCGTTTTTACTCGACTAGCCTGCGGGATGCATTCTCTCGCATGTGTTTTTACTCGACTAGCCTGCGGGATGCATCCTCTCGCACGTGTTTTTACTCGACTAGCCTGCGGGAAGCATTCTCTCGCACGTGTTTTTACTCGACTAGCCTGCGGGATGCATCCTCTCGCACGTGTTTTTACTCGACTAGCCATGCGCATCCCAAAAAACCTGCGCATTCGCATCCCACAAATCCTGCGCATGCGCATCCCACAAAACCTGCGCATGCGCATCCCACAAAACCTCGAACGTATTTTTACTCGACTAGCCTGCGGGAAGCATCCTCTCGCACGTGTTTTTACTCGACTAGCCTGCGGGAAGCATCCTCTCGCACGTGTTTTTACTCGACTAGCCTGCGGGAAGCATCCTGTCGCACGTGTTTTTACTCGACTAGCCTGAGGGATGCATCCTCTCGCACGTGTTTTTACTCGACTAGCCTGCGGGAAGCATCCTCTCGCACGTGTTTTTACTCGACTAGCCTGCGGGATGCAACCTCTCGCACGTTTTTTTAATCGACTAGCCTGCGGGATGCATCCTCTCGCACGTGTTTTTACTCGACTAGCCTGCGGGATGCATCCTCTCGCACGTGTTTTTAATCGACTAGCCTGCGGGATGCATCCTCTCGCTCGTGTTTTTGCTCGACTAGCCTGCGGGATGCATCATCTCACACGTGTTTTTACTCGACTAGCCTACGGGATGTATCCTCTCGCACGTGTTTTTACTCGACTAGCCTGCGGGATGCATCCTCTCGCACGTGTTTTTACTCGACTAGCCTGCGGGATGCATCCTCTCGCACGTGTTTTTACTCGACTAGCCTGCGGGATGCATCCTCTCGCACGTGTTTTTACTCGAGTAGCCTGCGGGATGCATCCTCTCGCACGTGTTTTTACTCGACTAGCCTGCGGGGTGCATCCTCTCGCACGTGTTTTTACTCGACTAGCCTGCGGGATGCATCCTCTCGCATGTGTTTTTACTCGACTGGCCTGCGGGATGCATCCTCACGCATGTGTTTTTACTCGACTAGCCTGCGGGATGCAACCTCTCGCACGTGTTTTCACTCGACTAGCCTGCGGGAAGCATCCTCTCGCACGTGTTTTTACTCGACTAGCCAGCGGGATGTATCCTCTCGCACGTGTTTTTACTCGACTAGCCTGCGGGATGCATCCTCTCGCACGTGTTTTTACTCGACTAGCCTGCGGGATGCATCCTCTCGCACGTGTTTTTACTCGACTAGCCTGCGGGATGCATCCTCTCGCACGTGTTTTTACTCGAGTAGCCTGCGGGATGCATCCTCTCGCACGTGTTTTTACTCGACTAGCCTGCGGGGTGCATCCTCTCGCACGTGTTTTTACTCGACTAGCCTGCGGGATGCATCCTCTCGCACGTGTTTTTGCTCGACTAGCCTGCGGGATGCATCCTCTCACACGTGTTTTTGCTCGACTAGCCTGTGGGATGCATCCTCTCGCACGTGTTTTTGCTCGACTAGCCTGCGGGATGCATCCTCTCGCATGTGTTTTTACTCGACTAGCCTGCGGGATGCATCCTCACGCATGTGTTTTTACTCGACTAGCCTGCGGGATGCATCCTCTCGCACGTGTTTTTACTCGACTAGCCTGCGGGAAGCATCCTCTTGCACGTGTTTTTACATGACTAGCCTGCGGGATGCATCCTCTCGCACGATTTTTTACTCGACTAGCCTGTGGGATGCATCCTCTCGCACGTGTTTTTGCTCGACTAGCCTGCGGGATGCATCCTCTCGCATGTGTTTTTACTCGACTAGCCTGCGGGATGCATCCTCACGCATGTGTTTTTACTCGACTAGCCTGCGGGATGCATCCTCTCGGACGTGTTTTTACTCGACTAGCCTGCGGGAAGCATCCTCTCGCACGTGTTTTTACTCGACTAGCCTGCGGGAAGCATCCTGTCGCACGTGTTTTTACTCGACTAGCCTGCGGGATGCATCCTCTCGCACGTGTTTTTACTCGACTAGCCTGCGGGATGCATCCTCTCGCATGTGTTTTTACTCGACTAGCCTGCGGGATGCATCCTCTCGCACGTGTTTTTGCTCGACCAGCCTGCGAGAAACATCCTCTCGCATGCGTTTTTACTCGACTAGCCTGCGGGATGCATTCTCTCGCATGTGTTTTTACTCGACTAGCCTGCGGGATGCATCCTCTCGCACGTGTTTTTACTCGACTAGCCTGCGGGAAGCATTCTCTCGCACGTGTTTTTACTCGACTAGCCTGCGGGATGCATCCTCTCGCATGTGTTTTTAATCGACTAGCCTGCGGGATGCATCCTCTCGCACGTGTTTTTGCTCGACTAGCCTGCGGGATGCATCCTCTCACACGTGTTTTTGCTCGACTAGCCTGCGGGATGCATCCTCTCGCATGTGTTTTTACTCGACTAGCCTGCGGGATGCATTCTCTCGCACGTGTTTTTGCTCGACTAGCCTGCGGGATGCATCCTCTCACACGTGTTTTTGCTCGACTAGCCTGTGGGATGCATCCTCTCGCACGTGTTTTTGCTCGACTAGCCTGCGGGAAGCATCCTCTCGCACGTGTTTTTACTCGACTAGCCTGCGGGAAGCATCCTCTCGCATGTGTTTTTACTAGACTAGCCTGCGGGATGCATCCTCTCGCATGTGTTTTTACTCGACTAGCCTGCGGGATGCATCCTCTCTCATGTGTTTTTACTCGACTAGCCTGCGGGATGCATCCTCTCGCACGTGTTTTTGCTCGACTAGCGTGCGGGATGCATCCTCTCACACGTGTTTTTGCTCGACTAGCCTGTGGGATGCATCCTCTCGCACGTGTTTTTACACGACTAGCCTGCGGGATGCATCCTCTCGCACGATTTTTTACTCGACTAGCCTGCGGGAAGCATCCTCTCGCACGTGTTTTTACTCGACTAGCCTGCGGGATGCATCCTCTCGCATGTGTTTTTACTCGACTAGCCTGCGGGATGCATCCTCTCGCACGATTTTTTACTCGACTAGCCTGTGGGATGCATCCTCTCGCACGTGTTTTTGCTCGACTAGCCTGCGGGATGCATCCTCTCGCATGTGTTTTTACTCGACTAGCCTGCGGGATGCATCCTCACGCATGTGTTTTTACTCGACTAGCCTGCGGGATGCATCCTCTCGCACGTGTTTTTACTCGACTAGCCTGCGGGAAGCATCCTCTCGCACGTGTTTTTACTCGACTAGCCTGCGGGAAGCATCCTGTCGCACGTGTTTTTACTCGACTAGCCTGCGGGATGCATCCTCTCGCACGTGTTTTTACTCGACTAGCCTGCGGGATGCATCCTCTCGCATGTGTTTTTACTCGACTAGCCTGCGGGATGCATCCTCTCGCACGTGTTTTTGCTCGACCAGCCTGCGAGAAACATCCTCTCGCATGTGTTTTTACTCGACTAGCCTGCGGGATGCATCCTCTCGCACGTGTTTTTACTCGACTAGCCTGCGGGAAGCATCCTCTCGCACGTGTTTTTACTCGACTAGCCTGCGGGAAGCATCCTGTCGCACGTGTTTTTACTCGACTAGCCTGCGGGATGCATCCTCTCGCACGTGTTTTTACTCGACTAGCCTGCGGGATGCATCCTCTCGCATGTGTTTTTACTCGACTAGCCTGCGGGATGCATCCTCTCGCACGTGTTTTTGCTCGACCAGCCTGCGAGAAACATCCTCTCGCATGCGTTTTTACTCGACTAGCCTGCGGGATGCATTCTCTCGCATGTGTTTTTACTCGACTAGCCTGCGGGATGCATCCTCTCGCACGTGTTTTTACTCGACTAGCCTGCGGGAAGCATTCTCTCGCACGTGTTTTTACTCGACTAGCCTGCGGGATGCATCCTCTCGCATGTGCTTTTAATCGACTAGCCTGCGGGATGCATCCTCTCGCACGTGTTTTTGCTCGACTAGCCTGCGGGATGCATCCTCTCACACGTGTTTTTGCTCGACTAGCCTGCGGGATGCATCCTCTCGCATGTGTTTTTACTCGACTAGCCTGCGGGATGCATTCTCTCGCACGTGTTTTTGCTCGACTAGCCTGCGGGATGCATCCTCTCACACGTGTTTTTGCTCGACTAGCCTGTGGGATGCATCCTCTCGCACGTGTTTTTGCTCGACTAGCCTGCGGGAAGCATCCTCTCGCACGTGTTTTTACTCGACTAGCCTGCGGGAAGCATCCTCTCGCATGTGTTTTTACTCGACTAGCCTGCGGGATGCATCCTCTCGCATGTGTTTTTACTCGACTAGCCTGCGGGATGCATCCTCTCTCATGTGTTTTTACTCGACTAGCCTGCGGGATGCATTCTCTCGCACGTGTTTTTACTCGACTAGCCTGCGGGATGCATCCTCTCGCACATGTTTTTACTCGACTAGCCTGCGGGATGCATCCTCTCGCACGTGTTTTTGCTCGACTAGCCTGCGGGATGCATCCTCTCACACGTGTTTTTGCTCGACTAGCCTGTGGGATGCATCCTCTCGCACGTGTTTTTACACGACTAGCCTGCGGGATGCATCCTCTCGCACGATTTTTTACTCGACTAGCCTGCGGGAAGCATCCTCTCGCACGTGTTTTTACTCGACTAGCCTGCGGGATGCATCCTCTCGCATGTGTTTTTACTCGACTAGCCTGCGGGATGCATCCTCTCTCATGTGTTTTTACTCGACTAGCCTGCGGGATGCATTCTCTCGCACGTGTTTTTACTCGACTAGCCTGCGGGATGCATCCTCTCGCACGTGTTTTTACTCGACTAGCCTGCGGGAAGCATCCTCTCGCACGTGTTTTTGCTCGACTAGCCTGCGGGATGCATCCTCACGCACGTGTTTTTGCTCGACCAGCCTGCGGGAAGCATCCTCTCGCACGTGGTTTTCCTCGACTAGCCTGCGGGATGCATCCTCTCGCACGTGTTTTTACTCGACTAGACTGCGGGAAGCATCCTCTCGCAAGTGTTTTTACTCGACTAGCCTGCGGGATGCATCCTCTCGCATGTGTTTTTACTCGACTAGCCTGCGGGATGCATCCTCACGCACGTGTTTTTGCTCGACTAGCCTGCGGGATGCATCCTCACGCACGTGTTTTTGCTCGACCAGCCTGCGGGAAGCATCCTCTCGCACGTGGTTTTCCTCGACTAGCCTGCGGGATGCATCCTCTCGCACGTGTTTTTACTCGACTAGCCTGCGGGAAGCATCCTCTCGCACGTGTTTCTACTCGACTAGCCTGCGGGATGCATCCTCTCGCATGTGTTTTTACTCGACTAGCCTGCGGGATGCATCCTCACGCACGTGTTTTGACTCGACTAGCCTGCGGGAAGCATCCTCTCGCACGTGTTTTTACTCGACAAGCCTGCGGGATGCATCCTCTCGCATGTGTTTTTACTCGACTAGCCTGCGGTATGCATCCTCACGCATGTGTCTTTACTCGACTAACCTGCGGGATGCATCCTGTCGCACGTGTTTTTACTCGACAAGCCTGCGGGAAGCATCCTCT
This sequence comes from Lasioglossum baleicum, assembly GCF_051020765.1. Lineage (NCBI taxonomy): Eukaryota > Metazoa > Arthropoda > Insecta > Hymenoptera > Halictidae > Lasioglossum > Lasioglossum baleicum. Next base: position 35,513 of record NW_027469102.1, on the reverse strand, counting down.
CGCACGTGTTTTTACACGACTAGCCTGCGGGATGCATCCTCTCGCACGATTTTTTACTCGACTAGCCTGCGGGATGCATCCTCTCGCACGTGTTTTTACTCGACTAGCCTGCGGGATGCATTCTCTCGCACGTGTTTTTACTCGACTAGCCTGCGGGATGCATCCTTTCGCACGTGTTTTTACTCGACTAGCCTGCGGGATGCATCCTCTCTCATGTGTTTTTACTCGACTAGCCTGCGGGATGCATTCTCTCGCACGTGTTTTTACTCGACTAGCCTGCGGGATGCATCCTCTCGCACGTGTTTTTACTCGACTAGCCTGCGGGAAGCATCCTCTCGCACGTGTTTTTACTCGACTAGCCTGCGGGATGCATCCTCTCGCATGTGTTTTTACTCGATTAGCCTGCGGGATGCATCCTCTCGCATGTGTTTTTACTCGACTAGCCTGCGGGATGCACTCTCTCGCACGTGTTTTTACTCGACTACCCTGCGGGATGCATCTTCTCGCACGTGTTTGTACTCGACTAGCCTGCGGGAAGCATCCTCTCGCACGTGTTTTTACTCGACTAGCCTGCGGGATGCATCCTCTCGCATGTGTTTTTACTCGACTAGCCTGCGGGATGCATCCTCTCGCACGTGTTTTTACGGGACTAGCCTGCGGGAAGCATCCTCTCGCACGTGTTTTTACTCGACTAGCCTGCGGGATGGATCCTCTCGCACGTGTTTTTACTCGACTAGCCTGCGGGAAGCATCCTCTCGCACGTGTTTTTACTCGACTAGCCTGCGGGATGCATCCTCTCGCATGTGTTTTTACTCGACTAGCATGCGGGAAGCATCCTCTCGCACGTGTTTTTACTCGACTAGCCTGCGGGATGCATCCTCTCGCACGTGTTTTTAATCGACTAGCCTGCGGGATGCATCCTCTCGCACGTGTTTTTGCTCGACTAGCCTGCGGGAAGCATCCTCTCACACGTGTTTTTGCTCGACTAGCCTGTGGGATGCATCCTCTCGCACGTGTTTTTACTCCACTAGCCTGCGGGAAGCATCCCCTCGCACGTGTTTTTACTCGACTAGCCTGCGGGATGCATCCTCTCGCATGTGTTTTTACTCGACTAGCCTGCGGGATGCATCCTCTCGCATGTGTTTTTACTCGACTAGCCTGCGGGATGCATTCTCTCGCACGTGTTTTTACTCGACTAGCCTGCGGGATGCATCCTCTCGCACGTGTTTTTACTCGACTAGCCTGCGGGAAGCATCCTCTCGCACGTGTTTTTACTCGACTAGCCTGCGGGATGCATCCTCTCGCATGTGTTTTTACTCGACTAGCCTGCGGGATGCATCCTCTCGCACGATTTTTTACTCGACTAGCCTGCGGGAAGCATCCTCTCGCACGTGTTTTTACTCGACTAGCCTGCGGGATGCATCCTCTCGCATGTGTTTTTACTCGACTAGCCTGCGAGATGCATCCTCTCTCATGTGTTTTTACTCGACTAGCCTGCGGGATGCATCCTCTCGCATGTGTTTTTACTCGACTAGCCTGCGGGATGCATCCTCTCTCATGTGTTTTTACTCGACTAGCCTGCGGGATGCATTCTCTCGCACGTGTTTTTACTCGACTAGCCTGCGGGATGCATCCTCTCGCACGTGTTTTTACTCGACTAGCCTGCGGGAAGCATCCTCTCGCACGTGTTTTTGCTCGACTAGCCTGCGGGATGCATCCTCAAGCACGTGTTTTTGCTCGACCAGCCTGCGGGAAGCATCCTCTCGCACGTGGTTTTCCTCGACTAGCCTGCGGGAAGCATCCTCTCGCACGTGTTTTTGCTCGACTAGCCTGCGGGATGCATCCTCAAGCACGTGTTTTTGCTCGACCAGCCTGCGGGAAGCATCCTCTCGCACGTGGTTTTCCTCGACTAGCCTGCGGGATGCATCCTCTCGCACGTGTTTTTACTCGACTAGCCTGCGGGATGCATCCTCACGCATGTGTTTTTACTCGACTAGCCTGCGGGATGCATCCTCTCGCACGTGTTTTTGCTCGACCAGCCTGCGAGAAGCATCCTCTCGCACGTGTTTTTACTCGACTAGCCTGCGGGATGCATCCTCTCGCACGTGTTTTTACTCGACTAGCCTGCGGGAAGCATCCTCTCGCACGTGTTTTTACTCGACTAGCCTGCGGGATGCATCCTCTCGCATGTGTTTTTACTCGACTAGCCTGCGGGATGCATCCTCTCGCATGTGTTTTTACTCGACTAGCGTGCGGGATGCATCCTCCCGCACGTGTTTTTGCTCGACTAGCCATGCGCATCCCAAAAAACCTGCGCATGCGCATCCCAAAAAACCTGCGCATTCGCATCCCACAAATCCTGCGCATGCGCATCCCACAAAACCACGCACGTATTTTTACTCGACTAGCCTGCGGGATGCATCCTCTCGCACGTGTTTTTACTCGACTAGCCTGCGGGATGCATCCTCTCGCATGTGTTTTTACTCGACTAGCATGCGGGATGCATCCTCTCGCACGTGTTTTTGCTCGACTAGCCATGCGCATCCCAAAAAACCTGCGCATGCGCATCCCAAAAAACCTGCGCATTCGCATGCCACAAAACCTGCGCATGCGCATCCCACAAAACCTCCGCATGCGCATCCCACAAAACCTGCGCATGCGCATCCCAAAAACCCTGCGCATGCGCATCCCACAAAACCTCGCACGTGTTCTTACTCGACTAGCCTGCGGGATGCATCCTCTCGCACGTGTTTTTACTCGACTAGCCTGCGGGATGCATCCTCTCGCACGTGTTTTTACTCGACTAGCCTGCGGGAAGCATCCTCTCGCACGTGTTTTTACTCGACTAGCCTGCGGGATGCATCCTCTCGCATGTGTTTTTACTCGACTAGCCTGCGGGATGCATCCTCTCGCATGTGTTTTTACTCGACTAGACTGCGGGATGCATCCTCTCGCACGTGTTTTTACTCGACTAGCCATGCGCATCCCAAAAAACCTGCGCATTCGCATCCCACAAATCCTGCGCATGCGCATCCCACAAAACCTGCGCATGCGCATCCCACAAAACCTCGCACGTATTTTTACTCGACTAGCCTGCGGGAAGCATCCTCTCGCACGTGTTTTTACTCGACTAGCCTGCGGGAAGCATCCTCTCGCACGTGTTTTTACTCGACTAGCCTGCGGGAAGCATCCTGTCGCACGTGTTTTTACTCGACTAGCCTGAGGGATGCATCCTCTCGCACGTGTTTTTACTCGACTAGCCTGCGGGAAGCATCCTCTCGCACGTGTTTTTACTCGACTAGCCTGCGGGATGCATCCTCTCGCACGTTTTTTTAATCGACTAGCCTGCGGGATGCATCCTCTCGCACGTGTTTTTACTCGACTAGCCTGCGGGATGCATCCTCTCGCACGTGTTTTTAATCGACTAGCCTTTGGGATGCATCCTCTCGCACGTGTTTTTGCTCGACTAGCCTGCGGGATGCATCCTCTCACACGTGTTTTTACTCGACTAGCCTACGGGATGTATCCTCTCGCACGTGTTTTTACTCGACTAGCCTGCGGGATGCATCCTCTCGCATGTGTTTTTACTCGACTGGCCTGCGGGATGCATCCTCACGCATGTGTTTTTACTCGACTAGCCTGCGGGATGCATCCTCTCGCACGTGTTTTCACTCGACTAGCCTGCGGGAAGCATCCTCTCGCACGTGTTTTTACTCGACTAGCCAGCGGGATGTATCCTCTCGCACGTGTTTTTACTCGACTAGCCTGCGGGATGCATCCTCTCGCACGTGTTTTTACTCGACTAGCCTGCGGGATGCATCCTCTCGCACGTGTTTTTACTCGACTAGCCTGCGGGATGCATCCTCTCGCACGTGTTTTTACTCGAGTAGCCTGCGGGATGCATCCTCTCGCACGTGTTTTTACTCGACTAGCCTGCGGGGTGCATCCTCTCGCACGTGTTTTTACTCGACTAGCCTGCGGGATGCATCCTCTCGCACGTGTTTTTGCTCGACTAGCCTGCGGGATGCATCCTCTCACACGTGTTTTTGCTCGACTAGCCTGTGGGATGCATCCTCTCGCACGAGTTTTTGCTCGACTAGCCTGCGGGATGCATCCTCTCGCATGTGTTTTTACTCGACTAGCCTGCGGGATGCATCCTCACGCATGTGTTTTTACTCGACTAGCCTGCGGGATGCATCCTCTCGCACGTGTTTTTACTCGACTAGCCTGCGGGAAGCATCCTCTTGCACGTGTTTTTACACGACTAGCCTGCGGGATGCATCCTCTCGCACGATTTTTTACTCGACTAGCCTGTGGGATGCATCCTCTCGCACGTGTTTTTGCTCGACTAGCCTGCGGGATGCATCCTCTCGCATGTGTTTTTACTCGACTAGCCTGCGGGATGCATCCTCACGCATGTGTTTTTACTCGACTAGCCTGCGGGATGCATCCTCTCGCACGTGTTTTTACTCGACCAGCCTGCGGGAAGCATCCTCTCGCACGTGTTTTTACACGACTAGCCTGCGGGATGCATCCTCTCGCACGATTTTTTACTCGACTAGCCTGCGGGATGCATCCTCTCGCACGTGTTTTTACTCGACTAGCCTGCGGGATGCATCCTCTCGCATGTGTTTTTACTCGACTAGCCTGCGGGATGCATCCTCTCGCACGTGTTTTTGCTCGACCAGCCTGCGAGAAACATCCTCTCGCATGCGTTTTTACTCGACTAGCATGCGGGATGCATTCTCTCGCATGTGTTTTTACTCGACTAGCCTGCGGGATGCATCCTCTCGCACGTGTTTTTACTCGACTAGCCTGCGGGAAGCATCCTCTCGCACGTGTTTTTACTCGACTAGCCTGCGGGATGCATCCTCTCGCATGTGTTTTTACTCGACTAGCCTGCGGGATGCATCCTCTCGCACGTGTTTTTACTCGACTAGCCTGCGGGATGCATCCTCTCGCACGTGTTTTTACTCGACTAGCCTGCGGGATGCATCCTCTCGCATGTGTTTTTACTCGACTAGCCTGCGGGATGCATCCTCTCGCACGTGTTTTTACTCGACTAGCCTGCGGGATGCATCCTCTCGCATGTGTTTTTACTCGACTAGCATGCGGGAAGCATCCTCTCGCACGTGTTTTTACTCGACTAGCCTGCGGGATGCATCCTCTCGCACGTGTTTTTAATCGACTAGCCTGCGGGATGCATCCTCTCGCACGTGTTTTTGCTCGACTAGCCTGCGGGATGCATCCTCTCACACGTGTTTTTGCTCGACTAGCCTGCGGGATGCATCCTCTCGCATGTGTTTTTACTCGACTAGCCTGCGGGATGCATCCTCTCGCATGTGTTTTTACTCGACTAGCCTGCGGGATGCATTCTCTCGCACGTGTTTTTGCTCGACTAGCCTGCGGGATGCATCCTCTCACACGTGTTTTTGCTCGACTAGCCTGTGGGATGCATCCTCTCGCACGTGTTTTTGCTCGACTAGCCTGCGGGAAGCATCCTCTCGCACGTGTTTTTACTCGACTGGCCTGCGGGATGCATCCTCACGCATGTGTTTTTACTCGACTAGCCTGCGGGATGCATCCTCTCGCACCTGTTTTTGCTCGACTAGCCTGCGGGACGCATCCTCTGGCACGTGTTCTTCACTCGACTAGCCTGCGGGATGCATCCTCTCGCACGTGTTTTTACTCGACTAGCCTGCGGGATGCATCCTCTCGCACGTGTTTTTACTCGACTAGCCTGCGGGATGCATCCTCTCGCACGTGTTTTTACTCGACCAGCCTGCGGGATGCATCCTCTCGCACGTGTTTTTACTCGACTAGCCAGCGGGATGTATCCTCTCGCACGTGTTTTTACTCGACTAGCCTGTGGGATGCATCCTCTCGCACGTGTTTTTACTCGACTAGCTTGCGGGATGCAACCTCTCGCACGTGTTTTTACTCGACTAGCCTGCGGGATGCATCCTCTCGCACGTGTTTTTACTCGAGTAGCCTGCGGGATGCATCCTCTCGCACGTGTTTTTACTCGACTAGCCTGCGGGGTGCATCCTCTCGCACGTGTTTTTACTCGACTAGCCTGCGGGATGCATCCTCTCGCACGTGTTTTTACTCGACTAGCCTACGGGATGCATCCTCTCGCACGTGTTTTTACTCGACTAGACTGCGGGATGCATCCTCTCGCACGTGTTTTTACTCGACTAGCCTGCGGGATGCATCCTCTCGCACGTGTTTTTGCCCGACTAGCCTGCGGGATGCATCCTCTCGCACGTGTGTTTACTCGACTAGCCTGCGGGATGCATCCTCTCGCACGTGTTTTTACTCGACTAGCCTGCGGGATGCATCCTCTCGCACGTGTTTTTACTCGACTAGCCTGCGGGATGCATCCTCTCGCATGTGTTTTTACTCGACTAGCCTGCGGGATGCATCCTCTCGCACGAGTTTTTACTCGACTAGCCTGCGGGATGCATCCTCTCGCACGTGTTTTCACTCGACTAGCCTGCGGGAAGCATCCTCTCGCACGTGTTTTTACTCGACTAGCCAGCGGGATGTATCCTCTCGCACGTGTTTTTACTCGACTAGCCTGCGGGATGCATCCTCTCGCACGTGTTTTTACTCGACTAGCCTGCGGGATGCATCCTCTCGCACGTGTTTTTACTCGACTAGCCTGCGGGATGCATCCTCTCGCACGTGTTTTTACTCGAGTAGCCTGCGGGATGCATCCTCTCGCACGTGTTTTTACTCGACTAGCCTGCGGGGTGCATCCTCTCGCACGTGTTTTTACTCGACTAGCCTGCGGGATGCATCCTCTCGCACGTGTTTTTGCTCGACTAGCCTGCGGGATGCATCCTCTCACACGTGTTTTTGCTCGACTAGCCTGTGGGATGCATCCTCTCGCACGTGTTTTTGCTCGACTAGCCTGCGGGATGCATCCTCTCGCATGTGTTTTTACTCGACTAGCCTGCGGGATGCATCCTCACGCATGTGTTTTTACTCGACTAGCCTGCGGGATGCATCCTCTCGCACGTGTTTTTACTCGACTAGCCTGCGGGAAGCATCCTCTTGCACGTGTTTTTACACGACTAGCCTGCGGGATGCATCCTCTCGCACGATTTTTTACTCGACTAGCCTGTGGGATGCCTCCTCTCGCACGTGTTTTTGCTCGACTAGCCTGCGGGATGCATCCTCTCGCATGTGTTTTTACTCGACTAGCCTGCGGGATGCATCCTCTCGCACGTGTTTTTACTCGACTAGCCTGCGGGATGCATCCTCTCGCATGTGTTTTTACTCGACTAGCATGCGGGAAGCATCCTCTCGCACGTGTTTTTACTCGACTAGCCTGCGGGATGCATCCTCTCGCACGTGTTTTTAATCGACTAGCCTGCGGGATGCATCCTCTCGCACGTGTTTTTGCTCGACTAGCCTGCGGGATGCATCCTCTCACACGTGTTTTTGCTCGACTAGCCTGCGGGATGCATCCTCTCGCACGTGTTTTTACTCGACTAGCCTGCGGGATGCATCCTCTCGCACGTGTTTTTGCCCGACTAGCCTGCGGGATGCATCCTCTCGCACGTGTGTTTACTCGACTAGCCTGCGGGATGCATCCTCTCGCACGTGTTTTTACTCGACTAGCCTGCGGGATGCATCCTCTCGCACGTGTTTTTACTCGACTAGCCTGCGGGATGCATCCTCTCGCATGTGTTTTTACTCGACTAGCCTGCGGGATGCATCCTCTCGCACGTGTTTTTACTCGACTAGCCTGCGGGATGCATCCTCTCGCACGTGTTTTTACTCGACTAGCCTGCGGGATGCATCCTCTCGCACGTGTTTTTACTCGACTAGCCTACGGGATGTATCCTCTCGCACGTGTTTTTACTCGACTAGCCTGCGGTATGCATCCTCTCGCACGTGTTTTTACTCGACTAGCCTGCGGGATGCATCCTCTCGCACGTGTTTTTGCGCGACAAGCCTGCGGGATGCATCCTCTCGCACGTGTTTTTACTCGACTAGCCTGCTGGATGCATCCTCTCGCACGTGTTTTTACTCGACTAGCCTGCGGGATGCATCCTCTCGCACGTGTTTTTACTCGACTAGCCTGCGGGATGCATCCTCTCGCATGTGTTTTTACTCGACTAGCCTGCGGGATGCATCCTCTCGCACGTGATTTTACTCGACTAGCCTGCGGGATGCATCCTCTCGCACGTGTTTTTATTCGACTAGCCTGCGGGATGCATCCTCTCGCACGTGATTTTACTCGACTAGCCTGCGGGATGCATCCTCCCGCACGTGTTTTTGCTCGACTAGCCATGCGCATCCCAAAAAACTTGCGCATGCGCATCCCAAAAAACCTGCGCATTCGCATCCCACAAATCCTGCGCATGCGCATTCCACAAAACCTGCGCATGCGCATCCCACAAAACCTCGCACGTATTTTTACTCGACTAGCCTGCGGGAAGCATCCTCTCGCACGTGTTTTTACTCGACTAGACTGCGGGAAGCATCCTCCCGCACGTGTTTATACTCGACTAGCCTGCGGGAAGCATCCTCTCGCACGTGTTTTTACTCGAGTAGCCTGCGGGATGCATCCTCTCGCACGTGTTTTTACTCGACTAGCCTGCGGGAAGCATCCTCTCGCACGTGTTTTTACTCGACTAGCCTGCGGGATGCATCCTCTCGCACGTTTTTTTAATCGACTAGCCTGCGGGATGCATCCTCTCGCACGTGTTTTTACTCGACTAGCCTGCGGGATGCATCCTCTCGCACGTGTTTTTACTCGACTAGCCTGCGGGAAGCATCCTCTCGCACGTGTTTTTACTCGACTAGCCTGCGGGATGCATCCTCTCGCATGTGTTTTTACTCGACTAGCCTGCGGGATGCATCCTCTCGCATGTGTTTTTACTCGACTAGACTGCGGGATGCATCCTCTCGTACGTGTTTTTACTCGACTAGCCTGCGGGAAGCATCCTCTCGCACGTGTTTCTACTCGACTAGCCTGCGGGATGCATCCTCTCGCATGTGTTTTTACTCGACTAGCCTGCGGGATGCATCGTCACGCACGTGTTTTGACTCGACTAGGCTGCGGGAAGCATCCTCTCGCACGTGTTTTTACTCGACAAGCCTGCGGGATGCATCCTCTCGCATGTGTTTTTACTCGACTAGCCTGCGGGATGCATCCTCACGCATGTGTCTTTACTCGACTAACCTGCGGGATGCATCCTCTCGCACGTGTTTTTACTCGACAAGCCTGCGGGAAGCATCCTCTCGCACGTGTTTTTACACGACTAGCCTGCGGGATGCATCCTCTCGCACGATTTTTTACTCGACTAGCCTGCGGGATGCATCCTCTCGCACGTGTTTTTACTCGACTAGCCTGCGGGATGCATCCTCTCGCATGTGTTTTTACTCGATTAGCCTGCGGGATGCATCCTCTCGCATGTGTTTTTACTCGACTAGCCTGCGGGATGCACTCTCTCGCACGTGTTTTTACTCGACTAGCCTGCGGGATGCATCTTCTCGCACGTGTTTGTACTCGACTAGCCTGCGGGAAGCATCCTCTCGCACGTGTTTTTACTCGACTAGCCTGCGGGATGCATCCTCTCGCATGTGTTTTTACTCGACTAGCCTGCGGGATGCATCCTCTCGCACGTGTTTTTACTCGACTAGCCTGCGGGAAGCATCCTCTCGCACGTGTTTTTACTCGACTAGCCTGCGGGATGCATCCTCTCGCACGTGTTTTTACTCGACTAGCCTGCGGGAAGCATCCTCTCGCACGTGTTTTTACTCGACTAGCCTGCGGGATGCATCCTCTCGCATGTGTTTTTACTCGACTAGCATGCGGGAAGCATCCTCTCGCACGTGTTTTTACTCGACTAGCCTGCGGGATGCATCCTCTCGCACGTGTTTTTAATCGACTAGCCTGCGGGATGCATCCTCTCGCACGTGTTTTTGCTCGACTAGCCTGCGGGATGCATCCTCTCACACGTGTTTTTGCTCGACTAGCCTGCGCATCCCAAAAAACCTGCGCATTCGCATCCCACAAATCCTGCGCATGCGCATCCCACAAAACCTGCGCATGCGCATCCCACAAAACCTCGCACGTATTTTTACTCGACTAGCCTGCGGGATGCATCCTCTCGCATGTGTTTTTTACTCGACTAGCCATGCGCATCCCAAAAAACCTGCGCATTCGCATCCCACAAATCCTGCGCATGCGCATCCCACAAAACCTGCGCATGCGCATCCCACAAAACCTCGCACGTATTTTTACTCGACTAGCCTGCGGGATGCATCCTCTCGCATGTGTTTTTTACTCGACTAGCCTGCGGGATGCATCCTCTCGCATGTGTTTTTACTCGACTAGCATGCGGGATGCATCCTCTCGCACGTGTTTTTGCTCGACTAGCCATGCGCATCCCAAAAAACCTGCGCATGCGCATCCCAAAAAACCTGCGCATTCGCATCCCACAAAACCTGCGCATGCGCATCCCACAAATCCTCCGCATGCGCATCCCACAAAACCTGCGCATGCGCATCCCAAAAACCCTGCGCATGCGCATCCCACAAAACCTCGCACGTGTTCTTACTCGACTAGCCTGCGGGATGCATCCTCTCGCACGTGTTTTTACTCGACTAGCCTGCGGGATGCATCCTCTCGCACGTGTTTTTACTCGACTAGCCTGCGGGAAGCATCCTCTCGCACGTGTTTTTACTCGACTAGCCTGCGGGATGCATCCTCTCGCATGTGTTTTTACTCGACTAGCCTGCGGGATGCATCCTCTCGCACGTGTTTTTACTCGACTAGACTGCGGGATGCATCCTCTCGCACGTGTTTTTACTCGACTAGCCATGCGCATCCCAAAAAACCTGCGCATTCGCATCCCACAAATCCTGCGCATGCGCATCCCACAAAACCTGCGCATGCGCATCCCACAAAACCTCGAACGTATTTTTACTCGACTAGCCTGCGGGAAGCAACCTCTCGCACGTGTTTTTACTCGACTAGCCTGCGGGAAGCATCCTCTCGCACGTGTTTTTACTCGACTAGCCTGCGGGAAGCATCCTGTCGCACGTGTTTTTACTCGACTAGCCTGAGGGATGCATCCTCTCGCACGTGTTTTTACTCGACTAGCCTGCGGGAAGCATCCTCTCGCACGTGTTTTTACTCGACTAGCCTGCGGGATGCAACCTCTCGCACGTTTTTTTAATCGACTAGCCTGCGGGATGCATCCTCTCGCACGTGTTTTTACTCGACTAGCCTGCGGGATGCATCCTCTCGCACGTGTTTTTAATCGACTAGCCTGCGGGATGCATCCTCTCGCTCGTGTTTTTGCTCGACTAGCCTGCGGGATGCATCATCTCACACGTGTTTTTACTCGACTAGCCTACGGGATGTATCCTCTCGCACGTGTTTTTACTCGACTAGCCTGCGGGATGCATCCTCTCGCACGTGTTTTTACTCGACTAGCCTGCGGGATGCATCCTCTCGCACGTGTTTTTACTCGACTAGCCTGCGGGATGCATCCTCTCGCACGTGTTTTTACTCGAGTAGCCTGCGGGATGCATCCTCTCGCACGTGTTTTTACTCGACTAGCCTGCGGGGTGCATCCTCTCGCACGTGTTTTTACTCGACTAGCCTGCGGGATGCATCCTCTCGCATGTGTTTTTACTCGACTGGCCTGCGGGATGCATCCTCACGCATGTGTTTTTACTCGACTAGCCTGCGGGATGCAACCTCTCGCACGTGTTTTCACTCGACTAGCCTGCGGGAAGCATCCTCTCGCACGTGTTTTTACTCGACTAGCCTGCGGGATGCATCCTCTCGCACGTGTTTTTACTCGACTAGCCTGCGGGATGCATCCTCTCGCACGTGTTTTTACTCGAGTAGCCTGCGGGGTGCATCCTCTCGCACGTGTTTTTACTCGACTAGCCTGCGGGATGCATCCTCTCGCACGTGTTTTTGCTCGACTAGCCTGCGGGATGCATCCTCTCACACGTGTTTTTGCTCGACTAGCCTGTGGGATGCATCCTCTCGCACGTGTTTTTGCTCGACTAGCCTGCGGGATGCATCCTCTCGCATGTGTTTTTACTCGACTAGCCTGCGGGATGCATCCTCACGCATGTGTTTTTACTCGACTAGCCTGCGGGATGCATCCTCTCGCACGTGTTTTTACTCGACTAGCCTGCGGGAAGCATCCTCTTGCACGTGTTTTTACATGACTAGCCTGCGGGATGCATCCTCTCGCACGATTTTTTACTCGACTAGCCTGTGGGATGCATCCTCTCGCACGTGTTTTTGCTCGACTAGCCTGCGGGATGCATCCTCTCGCATGTGTTTTTACTCGACTAGCCTGCGGGATGCATCCTCACGCATGTGTTTTTACTCGACTAGCCTGCGGGATGCATCCTCTCGGACGTGTTTTTACTCGACTAGCCTGCGGGAAGCATCCTCTCGCACGTGTTTTTACTCGACTAGCCTGCGGGAAGCATCCTGTCGCACGTGTTTTTACTCGACTAGCCTGCGGGATGCATCCTCTCGCACGTGTTTTTACTCGACTAGCCTGCGGGATGCATCCTCTCGCATGTGTTTTTACTCGACTAGCCTGCGGGATGCATCCTCTCGCACGTGTTTTTGCTCGACCAGCCTGCGAGAAACATCCTCTCGCATGCGTTTTTACTCGACTAGCCTGCGGGATGCATTCTCTCGCATGTGTTTTTACTCGACTAGCCTGCGGGATGCATCCTCTCGCACGTGTTTTTACTCGACTAGCCTGCGGGAAGCATTCTCTCGCACGTGTTTTTACTCGACTAGCCTGCGGGATGCATCCTCTCGCATGTGTTTTTAATCGACTAGCCTGCGGGATGCATCCTCTCGCACGTGTTTTTGCTCGACTAGCCTGCGGGATGCATCCTCTCACACGTGTTTTTGCTCGACTAGCCTGCGGGATGCATCCTCTCGCATGTGTTTTTACTCGACTAGCCTGCGGGATGCATTCTCTCGCACGTGTTTTTGCTCGACTAGCCTGCGGGATGCATCCTCTCACACGTGTTTTTGCTCGACGAGCCTGTGGGATGCATCCTCTCGCACGTGTTTTTGCTCGACTAGCCTGCGGGAAGCATCCTCTCGCACGTGTTTTTACTCGACTAGCCTGCGGGAAGCATCCTCTCGCATGTGTTTTTACTAGACTAGCCTGCGGGATGCATCCTCTCGCATGTGTTTTTACTCGACTAGCCTGCGGGATGCATCCTCTCTCATGTGTTTTTACTCGACTAGCCTGCGGGATGCATCCTCTCGCACGTGTTTTTGCTCGACTAGCGTGCGGGATGCATCCTCTCACACGTGTTTTTGCTCGACTAGCCTGTGGGATGCATCCTCTCGCACGTGTTTTTACACGACTAGCCTGCGGGATGCATCCTCTCGCACGATTTTTTACTCGACTAGCCTGCGGGAAGCATCCTCTCGCACGTGTTTTTACTCGACTAGCCTGCGGGATGCATCCTCTCGCATGTGTTTTTACTCGACTAGCCTGCGGGATGCATCCTCTCGCACGATTTTTTACTCGACTAGCCTGTGGGATGCATCCTCTCGCACGTGTTTTTGCTCGACTAGCCTGCGGGATGCATCCTCTCGCATGTGTTTTTACTCGACTAGCCTGCGGGATGCATCCTCACGCATGTGTTTTTACTCGACTAGCCTGCGGGATGCATCCTCTCGCACGTGTTTTTACTCGACTAGCCTGCGGGAAGCATCCTCTCGCACGTGTTTTTACTCGACTAGCCTGCGGGAAGCATCCTGTCGCACGTGTTTTTACTCGACTAGCCTGCGGGATGCATCCTCTCGCACGTGTTTTTACTCGACTAGCCTGCGGGATGCATCCTCTCGCATGTGTTTTTACTCGACTAGCCTGCGGGATGCATCCTCTCGCACGTGGTTTTGCTCGACCAGCCTGCGAGAAACATCCTCTCGCATGTGTTTTTACTCGACTAGCCTGCGGGATGCATCCTCTCGCACGTGTTTTTACTCGACTAGCCTGCGGGAAGCATCCTCTCGCACGTGTTTTTACTCGACTAGCCTGCGGGAAGCATCCTGTCGCACGTGTTTTTACTCGACTAGCCTGCGGGATGCATCCTCTCGCACGTGTTTTTACTCGACTAGCCTGCGGGATGCATCCTCTCGCATGTGTTTTTACTCGACTAGCCTGCGGGATGCATCCTCTCGCACGTGTTTTTGCTCGACCAGCCTGCGAGAAACATCCTCTCGCATGCGTTTTTACTCGACTAGCCTGCGGGATGCATTCTCTCGCATGTGTTTTTACTCGACTAGCCTGCGGGATGCATCCTCTCGCACGTGTTTTTACTCGACTAGCCTGCGGGAAGCATTCTCTCGCACGTGTTTTTACTCGACTAGCCTGCGGGATGCATCCTCTCGCATGTGCTTTTAATCGACTAGCCTGCGGGATGCATCCTCTCGCACGTGTTTTTGCTCGACTAGCCTGCGGGATGCATCCTCTCACACGTGTTTTTGCTCGACTAGCCTGCGGGATGCATCCTCTCGCATGTGTTTTTACTCGACTAGCCTGCGGGATGCATTCTCTCGCACGTGTTTTTGCTCGACTAGCCTGCGGGATGCATCCTCTCACACGTGTTTTTGCTCGACTAGCCTGTGGGATGCATCCTCTCGCACGTGTTTTTGCTCGACTAGCCTGCGGGAAGCATCCTCTCGCACGTGTTTTTACTCGACTAGCCTGCGGGAAGCATCCTCTCGCATGTGTTTTTACTCGACTAGCCTGCGGGATGCATCCTCTCGCATGTGTTTTTACTCGACTAGCCTGCGGGATGCATCCTCTCTCATGTGTTTTTACTCGACTAGCCTGCGGGATGCATTCTCTCGCACGTGTTTTTACTCGACTAGCCTGCGGGATGCATCCTCTCGCACATGTTTTTACTCGACTAGCCTGCGGGATGCATCCTCTCGCACGTGTTTTTGCTCGACTAGCCTGCGGGATGCATCCTCTCACACGTGTTTTTGCTCGACTAGCCTGTGGGATGCATCCTCTCGCACGTGTTTTTACACGACTAGCCTGCGGGATGCATCCTCTCGCACGATTTTTTACTCGACTAGCCTGCGGGAAGCATCCTCTCGCACGTGTTTTTACTCGACTAGCCTGCGGGATGCATCCTCTCGCATGTGTTTTTACTCGACTAGCCTGCGGGATGCATCCTCTCTCATGTGTTTTTACTCGACTAGCCTGCGGGATGCATTCTCTCGCACGTGTTTTTACTCGACTAGCCTGCGGGATGCATCCTCTCGCACGTGTTTTTACTCGACTAGCCTGCGGGAAGCATCCTCTCGCACGTGTTTTTGCTCGACTAGCCTGCGGGATGCATCCTCACGCACGTGTTTTTGCTCGACCAGCCTGCGGGAAGCATCCTCTCGCACGTGGTTTTCCTCGACTAGCCTGCGGGATGCATCCTCTCGCACGTGTTTTTACTCGACTAGACTGCGGGAAGCATCCTCTCGCAAGTGTTTTTACTCGACTAGCCTGCGGGATGCATCCTCTCGCATGTGTTTTTACTCGACTAGCCTGCGGGATGCATCCTCACGCACGTGTTTTTGCTCGACTAGCCTGCGGGATGCATCCTCACGCACGTGTTTTTGCTCGACCAGCCTGCGGGAAGCATCCTCTCGCACGTGGTTTTCCTCGACTAGCCTGCGGGATGCATCCTCTCGCACGTGTTTTTACTCGACTAGCCTGCGGGAAGCATCCTCTCGCACGTGTTTCTACTCGACTAGCCTGCGGGATGCATCCTCTCGCATGTGTTTTTACTCGACTAGCCTGCGGGATGCATCCTCACGCACGTGTTTTGACTCGACTAGCCTGCGGGAAGCATCCTCTCGCACGTGTTTTTACTCGACAAGCCTGCGGGATGCATCCTCTCGCATGTGTTTTTACTCGACTAGCCTGCGGTATGCATCCTCACGCATGTGTCTTTACTCGACTAACCTGCGGGATGCATCCTGTCGCACGTGTTTTTACTCGACAAGCCTGCGGGAAGCATCCTCTCGCACGTGTTTTTACACGACTAGCCTGCGGGATGCATCCTCTCGCACGATTTTTTACTCGACTAGCCTGCGGGATGCATCCTCTCGCACGTGTTTTTACTCGACTAGCCTGCGGGATGCATTCTCTCGCACGTGTTTTTACTCGACTAGCCTGCGGGATGCATCCTTTCGCACGTGTTTTTACTCGACTAGCCTGCGGGATGCATCCTCTCTCATGTGTTTTTACTCGACTAGCCTGCGGGATGCATTCTCTCGCACGTGTTTTTACTCGACTAGCCTGCGGGATGCATCCTCTCGCACGTGTTTTTACTCGACTAGCCTGCGGGAAGCATCCTCTCGCACGTGTTTTTACTCGACTAGCCTGCGGGATGCATCCTCTCGCATGTGTTTTTACTCGATTAGCCTGCGGGATGCATCCTCTCGCATGTGTTTTTACTCGACTAGCCTGCGGGATGCACTCTCTCGCACGTGTTTTTACTCGACTACCCTGCGGGATGCATCTTCTCGCACGTGTTTGTACTCGACTAGCCTGCGGGAAGCATCCTCTCGCACGTGTTTTTACTCGACTAGCCTGCGGGATGCATCCTCTCGCATGTGTTTTTACTCGACTAGCCTGCGGGATGCATCCTCTCGCACGTGTTTTTACGGGACTAGCCTGCGGGAAGCATCCTCTCGCACGTGTTTTTACTCGACTAGCCTGCGGGATGGATCCTCTCGCACGTGTTTTTACTCGACTAGCCTGCGGGAAGCATCCTCTCGCACGTGTTTTTACTCGACTAGCCTGCGGGATGCATCCTCTCGCATGTGTTTTTACTCGACTAGCATGCGGGAAGCATCCTCTCGCACGTGTTTTTACTCGACTAGCCTGCGGGATGCATCCTCTCGCACGTGTTTTTAATCGACTAGCCTGCGGGATGCATCCTCTCGCACGTGTTTTTGCTCGACTAGCCTGCGGGAAGCATCCTCTCACACGTGTTTTTGCTCGACTAGCCTGTGGGATGCATCCTCTCGCACGTGTTTTTACTCCACTAGCCTGCGGGAAGCATCCCCTCGCACGTGTTTTTACTCGACTAGCCTGCGGGATGCATCCTCTCGCATGTGTTTTTACTCGACTAGCCTGCGGGATGCATCCTCTCGCATGTGTTTTTACTCGACTAGCCTGCGGGATGCATTCTCTCGCACGTGTTTTTACTCGACTAGCCTGCGGGATGCATCCTCTCGCACGTGTTTTTACTCGACTAGCCTGCGGGAAGCATCCTCTCGCACGTGTTTTTACTCGACTAGCCTGCGGGATGCATCCTCTCGCATGTGTTTTTACTCGACTAGCCTGCGGGATGCATCCTCTCGCACGATTTTTTACTCGACTAGCCTGCGGGAAGCATCCTCTCGCACGTGTTTTTACTCGACTAGCCTGCGGGATGCATCCTCTCGCATGTGTTTTTACTCGACTAGCCTGCGAGATGCATCCTCTCTCATGTGTTTTTACTCGACTAGCCTGCGGGATGCATCCTCTCGCATGTGTTTTTACTCGACTAGCCTGCGGGATGCATCCTCTCTCATGTGTTTTTACTCGACTAGCCTGCGGGATGCATTCTCTCGCACGTGTTTTTACTCGACTAGCCTGCGGGATGCATCCTCTCGCACGTGTTTTTACTCGACTAGCCTGCGGGAAGCATCCTCTCGCACGTGTTTTTGCTCGACTAGCCTGCGGGATGCATCCTCAAGCACGTGTTTTTGCTCGACCAGCCTGCGGGAAGCATCCTCTCGCACGTGGTTTTCCTCGACTAGCCTGCGGGAAGCATCCTCTCGCACGTGTTTTTGCTCGACTAGCCTGCGGGATGCATCCTCAAGCACGTGTTTTTGCTCGACCAGCCTGCGGGAAGCATCCTCTCGCACGTGGTTTTCCTCGACTAGCCTGCGGGATGCATCCTCTCGCACGTGTTTTTACTCGACTAGCCTGCGGGATGCATCCTCACGCATGTGTTTTTACTCGACTAGCCTGCGGGATGCATCCTCTCGCACGTGTTTTTGCTCGACCAGCCTGCGAGAAGCATCCTCTCGCACGTGTTTTTACTCGACTAGCCTGCGGGATGCATCCTCTCGCACGTGTTTTTACTCGACTAGCCTGCGGGAAGCATCCTCTCGCACGTGTTTTTACTCGACTAGCCTGCGGGATGCATCCTCTCGCATGTGTTTTTACTCGACTAGCCTGCGGGATGCATCCTCTCGCATGTGTTTTTACTCGACTAGCGTGCGGGATGCATCCTCCCGCACGTGTTTTTGCTCGACTAGCCATGCGCATCCCAAAAAACCTGCGCATGCGCATCCCAAAAAACCTGCGCATTCGCATCCCACAAATCCTGCGCATGCGCATCCCACAAAACCACGCACGTATTTTTACTCGACTAGCCTGCGGGATGCATCCTCTCGCACGTGTTTTTACTCGACTAGCCTGCGGGATGCATCCTCTCGCATGTGTTTTTACTCGACTAGCATGCGGGATGCATCCTCTCGCACGTGTTTTTGCTCGACTAGCCATGCGCATCCCAAAAAACCTGCGCATGCGCATCCCAAAAAACCTGCGCATTCGCATGCCACAAAACCTGCGCATGCGCATCCCACAAAACCTCCGCATGCGCATCCCACAAAACCTGCGCATGCGCATCCCAAAAACCCTGCGCATGCGCATCCCACAAAACCTCGCACGTGTTCTTACTCGACTAGCCTGCGGGATGCATCCTCTCGCACGTGTTTTTACTCGACTAGCCTGCGGGATGCATCCTCTCGCACGTGTTTTTACTCGACTAGCCTGCGGGAAGCATCCTCTCGCACGTGTTTTTACTCGACTAGCCTGCGGGATGCATCCTCTCGCATGTGTTTTTACTCGACTAGCCTGCGGGATGCATCCTCTCGCATGTGTTTTTACTCGACTAGACTGCGGGATGCATCCTCTCGCACGTGTTTTTACTCGACTAGCCATGCGCATCCCAAAAAACCTGCGCATTCGCATCCCACAAATCCTGCGCATGCGCATCCCACAAAACCTGCGCATGCGCATCCCACAAAACCTCGCACGTATTTTTACTCGACTAGCCTGCGGGAAGCATCCTCTCGCACGTGTTTTTACTCGACTAGCCTGCGGGAAGCATCCTCTCGCACGTGTTTTTACTCGACTAGCCTGCGGGAAGCATCCTGTCGCACGTGTTTTTACTCGACTAGCCTGAGGGATGCATCCTCTCGCACGTGTTTTTACTCGACTAGCCTGCGGGAAGCATCCTCTCGCACGTGTTTTTACTCGACTAGCCTGCGGGATGCATCCTCTCGCACGTTTTTTTAATCGACTAGCCTGCGGGATGCATCCTCTCGCACGTGTTTTTACTCGACTAGCCTGCGGGATGCATCCTCTCGCACGTGTTTTTAATCGACTAGCCTTTGGGATGCATCCTCTCGCACGTGTTTTTGCTCGACTAGCCTGCGGGATGCATCCTCTCACACGTGTTTTTACTCGACTAGCCTACGGGATGTATCCTCTCGCACGTGTTTTTACTCGACTAGCCTGCGGGATGCATCCTCTCGCATGTGTTTTTACTCGACTGGCCTGCGGGATGCATCCTCACGCATGTGTTTTTACTCGACTAGCCTGCGGGATGCATCCTCTCGCACGTGTTTTCACTCGACTAGCCTGCGGGAAGCATCCTCTCGCACGTGTTTTTACTCGACTAGCCAGCGGGATGTATCCTCTCGCACGTGTTTTTACTCGACTAGCCTGCGGGATGCATCCTCTCGCACGTGTTTTTACTCGACTAGCCTGCGGGATGCATCCTCTCGCACGTGTTTTTACTCGACTAGCCTGCGGGATGCATCCTCTCGCACGTGTTTTTACTCGAGTAGCCTGCGGGATGCATCCTCTCGCACGTGTTTTTACTCGACTAGCCTGCGGGGTGCATCCTCTCGCACGTGTTTTTACTCGACTAGCCTGCGGGATGCATCCTCTCGCACGTGTTTTTGCTCGACTAGCCTGCGGGATGCATCCTCTCACACGTGTTTTTGCTCGACTAGCCTGTGGGATGCATCCTCTCGCACGAGTTTTTGCTCGACTAGCCTGCGGGATGCATCCTCTCGCATGTGTTTTTACTCGACTAGCCTGCGGGATGCATCCTCACGCATGTGTTTTTACTCGACTAGCCTGCGGGATGCATCCTCTCGCACGTGTTTTTACTCGACTAGCCTGCGGGAAGCATCCTCTTGCACGTGTTTTTACACGACTAGCCTGCGGGATGCAACCTCTCGCACGATTTTTTACTCGACTAGCCTGTGGGATGCATCCTCTCGCACGTGTTTTTGCTCGACTAGCCTGCGGGATGCATCCTCTCGCATGTGTTTTTACTCGACTAGCCTGCGGGATGCATCCTCACGCATGTGTTTTTACTCGACTAGCCTGCGGGATGCATCCTCTCGCACGTGTTTTTACTCGACCAGCCTGCGGGAAGCATCCTCTCGCACGTGTTTTTACACGACTAGCCTGCGGGATGCATCCTCTCGCACGATTTTTTACTCGACTAGCCTGCGGGATGCATCCTCTCGCACGTGTTTTTACTCGACTAGCCTGCGGGATGCATCCTCTCGCATGTGTTTTTACTCGACTAGCCTGCGGGATGCATCCTCTCGCACGTGTTTTTGCTCGACCAGCCTGCGAGAAACATCCTCTCGCATGCGTTTTTACTCGACTAGCATGCGGGATGCATTCTCTCGCATGTGTTTTTACTCGACTAGCCTGCGGGATGCATCCTCTCGCACGTGTTTTTACTCGACTAGCCTGCGGGAAGCATCCTCTCGCACGTGTTTTTACTCGACTAGCCTGCGGGATGCATCCTCTCGCATGTGTTTTTACTCGACTAGCCTGCGGGATGCATCCTCTCGCACGTGTTTTTACTCGACTAGCCTGCGGGATGCATCCTCTCGCACGTGTTTTTACTCGACTAGCCTGCGGGATGCATCCTCTCGCATGTGTTTTTACTCGACTAGCATGCGGGATGCATCCTCTCGCACGTGTTTTTGCTCGACTAGCCATGCGCATCCCAAAAAACCTGCGCATGCGCATCCCAAAAAACCTGCGCATTCGCATGCCACAAAACCTGCGCATGCGCATCCCACAAAACCTCCGCATGCGCATCCCACAAAACCTGCGCATGCGCATCCCAAAAACCCTGCGCATGCGCATCCCACAAAACCTCGCACGTGTTCTTACTCGACTAGCCTGCGGGATGCATCCTCTCGCACGTGTTTTTACTCGACTAGCCTGCGGGATGCATCCTCTCGCACGTGTTTTTACTCGACTAGCCTGCGGGAAGCATCCTCTCGCACGTGTTTTTACTCGACTAGCCTGCGGGATGCATCCTCTCGCATGTGTTTTTACTCGACTAGCCTGCGGGATGCATCCTCTCGCATGTGTTTTTACTCGACTAGACTGCGGGATGCATCCTCTCGCACGTGTTTTTACTCGACTAGCCATGCGCATCCCAAAAAACCTGCGCATTCGCATCCCACAAATCCTGCGCATGCGCATCCCACAAAACCTGCGCATGCGCATCCCACAAAACCTCGCACGTATTTTTACTCGACTAGCCTGCGGGAAGCATCCTCTCGCACGTGTTTTTACTCGACTAGCCTGCGGGAAGCATCCTCTCGCACGTGTTTTTACTCGACTAGCCTGCGGGAAGCATCCTGTCGCACGTGTTTTTACTCGACTAGCCTGAGGGATGCATCCTCTCGCACGTGTTTTTACTCGACTAGCCTGCGGGAAGCATCCTCTCGCACGTGTTTTTACTCGACTAGCCTGCGGGATGCATCCTCTCGCACGTTTTTTTAATCGACTAGCCTGCGGGATGCATCCTCTCGCACGTGTTTTTACTCGACTAGCCTGCGGGATGCATCCTCTCGCACGTGTTTTTAATCGACTAGCCTTTGGGATGCATCCTCTCGCACGTGTTTTTGCTCGACTAGCCTGCGGGATGCATCCTCTCACACGTGTTTTTACTCGACTAGCCTACGGGATGTATCCTCTCGCACGTGTTTTTACTCGACTAGCCTGCGGGATGCATCCTCTCGCATGTGTTTTTACTCGACTGGCCTGCGGGATGCATCCTCACGCATGTGTTTTTACTCGACTAGCCTGCGGGATGCATCCTCTCGCACGTGTTTTCACTCGACTAGCCTGCGGGAAGCATCCTCTCGCACGTGTTTTTACTCGACTAGCCAGCGGGATGTATCCTCTCGCACGTGTTTTTACTCGACTAGCCTGCGGGATGCATCCTCTCGCACGTGTTTTTACTCGACTAGCCTGCGGGATGCATCCTCTCGCACGTGTTTTTACTCGACTAGCCTGCGGGATGCATCCTCTCGCACGTGTTTTTACTCGAGTAGCCTGCGGGATGCATCCTCTCGCACGTGTTTTTACTCGACTAGCCTGCGGGGTGCATCCTCTCGCACGTGTTTTTACTCGACTAGCCTGCGGGATGCATCCTCTCGCACGTGTTTTTGCTCGACTAGCCTGCGGGATGCATCCTCTCACACGTGTTTTTGCTCGACTAGCCTGTGGGATGCATCCTCTCGCACGAGTTTTTGCTCGACTAGCCTGCGGGATGCATCCTCTCGCATGTGTTTTTACTCGACTAGCCTGCGGGATGCATCCTCACGCATGTGTTTTTACTCGACTAGCCTGCGGGATGCATCCTCTCGCACGTGTTTTTACTCGACTAGCCTGCGGGAAGCATCCTCTTGCACGTGTTTTTACACGACTAGCCTGCGGGATGCAACCTCTCGCACGATTTTTTACTCGACTAGCCTGTGGGATGCATCCTCTCGCACGTGTTTTTGCTCGACTAGCCTGCGGGATGCATCCTCTCGCATGTGTTTTTACTCGACTAGCCTGCGGGATGCATCCTCACGCATGTGTTTTTACTCGACTAGCCTGCGGGATGCATCCTCTCGCACGTGTTTTTACTCGACCAGCCTGCGGGAAGCATCCTCTCGCACGTGTTTTTACACGACTAGCCTGCGGGATGCATCCTCTCGCACGATTTTTTACTCGACTAGCCTGCGGGATGCATCCTCTCGCACGTGTTTTTACTCGACTAGCCTGCGGGATGCATCCTCTCGCATGTGTTTTTACTCGACTAGCCTGCGGGATGCATCCTCTCGCACGTGTTTTTGCTCGACCAGCCTGCGAGAAACATCCTCTCGCATGCGTTTTTACTCGACTAGCATGCGGGATGCATTCTCTCGCATGTGTTTTTACTCGACTAGCCTGCGGGATGCATCCTCTCGCACGTGTTTTTACTCGACTAGCCTGCGGGAAGCATCCTCTCGCACGTGTTTTTACTCGACTAGCCTGCGGGATGCATCCTCTCGCATGTGTTTTTACTCGACTAGCCTGCGGGATGCATCCTCTCGCACGTGTTTTTACTCGACTAGCCTGCGGGATGCATCCTCTCGCACGTGTTTTTACTCGACTAGCCTGCGGGATGCATCCTCTCGCATGTGTTTTTACTCGACTAGCCTGCGGGATGCATCCTCTCGCACGTGTTTTTACTCGACTAGCCTGCGGGATGCATCCTCTCGCATGTGTTTTTACTCGACTAGCATGCGGGAAGCATCCTCTCGCACGTGTTTTTACTCGACTAGCCTGCGGGATGCATCCTCTCGCACGTGTTTTTAATCGACTAGCCTGCGGGATGCATCCTCTCGCACGTGTTTTTGCTCGACTAGCCTGCGGGATGCATCCTCTCACACGTGTTTTTGCTCGACTAGCCTGCGGGATGCATCCTCTCGCATGTGTTTTTACTCGACTAGCCTGCGGGATGCATCCTCTCGCATGTGTTTTTACTCGACTAGCCTGCGGGATGCATTCTCTCGCACGTGTTTTTGCTCGACTAGCCTGCGGGATGCATCCTCTCACACGTGTTTTTGCTCGACTAGCCTGTGGGATGCATCCTCTCGCACGTGTTTTTGCTCGACTAGCCTGCGGGAAGCATCCTCTCGCACGTGTTTTTACTCGACTGGCCTGCGGGATGCATCCTCACGCATGTGTTTTTACTCGACTAGCCTGCGGGATGCATCCTCTCGCACCTGTTTTTGCTCGACTAGCCTGCGGGACGCATCCTCTGGCACGTGTTCTTCACTCGACTAGCCTGCGGGATGCATCCTCTCGCACGTGTTTTTACTCGACTAGCCTGCGGGATGCATCCTCTCGCACGTGTTTTTACTCGACTAGCCTGCGGGATGCATCCTCTCGCACGTGTTTTTACTCGACCAGCCTGCGGGATGCATCCTCTCGCACGTGTTTTTACTCGACTAGCCAGCGGGATGTATCCTCTCGCACGTGTTTTTACTCGACTAGCCTGTGGGATGCATCCTCTCGCACGTGTTTTTACTCGACTAGCTTGCGGGATGCAACCTCTCGCACGTGTTTTTACTCGACTAGCCTGCGGGATGCATCCTCTCGCACGTGTTTTTACTCGAGTAGCCTGCGGGATGCATCCTCTCGCACGTGTTTTTACTCGACTAGCCTGCGGGGTGCATCCTCTCGCACGTGTTTTTACTCGACTAGCCTGCGGGATGCATCCTCTCGCACGTGTTTTTACTCGACTAGCCTGCGGGATGCATCCTCTCGCACGTGTTTTTACTCGACTAGCCTACGGGATGCATCCTCTCGCACGTGTTTTTACTCGACTAGACTGCGGGATGCATCCTCTCGCACGTGTTTTTACTCGACTAGCCTGCGGGATGCATCCTCTCGCACGTGTTTTTGCCCGACTAGCCTGCGGGATGCATCCTCTCGCACGTGTGTTTACTCGACTAGCCTGCGGGATGCATCCTCTCGCACGTGTTTTTACTCGACTAGCCTGCGGGATGCATCCTCTCGCACGTGTTTTTACTCGACTAGCCTGCGGGATGCATCCTCTCGCATGTGTTTTTACTCGACTAGCCTGCGGGATGCATCCTCTCGCACGAGTTTTTACTCGACTAGCCTGCGGGATGCATCCTCTCGCACGTGTTTTCACTCGACTAGCCTGCGGGAAGCATCCTCTCGCACGTGTTTTTACTCGACTAGCCAGCGGGATGTATCCTCTCGCACGTGTTTTTACTCGACTAGCCTGCGGGATGCATCCTCTCGCACGTGTTTTTACTCGACTAGCCTGCGGATGCATCCTCTCGCACGTGTTTTTACTCGACTAGCCTGCGGGATGCATCCTCTCGCACGTGTTTTTACTCGAGTAGCCTGCGGGATGCATCCTCTCGCACGTGTTTTTACTCGACTAGCCTGCGGGGTGCATCTCTCGCACGTGTTTTTACTCGACTAGCCTGCGGGATGCATCCTCTCGCACGTGTTTTTGCTCGACTAGCCTGCGGGATGCATCCTCTCACACGTGTTTTTGCTCGACTAGCCTGTGGGATGCATCCTCTCGCACGTGTTTTTGCTCGACTAGCCTGCGGGATGCATCCTCTCGCATGTGTTTTTACTCGACTAGCCTGCGGGATGCATCCTCACGCATGTGTTTTTACTCGACTAGCCTGCGGGATGCATCCTCTCGCACGTGTTTTTACTCGACTAGCCTGCGGGAAGCATCCTCTTGCACGTGTTTTTACACGACTAGCCTGCGGGATGCATCCTCTCGCACGATTTTTTACTCGACTAGCCTGTGGGATGCATCCTCTCGCACGTGTTTTTGCTCGACTAGCCTGCGGGATGCATCCTCTCGCATGTGTTTTTACTCGACTAGCCTGCGGGATGCATCCTCTCGCACGTGTTTTTACTCGACTAGCCTGCGGGATGCATCCTCTCGCATGTGTTTTTACTCGACTAGCATGCGGGAAGCATCCTCTCGCACGTGTTTTTACTCGACTAGCCTGCGGGATGCATCCTCTCGCACGTGTTTTTAATCGACTAGCCTGCGGGATGCATCCTCTCGCACGTGTTTTTGCTCGACTAGCCTGCGGGATGCATCCTCTCACACGTGTTTTTGCTCGACTAGCCTGCGGGATGCATCCTCTCGCACGTGTTTTTACTCGACTAGCCTGCGGGATGCATCCTCTCGCACGTGTTTTTGCCCGACTAGCCTGCGGGATGCATCCTCTCGCACGTGTGTTTACTCGACTAGCCTGCGGGATGCATCCTCTCGCACGTGTTTTTACTCGACTAGCCTGCGGGATGCATCCTCTCGCACGTGTTTTTACTCGACTAGCCTGCGGGATGCATCCTCTCGCATGTGTTTTTACTCGACTAGCCTGCGGGATGCATCCTCTCGCACGTGTTTTTACTCGACTAGCCTGCGGGATGCATCCTCTCGCACGTGTTTTTACTCGACTAGCCTGCGGGATGCATCCTCTCGCACGTGTTTTTACTCGACTAGCCTACGGGATGTATCCTCTCGCACGTGTTTTTACTCGACTAGCCTGCGGTATGCATCCTCTCGCACGTGTTTTTACTCGACTAGCCTGCGGGATGCATCCTCTCGCACGTGTTTTTGCGCGACAAGCCTGCGGGATGCATCCTCTCGCACGTGTTTTTACTCGACTAGCCTGCTGGATGCATCCTCTCGCACGTGTTTTTACTCGACTAGCCTGCGGGATGCATCCTCCTCGCACGTGTTTTTACTCGACTAGCCTGCGGGATGCATCCTCTCGCATGTGTTTTTACTCGACTAGCCTGCGGGATGCATCCTCTCGCACGTGATTTTACTCGACTAGCCTGCGGGATGCATCCTCTCGCACGTGTTTTTATTCGACTAGCCTGCGGGATGCATCCTCTCGCACGTGATTTTACTCGACTAGCCTGCGGGATGCATCCTCCGCACGTGTTTTTGCTCGACTAGCCATGCGCATCCCAAAAAACTTGCGCATGCGCATCCCAAAAAACCTGCGCATTCGCATCCCACAAATCCTGCGCATGCGCATTCCACAAAACCTGCGCATGCGCATCCCACAAAACCTCGCACGTATTTTTACTCGACTAGCCTGCGGGAAGCATCCTCTCGCACGTGTTTTTACTCGACTAGACTGCGGGAAGCATCCTCCCGCACGTGTTTATACTCGACTAGCCTGCGGGAAGCATCCTCTCGCACGTGTTTTTACTCGAGTAGCCTGCGGGATGCATCCTCTCGCACGTGTTTTTTACTCGACTAGCCTGCGGGAAGCATCCTCTCGCACGTGTTTTTACTCGACTAGCCTGCGGGATGCATCCTCTCGCACGTTTTTTTAATCGACTAGCCTGCGGGATGCATCCTCTCGCACGTGTTTTTACTCGACTAGCCTGCGGGATGCATCCTCTCGCACGTGTTTTTACTCGACTAGCCTGCGGGAAGCATCCTCTCGCACGTGTTTTTACTCGACTAGCCTGCGGGATGCATCCTCTCGCATGTGTTTTTACTCGACTAGCCTGCGGGATGCATCCTCTCGCATGTGTTTTTACTCGACTAGACTGCGGGATGCATCCTCTCGTACGTGTTTTTACTCGACTAGCCTGCGGGAAGCATCCTCTCGCACGTGTTTCTACTCGACTAGCCTGCGGGATGCATCCTCTCGCATGTGTTTTTACTCGACTAGCCTGCGGGATGCATCGTCACGCACGTGTTTTGACTCGACTAGGCTGCGGGAAGCATCCTCTCGCACGTGTTTTTACTCGACAAGCCTGCGGGATGCATCCTCTCGCATGTGTTTTTACTCGACTAGCCTGCGGGATGCATCCTCACGCATGTGTCTTTACTCGACTAACCTGCGGGATGCATCCTCTCGCACGTGTTTTTACTCGACAAGGCCTGCGGGAAGCATCCTCTCGCACGTGTTTTTACACGACTAGCCTGCGGGATGCATCCTCTCGCACGATTTTTTACTCGACTAGCCTGCGGGATGCATCCTCTCGCACGTGTTTTTACTCGACTAGCCTGCGGGATGCATTCTCTCGCACGTGTTTTTACTCGACTAGTTTGCGGGATGCATCCTTTCGCACGTGTTTTTACTCGACTAGCCTGCGGGATGCATCCTCTCGCATGTGTTTTTACTCGATTAGCCTGCGGGATGCATCCTCTCGCATGTGTTTTTACTCGACTAGCCTGCGGGATGCACTCTCTCGCACGTGTTTTTACTCGACTAGCCTGCGGGATGCATCTTCTCGCACGTGTTTGTACTCGACTAGCCTGCGGGAAGCATCCTCTCGCACGTGTTTTTACTCGACTAGCCTGCGGGATGCATCCTCTCGCATGTGTTTTTACTCGACTAGCCTGCGGGATGCATCCTCTCGCACGTGTTTTTACTCGACTAGCCTGCGGGAAGCATCCTCTCGCACGTGTTTTTACTCGACTAGCCTGCGGGATGCATCCTCTCGCACGTGTTTTTACTCGACTAGCCTGCGGGAAGCATCCTCTCGCACGTGTTTTTACTCGACTAGCCTGCGGGATGCATCCTCTCGCATGTGTTTTTACTCGACTAGCATGCGGAAGCATCCTCTCGCACGTGTTTTTACTCGACTAGCCTGCGGGATGCATCCTCTCGCACGTGTTTTTAATCGACTAGCCTGCGGGATGCATCCTCTCGCACGTGTTTTTGCTCGACTAGCCTGCGGGATGCATCCTCTCACACGTGTTTTTGCTCGACTAGCCTGTGGGATGCATCCTCTCGCACGTGTTTTTACTCCACTAGCCTGCGGGAAGCATCCCCTCGCACGTGTTTTTACTCGACTAGCCTGCGGGATGCATCCTCTCGCATGTGTTTTTACTCGACTAGCCTGCGGGATGCATCCTCTCGCATGTGTTTTTACTCGACTAGCCTGCGGGATGCATTCTCTCGCACGTGTTTTTACTCGACTAGCCTGCGGGATGCATCCTCTCGCACGTGTTTTTACTCGACTAGCCTGCGGGAAGCATCCTCTCGCACGTGTTTTTACTCGACTAGCCTGCGGGATGCATCCTCTCGCATGTGTTTTTACTCGACTAGCCTGCGGGAAGCATCCTCTCGCACGTGTTTTTACTCGACTAGCCTGCGGGATGCATCCTCTCGCATGTGTTTTTACTCGACTAGCCTGCGGGATGCATCCTCTCGCTCGTGTTTTTACTCGACTAGCCTGCGGGATGCATCCTCTCGCATGTGTTTTTACTCGACTAGCCTGCGGGATGCATCCTCTCGCACGTGTTTTTGCTCGACCAGCCTGCGAGAAGCATCCTCTCGCACGTGTTTTTACTCGACTAGCCTGCGGGATGCATCCTCTCGCACGTGTTTTTACTCGACTAGCCTGCGGGAAGCATCCTCTCGCACGTGTTTTTACTCGACTAGCCTGCGGGATGCATCCTCTCGCATGTGTTTTTACTCGACTAGCCTGCGGGATGCATCCTCTCGCATGTGTTTTTACTCGACTAGCTTGCGGGATGCATCCTCTCGCACGTGTTTTTGCTCGACTAGCCATGCGCATCCCAAAAAACCTGCGCATGCGCATCCCAAAAAACCTGCGCATTCGCATCCCACAAATCCTGCGCATGCGCATCCCACAAAACCTGCGCATGCGCATCCCACAAAACCACGCACGTATTTTTACTCGACTAGCCTGCGGGATGCATCCTCTCGCATGTGTTTTTTACTCGACTAGCCTGCGGGATGCATCCTCTCGCATGTGTTTTTACTCGACTAGCATGCGGGATGCATCCTCTCGCACGTGTTTTTGCTCGACTAGCCATGCGCATCCCAAAAAACCTGCGCATGCGCATCCCAAAAAACCTGCGCATTCGCATCCCACAAAACCTGCGCATGCGCATCCCACAAAACCTCCGCATGCGCATCCCACAAAACCTGCGCATGCGCATCCCAAAAACCCTGCGCATGCGCATCCCACAAAACCTCGCACGTGTTCTTACTCGACTAGCCTGCGGGATGCATCCTCTCGCACGTGTTTTTACTCGACTAGCCTGCGGGATGCATCCTCTCGCACGTGTTTTTACTCGACTAGCCTGCGGGAAGCATCCTCTCGCACGTGTTTTTACTCGACTAGCCTGCGGGATGCATCCTCTCGCATGTGTTTTTACTCGACTAGCCTGCGGGATGCATCCTCTCGCACGTGTTTTTACTCGACTAGACTGCGGGATGCATCCTCTCGCACGTGTTTTTACTCGACTAGCCATGCGCATCCCAAAAAACCTGCGCATTCGCATCCCACAAATCCTGCGCATGCGCATCCCACAAAACCTGCGCATGCGCATCCCACAAAACCTCGCACGTATTTTTACTCGACTAGCCTGCGGGATGCATCCTCTCGCATGTGTTTTTTACTCGACTAGCCATGCGCATCCCAAAAAACCTGCGCATTCGCATCCCACAAATCCTGCGCATGCGCATCCCACAAAACCTGCGCATGCGCATCCCACAAAACCTCGCACGTATTTTTACTCGACTAGAATGCGGGATGCATCCTCTCGCATGTGTTTTTTACTCGACTAGCCTGCGGGATGCATCCTCTCGCATGTGTTTTTACTCGACTAGCATGCGGGATGCATCCTCTCGCACGTGTTTTTGCTCGACTAGCCATGCGCATCCCAAAAAACCTGCGCATGCGCATCCCAAAAAACCTGCGCATTCGCATCCCACAAAACCTGCGCATGCGCATCCCACAAATCCTCCGCATGCGCATCCCACAAAACCTGCGCATGCGCATCCCAAAAACCCTGCGCATGCGCATCCCACAAAACCTCGCACGTGTTCTTACTCGACTAGCCTGCGGGATGCATCCTCTCGCACGTGTTTTTACTCGACTAGCCTGCGGGATGCATCCTCTCGCACGTGTTTTTACTCGACTAGCCTGCGGGAAGCATCCTCTCGCACGTGTTTTTACTCGACTAGCCTGCTGGATGCATCCTCTCGCATGTGTTTTTACTCGACTAGCCTGCGGGATGCATCCTCTCGCACGTGTTTTTACTCGACTAGACTGCGGGATGCATCCTCTCGCACGTGTTTTTACTCGACTAGCCATGCGCATCCCAAAAAACCTGCGCATTCGCATCCCACAAATCCTGCGCATGCGCATCCCACAAAACCTGCGCATGCGCATCCCACAAAACCTCGCACGTATTTTTACTCGACTAGCCTGCGGGAAGCATCCTCTCGCACGTGTTTTTACTCGACTAGCCTGCGGGAAGCATCCTCTCGCACGTGTTTTTACTCGACTAGCCTGCGGGAAGCATCCTGTCGCACGTGTTTTTACTCGACTAGCCTGAGGGATGCATCCTCTCGCACGTGTTTTTACTCGACTAGCCTGCGGGAAGCATCCTCTCGCACGTGTTTTTACTCGACTAGCCTGCGGGATGCAACCTCTCGCACGTTTTTTTAATCGACTAGCCTGCGGGATGCATCCTCTCGCACGTGTTTTTACTCGACTAGCCTGCGGGATGCATCCTCTCGCACGTGTTTTTAATCGACTAGCCTGCGGGATGCATCCTCTCGCTCGTGTTTTTGCTCGACTAGCCTGCGCGATGCATCCTCTCACACGTGTTTTTACTCGACTAGCCTACGGGATGTATCCTCTCGCACGTGTTTTTACTCGACTAGCCTGCGGGATGCATCCTCTCGCACGTGTTTTTACTCGACTAGCCTGCGGGATGCATCCTCTCGCACGTGTTTTTACTCGACTAGCCTGCGGGATGCATCCTCTCGCACGTGTTTTTACTCGACTAGCCTGCGGGATGCATCCTCTCACACGTGTTTTTACTCGACTAGCCTACGGGATGTATCCTCTCGCACGTGTTTTTACTCGACTAGCCTGCGGGATGCATCCTCTCGCACGTGTTTTTACTCGACTAGCCTGCGGGATGCATCCTCTCGCACGTGTTTTTACTCGACTAGCCTGCGGGATGCATCCTCTCGCACGTGTTTTTACTCGAGTAGCCTGCGGGATGCATCCTCTCGCACGTGTTTTTACTCGACTAGCCTGCGGGGTGCATCCTCTCGCACGTGTTTTTACTCGACTAGCCTGCGGGATGCATCCTCTCGCATGTGTTTTTACTCGACTGGCCTGCGGGATGCATCCTCACGCATGTGTTTTTACTCGACTAGCCTGCGGGATGCAACCTCTCGCACGTGTTTTCACTCGACTAGCCTGCGGGAAGCATCCTCTCGCACGTGTTTTTACTCGACTAGCCAGCGGGATGTATCCTCTCGCACGTGTTTTTACTCGACTAGCCTGCGGGATGCATCCTCTCGCACGTGTTTTTACTCGACTAGCCTGCGGGATGCATCCTCTCGCACGTGTTTTTACTCGACTAGCCTGCGGGATGCATCCTCTCGCACGTGTTTTTACTCGAGTAGCCTGCGGGATGCATCCTCTCGCACGTGTTTTTACTCGACTAGCCTGCGGGGTGCATCCTCTCGCACGTGTTTTTACTCGACTAGCCTGCGGGATGCATCCTCTCGCACGTGTTTTTGCTCGACTAGCCTGCGGGATGCATCCTCTCACACGTGTTTTTGCTCGACTAGCCTGTGGGATGCATCCTCTCGCACGTGTTTTTGCTCGACTAGCCTGCGGGATGCATCCTCTCGCATGTGTTTTTACTCGACTAGCCTGCGGGATGCATCCTCACGCATGTGTTTTTACTCGACTAGCCTGCGGGATGCATCCTCTCGCACGTGTTTTTACTCGACTAGCCTGCGGGAAGCATCCTCTTGCACGTGTTTTTACATGACTAGCCTGCGGGATGCATCCTCTCGCACGATTTTTTACTCGACTAGCCTGTGGGATGCATCCTCTCGCACGTGTTTTTGCTCGACTAGCCTGCGGGATGCATCCTCTCGCATGTGTTTTTACTCGACTAGCCTGCGGGATGCATCCTCACGCATGTGTTTTTACTCGACTAGCCTGCGGGATGCATCCTCTCGCACGTGTTTTTACTCGACTAGCCTGCGGGAAGCATCCTCTCGCACGTGTTTTTACTCGACTAGCCTGCGGGAAGCATCCTGTCGCACGTGTTTTTACTCGACTAGCCTGCGGGATGCATCCTCTCGCACGTGTTTTTACTCGACTAGCCTGCGGGATGCATCCTCTCGCATGTGTTTTTACTCGACTAGCCTGCGGGATGCATCCTCTCGCACGTGTTTTTGCTCGACCAGCCTGCGAGAAACATCCTCTCGCATGCGTTTTTACTCGACTAGCCTGCGGGATGCATTCTCTCGCATGTGTTTTTACTCGACTAGCCTGCGGGATGCATCCTCTCGCACGTGTTTTTACTCGACTAGCCTGCGGGAAGCATTCTCTCGCACGTGTTTTTACTCGACTAGCCTGCGGGATGCATCCTCTCGCATGTGTTTTTAATCGACTAGCCTGCGGGATGCATCCTCTCGCACGTGTTTTTGCTCGACTAGCCTGCGGGATGCATCCTCTCACACGTGTTTTTGCTCGACTAGCCTGCGGGATGCATCCTCTCGCATGTGTTTTTACTCGACTAGCCTGCGGGATGCATTCTCTCGCACGTGTTTTTGCTCGACTAGCCTGCGGGATGCATCCTCTCACACGTGTTTTTGCTCGACTAGCCTGTGGGATGCATCCTCTCGCACGTGTTTTTGCTCGACTAGCCTGCGGGAAGCATCCTCTCGCACGTGTTTTTACTCGACTGGCCTGCGGGATGCATCCTCACGCATGTGTTTTTACTCGACTAGCCTGCGGGATGCATCCTCTCGCACCTGTTTTTGCTCGACTAGCCTGCGGGACGCATCCTCTGGCACGTATTCTTCACTCGACTAGCCTGCGGGATGCATCCTCTCGCACGTGTTTTTACTCGACTAGCCTGCGGGATGCATCCTCTCGCACGTGTTTTTACTCGACTAGCCTGCGGGATGCATCCTCTCGCACGTGTTTTTACTCGAGTAGCCTGCGGGATGCATCCTCTCGCACGTGTTTTTACTCGACTAGCCTGCGGGGTGCATCCTCTCGCACGTGTTTTTACTCGACTAGCCTGCGGGATGCATCCTCTCGCACGTGTTTTTACTCGACTAGCCTGCGGGATGCATCATCTCGCACGTGTTTTTGCCCGACTAGCCTGCGGGATGCATCCTCTCGCACGTGTGT
The DNA here is from genome assembly GCF_051020765.1 of Lasioglossum baleicum. NCBI lineage: Eukaryota > Metazoa > Arthropoda > Insecta > Hymenoptera > Halictidae > Lasioglossum > Lasioglossum baleicum. The sequence goes on along the minus strand of NW_027469102.1, from coordinate 1,362 downwards.
TTACTCGACTAGCCTGCGGGATGCATCCTCTCGCACGTGTTTTTACTCGACTAGCCTGCGGGATGCATCCTCTCGCACGTGTTTTTACTCGACTAGCCTGCGGGATGCATCCTCTCGCATGTGTTTTTACTCGACTAGCCTGCGGGATGCATCCTCTCGCACGTGATTTTACTCGACTAGCCTGCGGGATGCATCCTCTCGCACGTGTTTTTATTCGACTAGCCTGCGGGATGCATCCTCTCGCACGTGATTTTACTCGACTAGCCTGCGGGATGCATCCTCCCGCACGTGTTTTTGCTCGACTAGCCATGCGCATCCCAAAAAACCTGCGCATGCGCATCCCAAAAAACCTGCGCATTCGCATCCCACAAATCCTGCGCATGCGCATTCCACAAAACCTGCGCATGCGCATCCCACAAAACTTCGCACGTATTTTTACTCGACTAGCCTGCGGGAAGCATCCTCTCGCACGTGTTTTTACTCGACTAGACTGCGGGAAGCATCCTCTCGCACGTGTTTATACTCGACTAGCCTGCGGAAGCATCCTCTCGCACGTGTTTTAGCTCGAGTAGCCTGCGGGATGCATACTCTCGCAGCGTGTTTTTGCTCGACTAGCCTGCGGGATGCATCCTCTCGCGCGTGTTTTTGCTCGACTAGCCTGCGGGATGCATCCTCTCGCGCGTGTTTTTGCTCGACTAGCCTGCGGGATGCATCCTCTCGCGCGTGTTTTCGCTCGACTAGCCTGCGTGATGCATCCTCTCGCACGTGTTTTTACTCGACTAGCCTGCGGGAAGCATCCTCTCGCACGTGTTTTTACTCGACTAGCCTGCGGGATGCATCCTCTCGCACGTGTTTTTCCTCGACTAACCTGCGGGATGCATCCTCTCGCACGTGTTTTTACTCGACTAGCCTGCGGGATGCATCCTCTGGCACGTGTTTTTACTCGACTAGCCTGCGGGATGCATCCTCTCGCACGTGTTTTTACTCGACTAGCCTGCGGGATGCATCCTCTGGCACGTGTTTTTACTCGACTAGCCTGCGGGATGCATCCTCTGGCACGTGTTTTTACTCGACTAGCCTGCGGGATGCATCCTCTCGCACGTGTATTTACTCGACTAGCCTGAGGGATGCATCCTCTCGCACGTTTTTTTTACCCGACTAGCCTGCGGGAAGCATCCTCCCGCACGTGTTTTTGCTCGACTAGCCTGCGGGATGCATCCTCTCGCACGTGTTTTTACTCGACTAGCCTGAGGGATGCATCCTCTCGCACGTTTTTTTACCCGACTAGCCTGCGGGAAGCATCCTCCCGCACGTGTTTTTGCTCGACTAGCCTGCGGGATGCATCCTCTGGCACGTGTTTTT